>NC_137664.1:1552034-1622034 GCF_963422515.1 Blennius ocellaris | reverse complement strand
TCACATTAGATTACGCTACATTACGTTGCACTGTGACGTAATAAAACGTAACGTACAGAGAGTGGGCCACACGGTGGCGCAGTTCAGAAACCTTAACCGTATCCACGTTCTCCTGTGACTTGGTAGTTTTATTTTGACAGTCACCGTAATAACAATCCAGCTTGGCCGTCTGTCCACGAGAACGTCGGCGTTCTCCCGTCGTTGACGTTTCATCGTTTCTCGGGCCGCACGTGTGTTTTGGCTTCATAGCAAAGACGAGCAACAGCGCCACCTCCCAGCCCGGCGTGCTCACTGCATCGTTTTCAAAACGCAAAAGGCTCCGCCCACTCCGCAGGTCTTGACGCTCAATTCCGATTTTTCTTTTTTTTTCTTTTTTTCTCGTTTTCCAATTTGTCAGCGTGATTGTTCACGTCGCATTTCTAAATGCGACCTCTATCAGACGCTGTTGACAAAAGCAAGTATGGACGCCACGCCGGTCAGCAAACAGGGTTGCCAGATTTGAAACCCACACGCCTCAATAAAAACTCCTGTTAAAACTGTCAGACGAATATATGTGTGATAAAGAAAACGCCACAAACTAAATAAAAGTTCAACGGTAAAGAGAGTTTGGCTCCTTAATTGGGGGGATACCGCCTTATCTGGCAACGCAGGTCAGCCTGTAAGATTCATTTTCAAGTGGTTGTTGAGTAAATCCAGACAACATGAGGAGGATGAGAGCGGGCAAGCTTTTATTTTGGCGGAGCTGCTTCCGCCGGCGCATGTAGAAAAAAAATCAGAATTGGAGTTTTAACGTGGAAACGAAACAGGATCTGAGTCACTGTGAGTAAAAAAAAAAAAAAGTGTCCCCTGCAGTGTGAACGTTAAACCTTTTCTTAACAAAATAAAAGGGACAGATGGGGGGGAACTTCATCCACTCACTGCTTCCCATCAATGCACCGTCAGATTTTGACGCTTTTTTACGAGTTTGGATGTTTAGCGAACAGTTGGTTGGAAGCGGGAAGCGACGGGAAGCTTCAGCTCACATCTGAGACCCCCCCCCCCCCCCCCCCCACCCCCCCAGGATGTCAGGATGGAGTGCGGCCCCCCAGTCCTGCCCGACAGCCTGGTGCTGGAGATCTTCCTGCATCTGCCTCACGACGCCGTGCTGAGAGCCGGCCTGGCCTGCCGCCAGTGGCTGGCCGTCTCCAGAGATGAGTTCCTGTGGCGGGAGCTGTTCTACAGCTACTACCGCATCCCGCGCCCCGTGCCCCGGCACCCAGGTACCCCCCCCCCACCCCCACCCTCCACCCCCCCACCCCCACCTCCAACCACGCTCGCGCTCACCACCGCTTTTATTTTTGCTTGTTTTGTGTGACGGCGGGCAGCCGCCGTGTCGTGGTACCGGGAGTTCCGGCGCCTGTTCGACTGCATCCCCTGCGTGGAGGTGCAGACGCTGCGGGAGCACAGCGACCAGGTGCTCCACCTCGCCTTCTCCCACCGCGGCCACCGCTTCTCCTCCTGCTCCAAGGACTGCACCGTGAAGGTTGGGGACGCCGCCGGCGCTTAGCCAGTGTGAACACGTGGGAGAGAATCTGTAAATCATTTAGAACAAAAAAACTGTTCCTGACTCCTGAGCTTAGAGATCATTTATAAGATGCATTTTTTGGGGTCAAATTGTCGTTTTTTTTAAACTTAAAACTCTATTTTAGTCTAAAAATAGTAAATTTTCACATCTGAAACAATGGAAGTTCAGATTTAAGCTGAAATATTTGAAGCCGTTGCGTTAAAATGTGATCGTTTAAGTCAAGAACGTCACAAATACAGTATCTTGAACTGTTGCAGTACTTTTCTCCTTCATTGTAAGTAAGTAAGTAAAGTTTATTTATAAAGCGCTTTTCACAGATAAAAATCACAAAGTGCTGTACAGGAGAAAAGGTAAAACAACAATATAAAATGTATATACATGTGTAAAATTAAAGTGACCCATCAACCAAAAGCTCCTAAATAAACACAATTAATATTTGACGTTTTACTTGATAAGTTATGAGTTGTTTGTGAGGAGCTGTTTTAAATACGAGATGGATGGAAAGGGTTAAAGAAACGTATATCTCTGCAACAATTAAAAACGCCCACGCACATTGAAGGCTTACAAAAAATAAAGGTTTAAATGTTTCAACTGTCATAATAAATGGATTAAATGACATTAATATTGATACATTAATAACAGAAAAACCAGAGTTTTGTCACATGATCAGCCCTGGAGTTCACTTTTTTAATTAAAGTTATTATTATTAACATTTCCCTCCCAATTTCAGTGATGTATTAAAAGCAATGCGGCGCTGTGCCCCCCCCCCCCCCCCCCCCCCCCGCAGCTGTGGGACACGGAGCGTCCGGACGGGAACATCTCGCTGGTGCACAGCTCCAGCATGCGGCAGTTTAACTGGGGCTACACGCAGTTCTCGCAGTTCAACGCCGACGACAGCCTGCTGCTCGTGTCCGGCGTCTACCTGGGACCTCACCACTCGTCCTCGGGGGAAATCGCCGTCATCAGTCTGGGTAGGAACCCGGGGGGGGAGACTCGATCGGGGGATGAGGAAGGGATTAACAGACTTTTTTGGGACTTTAAAGTTGAGCTGGAATAAAAAAAAAAAAAAAAAAAACTGCATATAAACACGTTTTTAAATCAGCTGTGCATCAATCTGCAAGGAAACGAGTCGAAGTGTCAGTCTTTGGCCACTAGGTGGTGTCGTGAGTCAATCCAGCATTGAGCACACGTTTCAGTTCGGCGGCGTAGTTTCATCGTTAACCGGTACAAATATTACCCGAATAACTTAAATTAAAGGCTTTAAATCCTTGTTCACGTGATGAAAATGTCCATATTTTTAACCATTTCCGACAGAAAGTAGCTACAATCTTGGCAATAAGCCAATTTTAATGAAAGCTTGTGGTGCAAAAATACAGAGGAATGTCAAAAAGCTTCCGTACTGGAAGAAGAGGCTCGTTTGTGAGGATTTCTACAAACGTGTCGGAAGCTGAGCTGAATTGCCGTTTCGTGTTGTGAGTCGATATAAAGGAGCTCATAGGAAACCGGAAATTTAAAAAAAACCAAACAAAAACGTGACGTTTTGGATTCATTTGTAGTTGAAGAACGCCGCCGACATGTTTTAATTCACATTCTGACATGAAAAGAAAGACATCTGTTGTGAGTACTACCTTAAAAGTTTTCAGTTTCCTGCTTATTCTCTGTTAAACGCTTGTTTTTTGTTTTGTTTTTGTGTTTCCTGGTTAAAATGGCCGTCAACTTTTCCCCAAACAGAGAATTACTCTCTGCTGTCGCGGGTCCGGAACAAACCGTACGACGTGTTCGGCTGCTGGCTGAACGAGACGCACCTGATCTCCGGCAACCTGCACTGGATCGGCAACATGACGTCCTGCTCGGTGCTCTGGCTCAACAAGGCCTTCCAGGTCAACGCCGCCGCCGCCGCCGCCGCCGCCGCCATGTCATCAGGATTACTTGCCGCTACCGTTCCCCCCCCCAAAAAAAAGAAATCTGACCACGCGTCCCGTTTCCTCTTCCCCCGACAGGACGTGGAATCGGAGAACGTCAACGTGGTGAAGCGCCTCTTCAAGATCCAGAACATCAACGCCAGCACCATCCGCACCGTCATGGTGGCGCACTGCCGTCGCCACGACGACCCCGACCTGCTGCTGGACTACGAGGCGCAGTCGCAGGCCCGCCGGCAGAAGGGCCAGCAGCAGGCGCAGCACCAGCCGCTCCTCTTCGACCTGGGCACGTCCGGCAGCGAGGAGGACGAGGAAGAGGCGGCGGCGGCGGCGGCGACGGCGACGACGGCGGCGGCAGCGGGCGGCAGGGAGGACGACGAGTGCCGCCGCGCCCTCTCCGCCCCCCGGGTCCCGCCGCCGCCCACCCCGGGCCTGGAGCAAGTGATGCACGTGAGTCGGAGCGGGCGGGGCGCTCTGACGTGCGGCTCTCAGTTGTTTAGTTTTTTTTAATTTATTAGTTTCTGTGTCGGACGTTCCAGAGCCGTACGAACGTCGGCGCCGTGGAGCTGCAGATCGAGACCCACGTGGCGAAGGTGATGGGCCGGACGCACACCAAGGCGCCGGACCGCAGCCTCGGCGTCGCCCTCCCGCCCGGCCCCGCCGACGCAGAAGACATGACCTACCTGCTCTTCACCACCGGCAGCCTTACCTACTCCCCCCACCAGATCGGTAAGGTCGTTCTCCGTTCCTCCTCGGCCACGCCCCCCCCCCCCACACACATGGGCTCCTCTGATTGGTCGACCTCCTGCTCTCTCCCTCCCCACCCCTGAAGGCATCAAGCGAATCAAGCCCGACCAGATGAGCACCTCGGGTCCGGTACTCGGGGAGGAGCGGAGCTCAGACGAGTTCTTCGATTCCCTCGACCACGTCATCGACATCCACGGACACATCATCGGCATGGGGCTGTCCCCCGACCACCGGTACGCTGACGGAGGCTTTGAAGCAGCCGTGTGTTTTCAAAAACGCCTCATTTTTATTGTAATGATGTTCTTGGGTGCCCTTTTTTTATCAATGTAGCCAAACTAAAACGACCTGAAAGCATTAACCTCCTCTGGCTTGGTGATCAAAGCTCACACCTCCGACATCCCTTTCATCTTTGCTCGTGGCCTCCCGTCAGGTATCTGTACGTCAACAGCCGGGCGTGGCCGGCCGGCTGCGTCATCTCCGACCCCATGTCCCCGCCTCCCATCGCCGAGGAGATCGACCTGCACGTCATCGACCTGAAGAGTCTGAGGGAGGAGAGGCGGAGCCTGCGAGCTCACCGCGCCTTCACGCCCAACGACGAGTGCTTCTTCATCTTCCTGGACGTCAGCAGGGACTTTGTGGCCAGGTGTGTTCCCCGCAGCTTTTACCTCCTTAGCTTTTATCTCTTCAGCTTTTACCTCAGCAGCTTTTACCTCCCTAGCTTTTATCCCTGCAGCTTTTACCTCCTCAGCTTTTACCTCCTCAGCTTTTACCTCCTCAGCTTTTACCTCTGCATCTTTTACCTCCGCAGCTTTTACCTCCTCAGCTTTTACCTCCGCAGCTTTTACCTCGTTAGCTTTTACCTCCTTAGCTTTTATCTCTGCAGCTTCTACCTCTGCAGCTTCTACCTCCTTAGCTTCTACCTCCTTAGCTTTTACCTCCTTAGCTTTTATCTCTTCAGCTTTTACCTCAGCAGCTTTTTTCTTCTTAGCTTTTATCCCTGCAGTTTTTACCTCCCTAGCTTTTATCCCTGCAGTTTTTACCTCCTCAGCTTTTACCTCCGCAGCTTTTACCTCCGCAGCTTTTACCTCCGCAGCTTTTACCTCCGCAGCTTTTACCTCCGCAGCTTTTACCTCCTCAGCTTTTACCTCCGCAGCTTTTACCTCGTTAGCTTTTACCTCGTTAGCTTTTATCTCTGCAGCTTTTACCTCGGCAGCTTTTATCTCCTTCGCTTTTACTTCCTTAGTTTTTATCTCTGCATCTTTTACCTTTTACCTCCACAGCTTTATTGAGTGGATCTTTGTTGTTGGATTCTCCATAACTGCTGGTTTTCCAAACACAAAAGCATCAAAGTATTCGCTTCTAAGCTCCTTTTGACCTTAAAGTGTGAAAGTTGTTGAAAAGTTCAAAAGATTTAAATAATGCAGATTGAGACATTTCCAACCTCCATCATACGTGATCTATCTGTTTAAAAATGATTTCCACGGAAACACTGAAAACAAATGTAGTATAAAAAAACGTATTAATAAAAAACATGTTTGTTTAAGTGTGAAAAACTTAAATAAATCAAAGCTCACACTTTGAAGCAGGTTTCATAACAATTATCTTTTATATTCTCGCTTTATTTATTATATTTTCATAAATAAAAAAAATAGATCTTGACATTGTTTGCCGTTTGACCCCGCAGCGGCGCCGAGGACAAGCACGGCTACATCTGGGACCGCCACTACAACATCTGCCTGGCGCGCCTGGCGCACGACGACGTGGTGAACTCGGTGGCGTTCAGCCCGGCCGACCAGGAGCTGCTGCTCTCCGCCAGCGACGACTCCACCATCAAGGTGTGGCGCTCGCCGCGCATGGTGCGCCTGGCGCAGGCGCCCGCCCGGCCGCCGCGGCCCCGCAACCTGCTGCCGTCCTGGCTGAGCCGCGGCAGGAACTCCACGGCCGGCGGCGGCGTCAACGGGAAACCGTGAGAGAGGAGAAACAACGACGACGACAAAAAACAAAAAAACAACAACTTGACGCCATTTTTTTCCTCCTCCTCCTCCTCCTCCTCCGTGGTACGAATCCAAACACACTCCAAGTGCGGCGTGGCGCCAGACAGCCGCTTCGCCCGCCCGGGAGTCCCCCAGAGGCGACTCAGGGTTCCGCCACATGGGGGCGCCATTGCACCGACGACTGCAAAGGCTGTGCGTTGCTCACAGGCAGAGCTGAGGAGCGCTGGAACCTTCAATGTTTTTGTTTTTTTGTTGTTGTTTTTTTTTTTTAAAACGTGAGCAGATCTGAGCGGGAGGTTGGAAACGAGAAACGTCACGTCCTCCTTCAGGGAAAAAAAAACCGCTGCGACCCACAACTCTTGCTTTGATGTCTTTGAGTACGAAAGTGCCCCGATAAACACACTTCTCGGAGAAAAAAGATGGTTTTGATGTCGTCGGCCTCGTTTCTCCTGATGACCCGTCGTGTGTGTGTGTGTGTGTGTGTGTGTGGGAGGAGCGGTCAGCTCGAAGCACGACTGCCGTCGGACCTCCGGTGTTTTATGTAGACGTATTTAAAACCCTCCGGCGCAAAGCTGCTCCCTGTAATTTACTCCAATCTGGAAAAAAAAACAAAAAAAAAATACTTGTTTATTGAACTTTAAGAAAACAAAAAAAAAAAAAAACGTCTTTTACCTTCTCATGACGACACGTGACTGAAGGGTTGATTAATTTCTTCCGAGGCTTTTAGCAGCAGAATAACTTGGAGCTGGAATGAGACTCGTGTGTGTTTGTTGTAAAGTTATTGTGTGTGTGTTTAATTCCAGGACCTGTAAATGTCTCCGTGGGGAATCGATGGTGGGGATCGGAGGACAAAATCCTTTTTCTTTTTGTAGGTTTTAAAAACACTAGAATCCCATCATGTGTTGGTCTGCAGTTTCCGCCGGACGTTTATTGACTTTCCCATCTTGTATGTCGTTGATCAATGTGCATGTCGAGAATGAGAAATTCACAAGTAAAGCAAAGTTTGATGCAAACATGAAAGCTTCCTTATATACATATAATTTTTTTTCTAACTATGCTCTAGTCTTTTAGTGTATAACTCACAAAAATCAAAACATAAATTTTTTTAAATCAACATTGTTGTTTTTTTTGTTTTTTTACTGAAATCCATATTATTATAGTTAAATATAAAAAAAACAACAACTTGCAATTTGTTTGTTCCCAGTGTAGAAATATCAGGCAAGTCATTTTTATTTATTTATTTTTATTTTTTAATGTTCTCTAGCTGTTCTGGGCGTGAGAGGAGCAGCGACACCCTGGCAGCCCGCACTGAGGGCTAATAAAACACAAGTCTCATTTACCCACAAGTCATTCTGCTGCTGCCGTTTTTTTAGCCTCGCATTTCTGCGCCGACTTTCCGTCCGTGTTGAAAACGTCAAAAAAAAAACCCAGATATTTGTGACGTTCCGACCCCGTCTGAACGTCGTACTTCTCCTCCATCCAATTTTTTATTTTATTTTGAATTTGTCACATCGCAGCCCCTCCACGCGTCACATTTTATCCTCAAAACTTTCCGTCTTCTTTTAAATGTGCACATCAGTGATGTTACATGACTTATTTATGCCGTTTATACCTGTGAGGATGGTTGTTGACCCGTTGTCTGGACGACACGGTTACGTTTTTTTGTTCGTTTTTAAAACAATGGCACAAATGTACCATTTGTTGAGATCTTGATCTGCTGTATTACAAATAAACACGAGTGAATTGGCAGCGTGTGTCAAGATGTGAATGAATCAGGTGCATTTATGTCCTACTTGTAGAAACATAGAACACGTCTGTATTGACGTATACGAGTAGAAGGACTAAGCGACCAGGCCGCCATCTTGGATGAGGACACCATCCGTCTGGCTTTTTGAATTCGAAACGGTACGTTCCAGAAAAGTGAGACTCGGTTAATAGGGGCTATTCGGACCCACACGAGGTGTCATCAATAAATGAACATAGATATAAAACACAGGAAAAGTAGATAGGAACGGAGCGAGGAGGGGCTATTCGGCCGCACTCTGCTGGTGTCGCTGCACGGCCGCCATCTTGGATGAGGATCCACTCAGCCGCCACCATTTAGTAAGGAAGGATTTGTGACCATCTGCATGCAAGTGTGTCGTGTAATAATGTTTCAAGATTCAAATTACTTGATTTATTCTCTGGGGGCAATTTTAAAACAGCCCCTGCTGAGCAGTCATGTCAGCGCTAGACTTTTTAGAACTTAAAAACCACAGCATAGAAAAAAGTGCACACAAACCAGGTAATAATTATCTCTAATCACTGGCACCTTTGGCTAATTACGAGGAAGTTAAAGTACTATGAGTTAATGAAACCAGCCGCCGACTGCAGCAGACGCTGCGGAAAAAGAAAAGAAAAAAAAACAACTTCCTGGAACAAAGTTGACAGTTAAAAAAGTTTTTTCAAAGTTTTGGACCCAAATCAGACACGTTGAATTAACTAAAACCAGCTTTTATTGTTCTGAAATACGACGTTTCATCACAAAACAGCAAAGGTAAGACTGACTTTTTGTTTCTCGCTGTAAAATAGTTTTTTTTTTTTTTAACTTTTGTCTTCTTTGGCCTGTGGTTCAGTGAGTTGAGCTCGTAGCGCCACACAGCTGGTGTCGCTGGAATCGTCACAGTTTCTGCTTTCATTCGCCCCCCGGTTTGTGCGCGTGGCGCGACGGAGCGGAACACGAGCGACGGAAACGTGGCGACTGGCGAGTCGTTTGACAGGGTTAGCGATGGCGCAATATGAGCGCGACAAGTGACGTCATCACTACTGGACGTTAAGATAAGATACGCCTTTATTGATCTCACAGGGGAGAAATTTCCTTGTAACATTCAGCACTTGAGGACACTCATGTGGAAAGAAAAGACAAGGAATGTGCAAACTGTTAGTAGAATAGAGGTATCTTATATACAATTTTAAATCAATTGACGTTCATGAACTTTGTCCTCTGACTTATTCTTTCACCGGCTCGACCTGTCGCATGTGATTTCACTCAAGATGTTTGACTTGTTTGTTATAAAAACACGTTATAAAGAAAGCTTCTTTTCTATTTGACCTTTATTCTTTGTTTCCTCTCTTGCGTGTGACAGTTCTTCTGACTCAGGTCAGACAATGAGGCGCCAAAACTGAAACAATGCAACAGGAAGTCGGTTTAACGTCTTTTAATAAATACTTCTATTGTTAACGTCGACGGTGCGAAGCGGCTCCGCCTCACTGAAATGATAATAATCCACCCGCCACAGCCAAACACCTCCAGGGCAGTCCCACATGGAAAGAACCTATATAAACATATAGGTTTTAATATAGGTTTTTAATATATGTGACATATATAAAATTGGCCGTTTTCCTATAATATGTGTACACATATACGTGCATACAAGTACCTCTATAGGTACATATATGCACGTATATATGTGTGCATATATGCACCTATATGTTCTTCTTGCATAATTGTTTTTTAGTTAATTAATGCCTTGATAATGTATGACCGTGAGATATATCAAGGTTCAAGGTGTTTTATTTGTCATTTCAACAGTAAAAGCCAGGTTTCACAGTATAATGAAATTCTTACTTTGCCGTCTACCCTGGTGCCAACATACATAAATAAATAAGTATATACACAAGAAAATAGAATAAAATAACAGAGCAGTGCAAAATATATATATGTGGAAATAAAGAAGCAGTACAGGAGACCTATATGGCCTGTATATTCACATATATGCACCTAAAATTTGCCTATATGTGGCATATATACGCATGTATGCAGCATATAAACTGCTTATGTGTTTCATATATGCACATATATCCTCATATGGGTTCTTTCCATGTGGGGTGAATCGTGTCAAATGATGAGAAGAAGCTCAATCAGGTCCACCGAAAAAAAAAAAAAAAAAAAAAAAAACGAGAAACGCTGCCTGCATGGAGGGTTTCAGCGTCCCGAGACTGGAGACACGCATGTATTATCGTTTTCTTTTCAGAGAGGTTTCTCGTTTCCACGGTAACGTATTGAAAGTTTGAAAAAGTTTGCCACTAACTGACCCAGTAGAGTTCGTCAGAAGCTCGACCACAAGTTCTATAAAAGCGACATTTATTCTCCAGAATAGATAAAAAAAAACACACAAAAAAACAGGTTCCACAATGTTGTGGGCCGTTTGTTAACCCGGATATTTTCAAAGTAATTTCCTGCAACGCTTCATAAACTGATTAAATTTACATGAACACGGGGGAACTTCACTGATTTCAAAAGTAAAACTATAGTTTCAGTGTTACTCTGAGTGATTTTTTTTTTTTTTTTATGACAACAATTTCTGTCTCATGAAAGCAGGTCAAAACAAACACTTTCCTTTTTGGTCTGTTTCACTTACTTTTTTTTTTTTTTGTTTTTTTTTTTGAATGACCTAAAAAAAATATTGGTGGGCAGATAACTTATTTAAAAATAATTTCAAAATTTTCTTTCCAAGTAACAAGATTACTTTGTATTGTTTAAAAAAACAAACAAAAAAACCAAACATAAATCCACGTCTCACCCTTGTGGGGTGAGATCTGTATCACCCTCCAACTCCGTCTCCATGGAAACGGGGAAAACGCAATATTTGAGAACGCACTGGGGCGTCGGAAGCAGTGGAAAAATGCAACTTTTGGAAAATGCTCCATCTCAGTCTCCATGGAAACGAGTTACGGCACAACTTTTTGTAAACGGCACCATCTCTTGAAAGCAGTGAAAAATGCAACTTTTTGAAAATTTCTCCATCTCAGTATCTATGGAAATGAGGGAAGGTGTGATTTATTTATTTTTTTTTCTTTTTGTTGAAAACGCTTTTTTTTTTTTTTTTTTTTTTTTTTTTTAAACAAAAAGTAGTCTTGTTACTTGGTCCACCAATACCTTTTTAGGTCATTTCGAGAGAAAAAAATAATAGTAATTTGGATAAAAATGTAAGTGAAACAATTTGTTTTGACCTGCTTTCATGAGACAGAAAATTTTGTCATAAAAAAAAAATATCCCTCAGAGTAAAACTGAAATGTTCCAACTATGGTTTCACTTTTGAAATCAGTGAAGTTCCCCCGTGTTTATATACATTTATCAGTTTATGAAGCGTTGCAGGAAATTACTAAGAAAGTATCCGGGTTAATAAACGGACCACAACATTGTGGAAACTGTTTTTTTTAATCTGTTCTGGAGAATAAATGTGTCACTTTTATAGAACTTGTGGTCGAGTTTCTAACGAACTCTACTGGGAAACTTCTCAAACTCGCATGTGCAGATAAATCAACATGTTGTATGTTATTCATGTTACAGGGCCGGAGATGCTCATTTGTTAGCGTTTACAAATCTTATCGTGAAGGGCAAATTGCGGACTTCCTGTTGGATTTAGGTCCGGGGTGTCGGCGGGTGATTTTTAGGTCTCGACGAGACGAATAATTGAGTTTTGGTTTCATCACTCTACGACATTCGTACGGGCCGTAGGGGCCGTTTGAGTGATTGTAGGTGGCGCTAGAGAGCACCTTCTGGCACTATGGGGGTTCATTTTTTTTACATTTTCTTATATTTTTCACCAGTCTTGATGAGCGGGTGAAATGTGTTGAGCATTTCAGCGAGTTTCGGGGGTCAAATTTGTTTTTCCCCAGCGGAAATGGCGTTTGCGTGAGGGTCCTGTTTTTTAGGTGAAAATCTTACTTTGAAAGGCAAATTGCAGACTTCCTGTTGAACCTAAAGAAAAGTGAACTTGCCGAAAATGTTTGAAAGGAAAAAACGGGAGGGGGGCTCTGAGTTCATATCCATGGAAACAAGAGGGGGAAAGCTACTTTTTGCACTTGGTGCTTTTATTTTGACAGTCGCCGTAAAAACAATCCAACTTGGTCTAGGTGTTCTCCCGTAGAGCATATTGTTGAGCAACGGCGCCCACTAGTGGCCCAACATGCTAAACTACATTGTTGTTGCTGTTCGCGTGAGCCGTTGTCATGGAAACGGGGCCTTAACGAGCATAAAACAGTCCCAAATCCTCACTAATAATATGAATCCAAGCCTTGAATCTCATCATGTGATACGAGGATAATTGGGTCACGTTGTCTTCCCGGGACACAGACGTCACTAAACGGGTGATTACAAGTTCAGTTATTTATTTATTTTGTTTATTCAGTCAAATGAATAGTGATTAATCTCTGACTCTCCTTCAGGCGACTCCTGACCTGTCATGACGGATTCCGATGAGTCGTCTCCAAAACCCGTTGTTAAACAGTTACGGCAGGCGTGTCGAGGACATTTCACAACTTTCTCAGGTCAAGAAGGCGAGTCGTGACGTCCAGAATTGCGAGACTTTATTACACAGTGTATTACCAGTTAGTAATGTAGTGTCTGATGAAACAGTTAATTCACCATGAATTAATTTGTTGATTATTTTACCTTTAAGCCAGTTAGAAAAAAAAACATACTTCACATGTTGGGACTGGAAATCATAAATGTTCCTTCATTGTATTATTAATGAGTAACAATATTCCTTGCGAGGTATACATTTTCCCCTTTTACGTAATTTTACGTGGTCACAACTTAAAAAGCGGCTGCGGTGCCGTTATTTACAATCAATAAAACTCAATGCAACGGTAACAAAATGTAAAATATGTCAAAGAAAATGACACCAGACCTCGTTTTTGTCATTTTAAAGATCATTTTTTGACGCACTTCATGTCTCCAAATGGAGTTAGAGAACCTCGTTATGAAAAAGGACACCGCAGTGCCGCGTTGGACCACAAGGTGGTGTGTTGAGTAATTCAAAGAGGCGGCGAGAGGAATAGTTCATTCAAACAAAATATGGAGCAAATTAATAAAAAAAAAAAACCTAAAAGTGAAAGATACACCGATGCTAAAAACACACGCGGTTCCCCTTTAAGAGCCGTTTCACAAAAAAAACCCTGGTTTAGTTTCGTAAATGACATTCAGCTTTCCGGGAACGCCGCCCACTCTACCGCCACGACGAGTAAAGACTCGCATCAGAGTCTCCAGACGCCAGGAGAGTCTGAAAACTCACTAAAGCCGCATTAAAAAAATTTATAAAAACACGAGCAACCGGAGATTTTCTGACGTTCGCCAACCTGTTTTTCTAAAAATCTGTTATTATTCTAATTTATTATTCTATATTTCCACATTAGCTAAACACGACAGTTCATTAGATTGTATTTGGGCTGAACGTTAAATAGCAATGAGCCACTACAAGAAAATTAAATATATATATATAGTTTTATGCATACATACATAGGTTGTCTTTAAATATGTTATGTAATATAGATAAATCTACTGAAACAAGCCAGTAGCTGAATCATGTAGCTGTAGATGTTCCATAATTGTCATACAACTTTAAAAATGTTAGTTTTTTCAATGTATATTAGCTCCTCTGCGGTTTTGAATAATACGCAAATGACTTGTTGTTTTTTTTACTATGGATTAGTAGCGAAAGAGGCTATTTGTTTTTCTAAATAGCAGATTGAACAGCAACTAATTGATATAATTAACTTGTATGACGGAAACATAAATAGAAGAAATATTAGTCGTGTAAATAGAGCGAAGAATCTTTCTTCATAAATACACTTGTATAATAATAATATTATAATTTTACTAACTTGCCATTATTATATACGAGTTCATATGTTTTTTTTATATATATATATAAGTTATAGATGATTCTTGGGGTCAAGAACAGTGGAACCGCGTGGGCTGGATGGGACCCGGTGTCCCTCTGACCCCAGGTCAGCCCCTCCTGCCCCCCCCTCATATAGATTATATCCATTAATAGGCCGAGACGTCAGCGGTTGTCGGTTCCACTTCCACAGTGGAGCCTCACAGGCCCGTCAGGTCGACGATGGCCTTGATGAAGATGGTGTCGTCCCTCAGGTAGGGGCTCTTGCCGGCCAGCTTGGCCAGCGGGCAGAAGAGCGGGCAGCCGCTGGCGATGTTCATCTCGCTGATTGGCCGCTGGAAGGAGGTGGAGGTGACGTCGGGCCGGAAGGCGTCGATGATGTGCTCCCGGTTGTTCTGGTCCAGCAGCATCAGCGTCACCTGGAGGAGGGCGGGGGAATTGCAACCGCTTTATTTTTTGGTTTGAAAAAAAACAAAAAAACATTTTTGCCTCTGCCTGACGAGGAAGACCCCGTTTACGTTGTTACGTTGTCGTGTTTTTACAAGTTTCCGCATTTTCACCGCAACGTTTTCAAAACGATGGAACGTTGAAAACAATGCAGCCACAAGAGGGCGTTGTTGTTGTTTTTTCTGTTACACTAGAGAACAACACGCTATAAACATAAACAACGAGAGAACACACACATTCTCTCAACGACCAAGTTGGATTGTTATTATGGTGACTGTCAAAATAAAAGTACAGAGTTGGATTGTCATTATGATGACTGTCAAAATAAAACTAACAAGTTGGATTGTTATTATGGTGACTGTCAAAATAAAAGTACAGAGTTGGATTGTCATTATGATGACTGTCAAAATAAAACTAACAAGTTGGATTGTTATTATGGTGACTGTCAAAATAAAACTAACAAGTTGGATTGTTGTTACAGTGACTGACAAACTAAAACTACCAAGAGTGTCAAAATAAAATGACAGAGTTGGATTGTTATTTTAGTCACTGTCACAATAAAACTACCAAGTTGGATTGTTATTACGGTGACTGTCAAAATAAAATTACTGAGTTACATTGTCATTACGGTGACTGTCAAAATAAAACTACCAAGTTGGATTGTTATTACGGTGACTGTCAAAATAAAACTACCAAGAGTGTCAAAATAAAACTACTGAGTTGGATTGTTGTTATGGTTACTATCAAAATAAAACTACCAAGAGTGTCAAAATAAAACTACCGAGTTGGATTGTGATTATGGTCACTGTCAAAATAAAACTACCGAGTGTCAAAATAAAACTACCAAGTTGGATTGTGATTACGGTGACTGTCAAAATAAAACTACCAAGTTGGATTGTTATTACGGTGACTGTCAAAATAAAAGCACCGAGTCCCAGGAGAACATGGACTGGGAGTCACGACTCTCTGGAGGAAACGTCCCGATCGTCTCTACTGAGCATGTGCAGAAGGACAATCTTAACTAAAGGCATCATGCATACGAACAAGCAGTTTTCCCCGTTGCCACGGCGACGGACTCAAAGCAAAAGCTCCACCTTGGGACGGCGCCGCCGCCAGGTGAACGGAACCCCCCCCCCCCCCCCCCCCCCCCGACACATAGAGCACATGTGAAACCCCTGGACAGTTTGAAGCCCCGCCCCCTTCCCCTCAGCCCCGCCCCCTTTTACCTTCTGACTGAACGGCCACTTGAGCAGAGCGTCGCACTTCCCCTTCATGACGACGAAGAACAGCGACAGGTGCGTCCCCCGGCCGGTGCCGTCGCCGTTCAGGTACAGACGCAGGCACATCTTGTAGCCGTACTTGCTGGAGTAGAAAGCTGGAGGAGGTGGAGAAAAGGTGGAGCAAAGCGTGAGCGGAGCGCCGCCACCGTTTATGACCCCCATCCCTCCTCCACCCTCCTGAACAACGTTACCTGGCGAGAACATGGCGGGCGCCTGGCCGCCCACGGCGTTCTGCCGGCGCGCGGAGAAGTTGGCGATCTTCCAGACGTAGACGCCGTCGTAGGTGCAGAGGTGGAGCTCGCGCAGCAGCTGCTCCGTCTCCGACAGCTGCAGGTCCCTCATGCTCAGCGTGCGCTCCAGCTGCCGCACCTTGTTGGCCAGGTTCTCCACCTTCTCCTGGTCCAGGCGGTGCTGCTGGGAGAACGCCTCCATCGTCACCACGCCGCGCTCCACCTCCCGGTTCAGGACGCACACGATGCCCTCCAGGGCGCTCACCTGCGGGGGGGGGGGCGGGGAAAAGCTTTTATTTATTTATTTATTTTCATTGATCTTTTTTTGGTTGAAAAATACAAGTGTACACATCATATCCCTTTTTTTTTAAACAATAAAAATAGCAAGAACAATAGAACTCAGTCTATGACAGCAATATACTAATGAAATACTGCGAATGTAAAGTAAAAAGTAAACAACAAAAGAAAAGAGAAAAAAATAAAATAATAATTAAATTTAATTAAACATGAATAGGATAAGTAATAGCAATAATGATTTTAGAAAATAACAGTAACCACAACAATGACTAAGTAATAATAATGACAATAATAATTAAATGGGTGTATAGACAAGTATATATATATATATAAAAATAATATGCGCAAAATGACTTAAGTACAGATGGGTAACAATGAAGTACAACACCACAAGTTACATAAGTGTGGTAGAGGAATAACGGTGGCATATAAAGGGTGAACAACACCAGGAAAAAGCAAGAAAACTAAACAAAACAAAAAGCTTTTAACTTTACAACAGACGTGCACGTCAGGCTTTTATTTTGACAGTCCCCACAGGCGGACCATGCCAGGAGGAGAGGACACACAAAACCTCCTTCACTGCTGGTTGACGACTTACAACTAATAAACTAAACTACATGAATTAAACTAGTGTTTTTCAACAGGAATCAAGTAAATACAGGGAAAAAAAGTATTTCCCAATTTTTATTTTTTTTTTTAATAGTGACTCCCTCAGTGTGAAACCTGGACCTGATGGATGAAGAGCTGAGATCCTGGTTCACATTCTTCCTTTTCAAAAACTTCTCCATCACTGTCACTGACACAGTACTTTGATACAAGATGGTAGCAGGAGGTGGAGATGAACCACACTGACGTCTGTCACTTTACATTTCACCGGCAAAGTTCTGTGCTGCCATCTAGTGGTGAAGAGTATTTATACATGATTACTCTGCAACACACTGTCGGCTGTGAGAGCAAATGACTTTTTTATAGAAAAAATGTGAAATTGGATAATTTCCCATTTCCCAAACTCCCATGATGCATTGCCGCTCTCAGCTCCTTTATTGCTGCGCTCCACAGCGCAGCAGTTTTACTGTGAAAGGTACAGGAAGCTCCCAGCTTCAGACACCAGTTGAGCCGCCGTCGTGACCTGCAGCCGCAATTCTACGTTCTTCGTGCCGTTATTGTTGCGTGACGACGTCACGTCGGAGCCGGGACTCACTTTTTTCTCCAGATCCAAGGGATGCGCGGTGGCGGAGGCGGAGGCGGCGGCGGCGGTTGCCATGGAGACTCCCTCCTCAGGAGCGCGGTACAGACCAAGGCCGGAGTCCTCCTGCCACTCGCCGCCGCTGGCAGCGGCGGGGTCGCGGTACGGCGCCGCCGACACAACCGTGGACAGCAGCAGGCGCAGGTGCTCCATGGTGCTGCTCTGCTCGTGGTCGCTCAGCTTCCCGTTCTCCACCTGGAGGCCACGACAAACAACAACAACAACAACAACAATCCTTTAAAAAAAATTTTTTTAATCGGTTTTCATTGACGCACTTTGGGTTTTGATGATTGTCGTTAAATCGAGGATCTTTTCTGCTGCGTGAAGCAAAAACTGGACGACGAAAGTTCCAGACTTGAACGTTTACGATGAAGAAAATACGCTTTTTGTTGTCACTTTCCTTTAAAATCACATTTAAGTGGAGCCGCAAAACACGTTTAACCTTTAAAACGAGGCTCACGGGTTAAAATGTTTCACGTCTAGTTTTGATATACGCAAAAAAAAAACCTCTTTTTCTTACAGTTTCAGGGGTTTTTAAACTGATTTTATTGGTTTAACGCTCATTTTTTTCTGCTTTTTTTTGGTGATTTCTGTGTAATCAGAATATATACATAAAACTACCAAGAGTGTCAAAAATAAAACTACAGAGTTGGATTGTTATTACGGTGACTGTCAAAATAAAACTACCAAGAGTGTCAAAATAAAACTACCGAGTTGTATTGTTATTATGATGACTGTCAAAATAATGATTTCTGTGGAATCAGAATATATATATTTATATACACCTTCCAAAATACTGCAGAAAATGTGTGAAAAAACTATTTAAAAACTTGATCATTTTGAATATATATATGTTTTTAACATTTTTCATATACATCTTTTTGCGTATGTGTTCCCAACAGGCCAAAAATCCATCATAAGAAAAAAAAAAAAATTAAACCGTCTCGGATTTTAATATTTGCACGTTGACTGAATCATATATATTTTTTTAAATTTATTAGTTTATCTGGTAGGGACAGTGTATATTAATGAACGTCTATAAAACAGTGTAAATCTGCCAGATTATATAAAAAAAAATTTAATTTCCATCCGTTGTCCCTCGGCAGGTGACACAAGATACCGGAAACTTAAATAAAAAAAATAAATTTACAATAAATATTAATATTGCACTGCTCTACTGCCATTTAATTTCTTTCAATATTCGATATTTTACACTAAGAGGAGGAATTTTCCTTAAAGAATCTCTTGTAATAAAGTTTGGCCTGATGAAGCTGAACACAGCCGACACCTTTTATTTAAGCTGCAAATTATGAAATAAATCATCTTAATCATCTTCATATAGAACTAAAATATAGCAAAGTAAATGCTTCTCTGCCTAAACTCACAATTAAATCTGATTTTACTGGCGATTATATGGACGTGTTTCCACTTCTACCCTTAAAGCTGGTGTTTCTTCAACATTTCCTCTGTAATTTTCATTAGAATTAAAATAAAAAATGTAAAACGAGGTGAATGAGTGGCTCACCATGGATTTACAGCCCACGTCGCTGAAGGGACAGGCGCTCCTGGACTTGGCGCAGGACTTGATGTGATCGCTGAACTGAAGGACGGAAACATAGAGACAGAACATATAGAAGACATGAGACTCATGTACGTCCTACGTTTAGTTTTTTTTTTTTTAATAATACAAGTAAAAGATAGATTTGAGTGACCGTTCCAGTCTATATATGAAGACCTCTACCACGGCTCTTAGAATAAAAGCCGCTGCAGTGAAACGGAAGGTTTTTTTCCGCCGAGTGCCAGTTTTTTGAAAACCAGAACGTCTTTCATGTGGTTCCAAACCACTTTGTTCTTCCTCTTCCTGTTTCTACTTGTTCCACTTCTACTCACAAATAGGCAGTTTTATCGCCAGATCTGAATCCAGAGCAAAATGTGTACATGTACGTACAAGACAAAGTCGTCATGAGCGGAGGAGGAGGAGGAGGAGGGAGTATTACTCATGTGTACTCGAGTACAACGACTGTCACGCTGCAGTGACGAGAGTATTTGTAATGAGTTACTTCGTCCCCCGCTTGATTTTAACAGGTAGATTGTGTAGAAGAAGAACTTCCTGACAGTGCAGTCGTTTAAAAACTGCTTTCCTTATTCAGTCTGGCCGTCTAATCTCTCTCTCTCTTTCTCCTTATCTTTTTATCTCTCTTTATCTCTTTATCTGTCTCTCTCTCTCTCCGTCTGTCTGTCTCTCTCAATATCTGTCTCTCTCTTTCTCTTTCTCTCTCTCTATCTGTCTTTCTCTTTCTCTCTCTCTATCTGTCTGTCTCTCTCGATATCTGTCTCTCTCTCTATCTGTCTCTCTCTCTATATCTGTCTCTCTCTTTCTCTTTCTCTCTCTCTATCTGTCTCTCTCTCTCTATATCTGTCTCTCTCTTTCTCTCTCTCTATCTGTCTCTCTCTCTATCTGTCTCTCTCTCTATATCTGTCTCTCTCTTTCTCTTTCTCTCTCTCTATCTGTCTCTCTCTCTCTATATCTGTCTCTCTCTTTCTCTCTCTCTCTGTATCTGTCTGTCCCTTCTCTGTCCTCGTTCTCCGTCTGTTCTCTCTCTCTCTATCTCTATCTGTTTCTCTTTCTCTCTCTCTGTCCTTTCTCTCTCTCGCTTTCTCTCTCTGTATGTCCCCCCCTCTCTCTCTCTCTCTCTTTTCTCTATCTGTTCTCTCTCTCTCTCTCTCTCTCTCTCTCTTCCATCAGTAACAGATCAGCTGCCTTCTTATGACGATCTGTGAAAGACGGAATAGATGACGTTTCCTGTGTGTGTGTGTGTGTGTGTGTGTGTGCATATATATAAGTATAAATATACAGTAGGAGCATCAATCACTCCATGTGACGTGGGACACGTGTCCTGAGGACAGGAGGACAGGAAGCGACTGAATCATCAGACCTTTTCTCTGGGGATCTTCTTCTTGCCACAGTCTTTGCACTGCAGTGGGAACTTCACACAGATCTCGTCGTGGGCCTGGAACACACACACACACACACACACACACACCACACGTTATTTCCTACGTACTCTCACACACACACACACACACACTCATCTCCTCCCTCCTCCCACCTTGATGTCCTTGAAGTTGAAGGAGGTCTTGCAGTACTTGCAGTTGAGGGTTCTGGCTCCACACTCTCTCTCGCTGTGTCGGTCCTTGTCTGAGCGCAGGACGGACAGACTGCAGGCGTCACACTGGACCTTGTCCAGCTCACACTGACCTTCATGCTGCGACTGGAAACACACACACACACACAAAAAAAAGCTCTATGTGACGTTTATTCAAAACAGCAGTATATAAAAAGGGCCTTTTTTCTCAATCCCACACTGATCATACAGGCCCTTTCAAGTCGCTTTGATGTTGCATGAAATAAACACAACACAAGTCGTTGGACTGTGGTCGTGCAGGCGTGTCGACAGCTGCAGCCTTTCACAATAACAGCAGCCACCCCACAGAGAGAAAAACAAGATTTCACAAAGTATTGCACAACAACCCCGTGAGTGTCATTTTGTCACGAGGAGTTTGTAAAAAAACCACAAAAAAAACAGCCTTAAATGTAAGATTTTTGGATATTTCACCGAGATTCGCTTTATGTTGAAGTTGTCGTCATTTTTAATCACATACTCTGCACCGCGACAAAGGAAAAGCTTTAAAATGTACATTTAAAGGTTATTATTGCACTATTTTACCAATCCGACCCCCTCGAGAGGAAACTGGACTGTATGTGACTCCTGAATTCAAATGTTTCACACCACTACATTAAATCAGAACTTGGTACACAGAGGAATTGTTAAGGTTAAATATGAGTGTTTCAAAATATAGCCTGAAGAATGTGTGCCCAGATAAATATTCCAGGTTTTGAAATTCGTGCTCCAGGCAGAGTAACTTCTGGTTCAAAGGCTGAACGGCTCCGTCGTCCAATCAGAGAGCTCGTCTGCTGATCTTCCTTTGAAGTTAATGGTGTTGTGTTTTTTCATTTGTTGTTGTATTTTTTTCATTTGTTGTTGTGTTTTTTCATTTGTGTTGTGTTTTTCAATTTGTTGTTGTGTTTTTTCAATTTGTTGTTGTGTTTTTTCATTTGTTGTTGTGTTTTTGAATTTGCAGTTGTGTTTTTGAATTTGCTGTTGTGTTTTTTCATTTGTGTTGTGTTTTTGAATTTGTTGTTGTGTTTTTTCATTTGTGTTGTGTTTTTTCAATTTGTTGTTGTTTTTTCATTTGTGTTGTGTTTTTGAATTTGTTGTTGTGTTTTTTCATTTGCTGTTGTGTTTTTTCATTTGTTGTTGTGTTTTTTCATTTGTCTTGTGTTTTTGAATTTGCAGTTGTGTTTTTGAATTTGTTGTTGTGTTTTTTCATTTGTGTTGTGTTTTTTCATTTGCTGTTGTGTTTTTTCATTTGTCTTGTGTTTTTGAATTTGCAGTTGTGTTTAATGATTTGTCGTTGTGGTTTGCACTTCAGGGCCACCGTAGGATTCTAACGTTCCCGGGAACCAGAGGAGGCGGAGCTTGTGAATCAGCAGGTTTCAATGGCCGCCACCGACGAGCACGAGGTGGAGAGAAAATCTCAGGTAGGCTCGGCTGGTTTTTCCCCCGATTTGACTGTTAAATGTTGTCGCATGACGCCTAAAGCAAACAACCGTAAAACAAAAGCTCGTCTCTGAAGGTTCAGTCTGTGTAGGGTTTTGTCGGGATTGTTGTGCAGGGCTGGGCCGTTTCCCAATAAAATGAAGCGTTGCCAAAAAAAAGACCCAACCCACAAACAAACGCCCGGCGGTGTATCACACGGTCCTGTAATAATTTTATGAGCACTGCCCAAACAGGTTGTATTATTTTTATATCCTGTCGTCATGAAGCGCAAACACGAGGTTCCTCGTGAGGTTCTTCGTCTGGCGGGGGAAAAGTGCAAAACAAGCGGAATAATCTGCGTCTTTCTCTGTGAACGCATCGTTTTTATACAAACCAGGTCTCGCGTACAAATATGAGAATATTTCAAATCGGAAAAATCAAAAAGTTGATGGGTTTGCTTCAGAAACAGTGGATGTGTGTGCGTGTGTGTGTGTGTGTGTGTGTTACGACCATTGCGTGTGTGTTACGAACTTGCACTATTTTGAGCGATAATTTATTTTTTTATATAAATTTTTTTACTTCACTTATTATTTTTCCCTTAATTAATAAATAAAAAAAAAAAGTTATATTTCCCCCCCAAATTCATGCCCTTTAACTTTATCAAAGTTAAAAATTCTAAATTAATAACACTTTTTTGGGGGTTTGGCTTTTTTTTTTTCCCCCTCTTGCTTTTTTCTTGAGTTATACTTTTTAAAAATTTTACTTTTAATGTTTTCCTAATTTATATATATATTTTGCAGATTGAAAAAAAAAATGTTTCTTTACTGAATTAATTTTTTTACTTATATATATATTTTCCCTTCATTTATACTTTTTTTGAGGGTGGGGGTTATTTCTCAATTTTTCCTTAAGTTAAACTTTAAAAAAAATTTACTTAGAATTTTTTCCTTTATTTATATATTTTTTTCCTATTATATATATTTAAATTTTGTAATTTTTTTTACTGAATTTTTTTTGTCATTAATCCCCCCCCCTTTATTTACACTCTTAAAAACTGTAAATACACACACATACATTTTTGGCATTTTTAATATCTTAACCTATCTTTGACTGTTCGAGCCGGGACTTTCCACCGAGCTGTTGTTGATGAGTGATCTGGGGACTTTCCATGCATGCAAGCTTTCACTTCCTGTTTCTCTGCTGCTGCTGCTGCTGCTGCTGCAGCCCATGAAATGAAAAGCTCCGGGCCTTTCTAGGAAGGGTCGTACATGCAGCCTGTGTCAAGTTGCACTGCTGACTAAAGTGAAAGACTAAAGTTGAAAGACGTGTCGACGTCGGTGTGATTCAGCGTCGGTGTCGCGAGCGTGAACTGGACACCTCACCTCGTACTCCTTGATAGATCCGGTCCAGGTGCAGCTGTGGTTGAAACATCTGGCCGGCAGGCTGGCGATTTCTCGACCTGCCGCATTGTCTGGGAAGGCCTGGGAGAGAACGGGGAGAGAACAAAGGCTTCAGTGATGTCACAAAGCCGCTGATTGAGATGGTGTGTCTGAGGAAATCCCCTCACTGTCTCACTGTGCGGTCATATGTTTCTGTCTGGCTGTCTGATATGAAGGAGGAGGGGGGAGGGGGGGGGTTTACCAGTGAAATTAAAGCGTCAGAATAACGACATGGAACTGCAAATTTTCCTTTGTTTTACTGCAGATGTTTCCAAAGTGTGGCAGGATGCCCACCCCTTCCCCCGCCTTGGTATTGTTTCATTGAATGTTGGATTTCCTCTGGTTGTTCCACATAAAAAAAAATAATATATATATATAGAGTTCATAGCTGTCGGCCTTCAAAGGCTATAAAAACCCAGTTCTTCTCAATTTGTTTTCATAACAATTAATTCATGCGCGTTTCTCATTGGAAAAGAAAAATCAAGCTGGGAAAAGACATTTCCCTGAACCCCATCATTCCCCCCGACCCCCCATCATTCCCCCCGACCCCCCCATTTGTTCTGCTGCTGCACCCAAATTCTACAAACTCCCCGTTAACCCCCAGAAGCTCCGCCCCAAACAACCTCCGACAGCCTCTAATCTACGGCCCGGTTTACACGACATCATTTAAAGTGAAAACACTTTGCGTCAGCTTTTTCTTTTTTTGTTGTCGTTTTTCAAAAGTTTTGCGATAAGACGATGTAGCTAGCATGTCGGGCCACTAGTGGGTGCTGTTTGTTTGTTTTTTTGTTTTTTTTCAATGACACCACACACACATTCCTGCAGTGAACGACACGCTACAAACAGTTTCCAGTGGCTCCGAACGGCGTCGTCATGTAAACGGACGCCCAACAGAAGTTTTTTTTTTTTCGCGTTTCCACTTTGAAAACGTTGTCGCGTGTAAACAAGGCGCACGTGTCCGACACTCACCTCGTTGCTGTTCAGAATGGAAATGGGCTCCTCGTAAATCTCCTCCTGTCTGCAGGCTTCGCAAGGCTTTGGGCCAGAGCTGATGGACAGAACAGGTTGGTAAAGAAAAAAACCAAAACAAAAACAAACACCGTACTTCGCCAACGGTCAGCAACAAATTTCCTGGAATGCCTGCTGACCGCGGCCGGATGTCGGCAGGTCATGAATCAATGCAGCGAGAGTGAGAGGAGCAGATTCGTCTCGGTGGCAGAAGCAGCAAAGAAACTGAAAAAACGTTCGAGACGAAATACGCCGACGGAAACGAGAGAGAGTGTGTGCAGCGGCGACGAGAAAAACAAAAAACAGGCACGTGAGTTTTGGAATTTTGAGGAAAGGCCAGTAGAAGAAATGGCTTCTGGTTTTTCTTCTTACATTTCTATCTGATTTGATTCTTCAGTTCCAGATGAATTAAATCCGCCGCAATAGGATATGTGAGAATTATGCTAACGTATACATTTAAGAAAGCGAAATGTAGGTCTGCAAATTAGGTTTATTAATCAATATTTTTTTTAGAATACAGTAAATACAACCGACGTCGGTGTCAAATGAGTTGAACAGCTGAAAGACATTGTCGATTGTTTTCGAGTGACAGTGAGTGAAAAAACATAAAAAGGACACCAGAAAAAAAACAACAACAACACACAAGGTCTAGCTAGCAAATAAACAGTGAATCGGACAAAAACAGGAAGTCCAGGCGGAAAACATGCCGACCAAATGAAAAGCAGCGAGTTTGAAAGTAAATCACATTGTGTGTAAGACGTGTGACGACTCATTTTGTGCACCAGGTGGCAGCAGTGAGCCATAGCTCTACTTCGAGCGATCAGTCAATCAATTAAATAAATAAATAGATAAATATGAGGTATAAGCTCACACAATTGTTGCAGAGAGCTTCAGCACTTGTAAGTCATGCGACTCACTGTACCCCCTTGTGGCACAAAGTGGCGTTACAAGACTGGTCTGCAACACTGACGGAAATTACATACTGTACCTTTTAACAAACAAAAATACACTTAAAAAAAAAAAGTGCTGTAAATAGCGAGTATAGACTTCGCGTGCATTGTAGAGAATCTATTGTTTTCACTTCTACTTTAGTAAAAACATTATGCTCATCTCCAATTTTCCTTAAATGAAGACTGCGGGTGCTTCAAGTATGTTGTAAGATTATCAGTTTTACAGATTTTTTTTGAATATTGTCATTATTAAACATGAGGGGGGCGGCAAAGAGCCTGTGACAATTAGTCATGCAGTAATAAACAACCAGTGAGTGGATGAGGAGGCAAAGGAAGAAAAAGAAAATGGACCATCGGAGTGAATCAGCATCCTTGTGATTCACTGACATCCATGTGAAAGAGTCCAGACATGTGAGGAAGAAGTCTGCAGTGAGTAGCTGATTTTAGGTGGCTGGGGGGGGGGGGGGGGGGGGGGGATTCCAGAGGCGAGTAGAGATAAGTAACACAGAAGCATGTCCACGGAGAAGCCCCCCCCTGGCTGACGAGCTCAACGTGCCTCGATGTGGGCGGAGTCAGTGTTGAGGTGGGTTGGGTTTGTGGGAGACGTGCTCGCCAAGCGTGTCTCGTTACAACGTCTTCACTTCAGTAAAGGCCGATTCATCCATTTTGTCGGTTTCAGCTCGCTAATGACCATCAGTCACATTCTAATCGTGTTTAGCTTGTAACGTCGTCGCTGTGGGAGCCCCGCTGCTCGTTAACATGTCGGAGGGCGGAGTTACGCGATGCACCCGAACGCATCACTCAGAGCTGTCCGCCGTGAAGCAGCTCATTTCTCGCTTCCCAACGTTTTTCAGAAATACATTTCTCTGAACTGTTTCAACTGAGCTTTTTCTGTTGGAGCGATGCGTTCAGGTACATCACGTAACTCCGCCTTCCGACATATCTAACGAGCCACGAGGTCGCACGCTAAACATGATTAAAATATGGCCGACAGTCAGTCGCGAGCTGGAAGCTCCAGCAGTGCGGCACCGACAGACTCCGTCCCGGACGGTGGACACGGGCCGAGCTGAGAAATTGACCCTGCAGTGTCGAACTTGACGAATTGGCCTTTAGTTTCCTCTCGGTTTCACACTCTCCGGATCATAAGTGCCTCCAACGTTTGACTCCGCCCACATTCCAAAACGTGAGCTCCGCAGTCAGGGGTGATTGTGTCCACTGGGAGGGGAAGCATGAGGAAGGGGGGGGTCTCTGGGACCTCCGGTCTACCTGGTGAGCAGCTTGAAGCAGTGAACGCAGAAGCGATGGCCGCACTGAGCCTGGACCGGCTTCCTCAGGACCAGGTGACACTGCTGACATTTGTATTTATTCTCCATGGGCACCGACAGGACGCTGAGGGGAATCCCCGGGGAGGAGGTGGTGTAGGCCAGAGAGATGCGAGCCATTCTTCTCCATCAAACTGCTGCTATATCCTGTGGGACGACGCCGCCATGAAAAGAAAACAAAAAAACTGTTTATGACTAACCAGTGATTTACTTGCGGTAAAACACACACTGTCTGGTTTCCCCTCTGACTTCACCTGGAAATTACTAGCTTGACTGACGAGTAGCAATTAAAAGCTTTTACGCAAAAATCTCCACGGACAAACAGCCGGCGGTGTCTGTGAACCAGGTCCGAGTGGACGAGTCCAACCGTCCCGCCGGAGATTAAACATCGTAACCTTGACTTTAGGCCGCCGTGTCAAACGGACGGCCACGTCTTTATCGGCCGATCGGTCGTAAAGCCGCCACTCCTCCCGTCATAAACGAAGCGTCGGTCCGGCTCATGAAAGGCAGTCAAATACAGTCTTTATTACCCCGCTGCAGACGCTGTGGCGTCGGTACGGGACAGATCCGCCACGTCAGCGACCCGACGACTCTGGAGATGGAATCGGCCGGTCGTAGACAAAGATCCCACATGTCCCAAGGCTCAACCGCATTTCTCAATTGATTTGTTTGAACGAGCTCTCTATGCAAATCCGTTATTGAGGGTGACGCCTTGTTTTGTTTGTACGTTCAGATGCAGCAACAAAAAAGGCTTTTGAAATTTAATTCCTGGAAGGACAAAAACCCAAAACACTCTTTGTTTGGTGACTCTTTGTGTTTGGACTGTTGGTGGAGTCGTGGATTAAAATGGCAGTCGGTTGAAGGGTTGTTCACACGATAACCCTCCAGGTGTTTCGTGTTTACACAACGGCACGTTTCCATAGAAGCGGCACAAATGCTGAAAACAACGTCGTAGTTCTAGCATGATGGTAGTTTCTGTACTTGTTCAGGTTTTCCCAAAAAAGTTGCGTTTTCTGTGGCTCCGAGCAACTTTGTCGTTTGTAAAACGCAACGGAAAGTCTAAACGGGACCTGAAGAAATACTTGCACCAATGGAAACCGTCTGGACACGACATTTTTTAATCAGTTGCTCAGCTTTGCGTGTGTCAGCATTTGAAAAATTGCCAAAGCTTTGATGTGAGCTTTGATCTGCAGTAACTTGCCTTCTACAGTACCGAACCTGTGGCAATGACGAGCATGCATTTTGAGTCGTCGTCAGACGAGTCTTCACACCCCTGGCTGATGCAACACCGCAAGTCGGTCGGCGGTTAGACGGTTGACTCATAGCAGTGATGCAAGGAACGCATTTTGAAAGTGGTGCCACTTTTCAGTAAAAGGAAACTGTGCTTTTCTACGTTGCGTCGTTCCCAACGTGGCGCATCATTTGAACAATGTTCAACTAGAATTTCCTGCTCCCTCTCGTGGCTTCTTCCAGAACAATGTTTGACAGATAAGGTTATATTGACACTGGATTGGAGCCCGGTGCACTTTTGATACGGACGGTAGACCTTCATTCACGAGTTTTATCGTCAGTCGCAGGAGTTTGGTGAATAGATTTAAATAGATTGGCGCTTCCGGAGGGGATTCCTCCAGTTGAACAATGTCTTGCCACAGTCGTCGTTGAAAGGAAGTCTTGAGAAGTTGGAGACGGTACGGTCCCTTTCCTTCACACTCGGCCAGATCGTGAACACATGAAGAGGCGTGTTGGTGTTTGCAGCTTCAGGCTTGAGACGACAGATGAGATGATATCAAATATCTACTGTGTTTGCTGTGAGATGAGACTTCTTCATAATGTCGGATAGGATCTGTGTGCAACCGGAAACTAAACAAAAAGGAACAACGTGTACCTCACGGTACGGTCGCTTGCCAACGCTGCACAGCCTTGCATAACATTGGACTTTTGTGTCCGGCTTTAGAACGTCGTCCTATATTTAGACTGACGTATTTTTTTTAATTTGTTGACATCTGTTGACTCTCTGCCGCCTCGTACAAAAGGAATTTCCACAACAAGGAGTGACTTCATCTTTCTTGCCTTTCGCAACACGGGATTTCACCACAAGGTGGCGCAACGGGTTCGTCACAGAGGGCAGGGCTGTGAGCCACGGCGGCTGACGTTGACGTTTAAAAGCACAACGTGGACCTGAAAACTCACACGTGTCACCAGTCCTGACGGCTGACTTTTATTGGGGCAAATTGAGATTAAAGTTAAAAAATACATAAGATAAAATAAAGTAAATAAAGATTAAAAATAAATGGGATGAAATTTGTCACCTGTGAGAAATTCTGACATGAACTGCAGTCCATGGATTTGACCAGCAGGGGCGCTCTTTAGTCTGAATGGTGGTGAGAGGAGCCGACTAGATTTGAGCTCCAGCTACTTGTGGCTAAATGTTTTATGCCTTCGACGATGTAAATGCGCCAATAAAAATTGTAACGCTCACGTGTAAATGGTAAAATACAACATTGATGAATTTGGCAGGCATTTTATTCAAATTTCAAGTTTGTCATGCCTCGTAAAAAGGGCAGTTCAATAAATATGAACTTGTTAATGATATGTTAATATGTTTATAGGTCATATAGCACCATTTTCCCCATAGTTTATTGGTGATATTTTCAAAATAAATGCATCGGATGAGCTGGCCCGGAAGGAAAACGTACTTTGAATTTGAGCAAATTGAGTCGTCGCCCAGTGTCGCTCAAAAGAAAAAGGAAGTGAAGAAGTTACTGAGAACATGAACTTGCCCAACACTCGTTAAAAAGGTCGGTCGCACATCATTTGCCGTTGAAAACTCTGGTGTGTTTCCAGAACAGTGTGTTTGTTTTTCCATAAACGGCAGATGTCGTTAAGCCAGCCGACTGAAACGCCACACACACACACACACCCACTGCACGACGCCGTTTCTTTTGAACATTTCCAACCAAAGTTTCCAGCCGATGTCGGCATGCAAAGTTAATAGTCTGCAAAAAAAAACGACAACATGCAAGCGCATGCAAGTTCTGCATGGAATATCTTCAACAATCTTGATTTACGTGACGTTTGTCTGTTCGTGCACAGTGTTTGTTGCTGCTGCAAACCCGTACAAGTTATATAATCACACCAACACCCAGGAATGAATTGTTGCCAATTACAAGAAGAACACGAGCGCCTCCCTACAATCAAATGGCTCCCAGGAAGGCACAGAAACAGAATTTGTTTAACGTTTGTTTTCGAAACTGCATTTTGCAGCTGCTTTTTAGAGAACTCCTTTTGCTGATGTGGAATGTTCCTAAATCCTCTTTTCAGTAAGTTGCTCTATAATTAAATTAAAAGGCCCTTTGGCTTTAGACGAGTCAGGAAATGAGAGGCTGTTGGCTCAAAACGAATGAAAAGAGAGTTTAACTACACTGCAATTAACGACCTGAACCACGACAACTTACGAAACAGAAAAGCTTATTCTCTGACTGATTTAATCGTACATCCTGCTCATCGCGGGACTTTTACACAAGGAAAATGAGAAAAGGCGTGAACGCATAAAAGCAAATTACTTTGATATGACATGAACTCAAATGTGATTTTTAAAAGAATTCCCTCCTTCTTCTTCCATGATAAACTTTAACATCATTGTCCAAACTTTTAAAATCATCAAGAGAAAACGTTTTTTTTTATCCGTTTTGAAAGCGTTTTGACCTCTTATATATTGTCTATTACTCATTTTTACTCGGATATCTCAGGCCACATTTCTGTGTTTGGAAAAAAAAAAAAACACAAACCACTGAATTCTCTTGAAATGTGATAAGATATGATGATCGCTGAGTCACAAGATTATTCAAAATGATATGCAGATAAGATGGAGACTAATGAGTAAGTTGCTTTTGCTTCACATATGAGTCACTGGTGGAATTTCTTCCTTGTCATTATAAGACGTCCTTCTGAAACTCATCCATTCTGTTAAAAAATGCAACTATATCATGACCCCCCCCCCTTTTTTTTCACATCCAGTCCATGGAATGTTTTGTTGAGTCAGTGGGTTTGAGATGACGTCCAGGCAAGGAGGGGACGACGTTACTACCATTAAATGGAATTTACTTAGTAATAAATGGAATTTACTTGGTAGTAATGCACACGTGTGCCTGACAAGTGACTCACTGAATACTAGAAGGTTCTGAAGCTGATCCAATCGGTTGAAAACAAAAGAAATGCGTCCGAGTAGCCAAGTAGAAACTCCAGTTTGCTGCGAGTGCAATGAAATAAGACGAGTTCCAGTTTGACTTTTCTCCTCGAAAAGTGAAACTCTGCAGACTAAAAAGTCCCAAAAACAAGGAAAATGACCCCCCGTTTCAACTTTAACCAACAAAACCAGTAGCTTCATATCTAGATCATAGAATCTCTATGGCTTTTACTGATTAATACTGGAACTATGTGCATGTATGAAGCATGGGCTGAGATCTGAGCCCAACGAGAGACTTACTGAAGGCTAGAACCTCTGAAACTGTAAACAAAACAAACACAAAAAACCACCTTAACAAGTTAAAATTTGTAAACAAAGCTTCAGTTGTTCAGACACTGGTCCAGACTAAAGTCCAGACTTATTGGTTGAATCACAAGATGATTTGTCAATGGGTTACAGATGGAGACAATGAGGGGACTGTATTCAATGGAAGTTACTTTAAATACTGTACGAAGTATTTGATAAGATCTGTGGCTGACAACTGACGTCCAGAAAGTTCTGCAGCTGATCTATTTAGCTTAAAAACAAAAACAAACAAAAAATGCATCTCGTTCAAGTTTGCAAGCAAAAAAAAAAAGAAATAGTTTAGTTTTAAAAAAGGATCAAACCACATACATTTGTCAATGAGTCAGACAAAAAGTACAGGAATAATTAAAAACAACAACAACAACAACAAAAACGACTCCTGTCTTAACTTCACAAGCAAAACTAGTCGATTCAAATTGAATCCCCAAAAAATCGAGGCGGAGTTTCTAAAGTTTGTTCCAGAGGCTCGTTCTACGTTTTAAAAGCAGCTTCCTTCGGGCTGCAGGAGCGACGAACAGCCTCCCGGAGCCTCGCGCCATGTTTCTGCTCCGGAGCTCCTTCATCCCTCCTCCTCCTCCTCTCTAAACTCTCGCAAAACTCAAAGTAATCCGACTTTTTTTTTTTTTTTTTTTTTTTTACTCACCGAGCTGGGCTGGAGCGTCGCAAAAATAAAGTGTCACTGTATTTGTACGACTTCTAACTTCTTGTATTTCCCAGCGCTTCCGCTGTTCTGACGGGACTTCCCCTCTTCCTCCTCCCTCTTCCTCGCGCTGGGCCATAAAAGCTCGCGCTGGCAGCACTTCGACACCACACAGTGTTTTACGCTCCGTGTTTCCAAACCGCCACTTTCAGCAACCTTAATAAATTATTACCCTTTATTTAAATAAATTAAATAAAAAATAATAAATAATTCAGGAAAGGTAAGTGTGTCAGTTAAGCTAACTTTAGATAGATAGATAATTACTTTATCCATCCCCGAAGGGAAATTGTTTTGTTGCAGCAACCTGGTACGTACGAATATTATAAAATACAATAGAATAGTAATAAAAGTAAAAAAAAAAAATATAAAAAAAAATCTGGGTATAAGACATAAAGTAAAACACAGAACGGAACATGGGCACGAGATAAAAGCAAGATGAATAAATAGTAAGGTGCAGTGGCAGAGCCATTAGAAGTAGGCATTATATAATAATAATAACAATAATACAGATAATAACAATGTGTAATAGTGTATAATAGTCGTGTATAGTACTAATAATAATGGTAGCAATAACATAACAATAACAATATGGTAGCAATAAAATAACAATAACAATATATATATATATCAGTCATAATAATAATAATATAATAATAATACCAATTGTAGTTGTATACTTATAATTAGAATACCAATGGTAATAGTGTACTTGCACATGTATAAATATATGTATATGTACATGCAATATGCCATATGAAATATATGATATAATATAAGTATCAATGTAATTTAGTCCAGGTAATTACTTCATGTCACCGCCTTCTGAGTTGTTGCTAGGTTACCAAAACCGAATGACCTTCTATTTATTATATGTGCGGTTTTTTTGTTGTTGTTTTTTTACAGTTTTGACCAGTGTTTTGGGTCTAACAAGCAGCACCGCCCCTCCGGGCTGCTCCGTGATATAAAAGGGGGAAAGGCATCGCTTCGCGCATGCGCACTGGGCGGTCACAATGTGGCGAGCCTTGCCACGCTTAAAGCGGCGACGCTGCGTTTTAACCTCTAAAGGTACGGGTCTTTCCTCGCCTCTGTCGTCTCCGGTGCCTGTAGAAATGCAGATTAGGGTGATTTTTAGTCCGGTGACTGCGTTGGCAGTGGAAGGTCACGGGCTAAAAAGGACAGCGTGCAGGAATGTTTGGTGTTTCGGATGGACTGGTTTACGTGTTAACTGATTACATATGTCAGCGTCCGTCGTCGCTGCCGCAGAAACACCAAGATGCTGTCAGACTCACAAACGATGCGTTCGCAACCTTTATTGTGAATAAGTTCAAACGATGTTCACCGGGACAGCTACGGATTTATGTCTGGTTTCTTAACAGCGGCAACAGCGGATGCTAAAGGAAGTGGGTCACCAGTTAACACGGGAACAAGTTAATCCGAAACACTAGCGGTCTCCTGTCACGCTTTGCAGAATAACAATTCCTTTAATCACATCACGTTGCTAATTTAGTGTATTATAACGCAATTCAGCATCAACGCATCGAGTTCGTCTGGAAACTACAACGATCGCCATTTATAATTCACAGGAAATTAAAATATTAATATCATGAATCGTATAGTAAAGTCACATGTACTGTGTATAAAATATAATGTTGTGAGGGGTGAAGCAACACTAGACCTCAGTGTTCTGATTCCCCCAAATTATACATATACACAATTCGTATGTATTAAACACTTTCATGTATGCAGACGGTAGATATTTGTTATTGAGGATAAAGTGTGAACTGAACCTGCATCTGCGTCTAAAAAAACCCAACAATGACTACAATGGAAAAGCATGCATGCACTAAGTGAAACTGCAACTTGCATATACAAGTAATATTAGATATTCCTATATATGGTATTGATTTCGAAGGAAGTGACGAGATTGTTGATATTTTTGCCACGCATCACACATATTCAGATTTATTCTGCAAAAACCTAACTTTTGAAATGTAGTTTCAAGGGATTTAAGCAATCCAGTTTTACAATACATGCTTCATCTTAAGGCCAAGGGCTTTCACATGAATACTGGGATGTTTACAGCCTATATAAACTGCTTTGGTGAGGACAAAAGTCAAAAGTCAAGTTGAATTGGAATCTGAGCCGTCACATTGACATTAAACCCAGTAAACCTTTGTGTGAACTTGACAACGTGCCAAATACTCAGTGCGGACCTGTGTTGCCAGATCGGGTGGGTCTCCTGCCATATTTACTTAACCATTTTATCTTTGCTTATTTTGTGCAATTGTGTGCTTAAGGCGTGTTACTGATTTACACCGATGATCGTTTTCTAGTTTCAACATGAGTTTATATACAGGTTGAGGTTCAGGCTGGTTTTTTGTATTGAGGTGGGAGGGTTTCAAGTTGTGTTTGGGCCGAAAACGGCGAGTCGGATCTGGCGCCCGTGACCCTGACGGGTGTCGCGTCCTTGTTTACCTTCGTAAACGGTCACTTTTGGGGGTCGGCTGACGTTCACCACTGCAGTTTAAAGTCCTAGTGAAATGAAGATTCCACCTCCAAAACACTCTGGTGTCGCTTCAAGGGACGTTTTTTTATGCTAACTGGCTGAAGAGTAAAATGTTAAAACACGGCAATCTGCGAGAAAATAGCCGATAAACGTTGGTATTTCCTCTGCTGGGCGGAGCTTCTGACAATAATAGTGACATCACGAGTTGTGCACACGCCCAAGTTGTGTTTACATTATGGAGGATCAGAGTTTTGACCACGAAGAGGCTGAATTTAACCATATTTCATCATCGTCGTCATTTCAAACCCAGTGATTGATGAAGGAGACACAGAAGGTGGTTCTGCCATCGGTGACCCCGTCTGGAACATGTTTGAGGAAGCAGAAGACGCTTCGTCCTCCATTCGTCCTCGTCTCCTCGCCTCAGCAGCCGCCAGTTTTCACCTTTGAGGCTTTGAGGCTCCTGACTTTTGGCAGAACGACCGGCTTCCTGGATCCAACACGTCCAAGCGCTTTTCCGACTTCGCGGAATCACCGAAGACGAGTCCAGTTATTACTTGATCGTCTACTAGCCACCCGAGCTAGCCGCTAGCGGCTCCCGCTAGTCACCCGAGCTAGCCGCTAGCGGCTCCCGCTAGTCACCCGAGCTAGCCGCTAGTGGCTCCCGCCGCCCGTGCTCCTTTCCTCCTCTCTAGGTCTCTTCCAGGCTCAATCTTTCGTCAAGGCTCATAAAACGCCGACTATAACTTCAAAACACTGTAAAAACTTGGATATTTAAGAGGAAACAAGCCGATGTAAACACAACAGATGGAGATCTGCACAACTCGTGACGTCACACATAGGCTCCGCCCACAATGGCTCACGAAGAAGAAGGATTCCCCCGACTTCCTCGGCTGGAGATTCAAAATTCAAATAACTTTGTTCTGCGACAACAGTGGTGGGGCAGAGTCGGAGGAACCTTACAAGTAGAACCACAACTATCGTTTTTTTGCAAAGTAGTGTGTTACATTTCACTGGGACTTTAAAGGAGCTGGCGTTTTAAGAATCTATCCTAAAGTGTAATCCTGCCTTGCAGGACCGTGTGTCCACAGCAGTTCCGGGTCTCCGTCCGTCGGCTACGATGGGCTTTATCCCGGACACATCCCCACCACCGCCGTCCAGAAGGCCCTGCTGGCCGTGGGCTCCGGCGTGGCGGCGCTGCGGGATCCCTACAGACACGGTGAGGCCGCCGGCGCCGGCGCCATACGGGGACACTTCCAGGATCCCAGTTCACCTTCACACCCGAACAGCACAGATCAGCTTTATGAGACTAGCAGAGTGACTCTATAAACCAGGGGGGTTAAACTGGTTTCAGTTGAGGGGCCACATCAACCTGATCTGACCTCTGACCTCTGGAGGCCCAACAAGTCAAACGTCACATATTAAATTGCAGATATGGACAAATATCAAAGTCTTTCCTTCTTTTGATCCTTTTGTAACTGCAAGAATTTGCCAGTCTATTCTGAAATATACATATTAAAGGAAATCGGATATTATTATATTTGTAAAAAAACAAAAAAAACACACAAAAAAGCCCCAATCAGCTGCATCTGCATATTGTAATTTTATTCAGGATTAAAACAATTTGTCATCATCTGGAAATTGTTTTGAGTTTACGAGTCTAAAGTCTCATTTCACATAAATTGGACTCATTGTTTTATTGTGAAAGGCGTAGCGTTATGCGACCTCCACAGATTGCATTCATGTCGGGGGTCAAATTCCTGACCAAGGGCGGTTTTGAATGTAATTTTTGCCGATCTAGTGTTTTTAGATCAGCCTCCGTCAGTTTTCATATTTATATGAAACATAGAAACCCTCAACATAGATTCCAGATGATTTATCTTGCAGCTTTTCCTTGACTAAACCTTCCCGTGGTCTTTGTCTCGCCACCGTTTGGGGACAGGATGTGACGTTTTCGTCTCACGGACACAAGCCAGAAGCTCATTTTCAAGGTTTTATTTCCCCGGAGAGACGAAATCGTCCCGGGAAGAGAAACGACAAGTTAAAAAAACTCCCTGAAACCAAACGTCGGCAACCACGACGGAATCGACACCTGTCTGCTCACACGTCTTCCCTCTCGTCGTCGTCGCTTCCTTATTGTAGGGTTTAGTTTAGTTTAAATAAATAGTTTGGCCTGAGGTGATTGACGACTTGAGTCACTGAGAAAATTCCCCCGGAAGAAATTCGACAGATGTTTATAGAGTTCAGCTTCCTGTTCAACCAGCAGCTGCTGTGTCTTTACTGGAAACTGCTTTACTTTGAAGGTCGAACAAACTACTTTTAGTAGTTTCACTGTACACCACATGTTTATTTAAAGGCCATGGGAAAGACGGACTACTTTAACACCGTCGCGCGTAGAATTTAGCTAGAAGTTAAAATCGGTCACTTATTGTGGTAAAATTGCAAATGACCAAAGCGCCTAGCGTTATAGAAAAGATGGTTTAAACATAGCAGATAGCAGAAAAACGAGAGCGGTCGTAATTACGTGATGCCCCTGAACGCATCACGTTGCCATGGAGCTCGTTGACCCGCAAAAATATCCATAAATGAGTCGAGTGGTTTAAAACCGCGGGGTGAAAAAAAGTAGCGGCTTGTAGTTTGTAAAGTAAAAAGTAAAGTGGAAGTATTCACACCACTTTTCCTTGTTTTGCCGCATTACAACCACAAACGTTTGCGTATTTTATGACGAAGTATCGATGCAGATCACGTGAAAAAGTATCTCCCAATAATTAACATGTAGAAACTGAAAAATAGATATAAGAAGTGAAATTTATGCAATATTTCTCTTTATTTCAGTGGGTTTTTTTTAATATAATTTCTGCTCAGGCTTGTTTATTGGCCTGATTCCAATTTAAGAAATGAAAGAAGTAAAAAAAAAAAAAGAGGCTGCAGTAATATGTGAAGGAGAGTCGCATTTAAAGATTTTTAAAAAAAAGGGAATTACTTTATATTTTTGTTTGAAAATAAATAAATAAAAAATCATCCCACGAGCTGCAGTTGTATTTAATCGCGTTTGTTTTGAGGGTCTGGAAGGAGAAACGGGTTGAATCGCTGAAAAATGAATCGTCTTGTTGGGACGAGTTGAACAAAAAGACGTAGAAAACGCCGGATGATTGAGTGAGACCCACCCCCCCCCCCCCCCCCCCCCCCGCTGTGACCTGGTCTGCAGACATGGTGGCCGTGCTGGGAGAGACGACGGGCCGCCAGGCGCTGCTCCGCCTCCGGGACCGGATGAGGAACGACCCGGAAGGTTCCGCCGTCCTGACGTGAGTCTGACTCTCCAAACACCTCCCCCCCCTCCTCCTCCTCCCCCCCCCCCCCCCCCCCTCCTCCTCCTCCTGGGGACGAACCCCCATCATCCTCCTCCTCCTCCCGATGAACTCTAGAGAGCGCCCCCGCATCCGCCTCTGCACGCTCCACCTCGCCAAGATGGCCGCCCTGCCGGACGGCTCCTTCGGGAGGGAGTACCTGCGCTTCCTGGAGGAGAACGTAAGAACGTCGACGCAGCGTTGAAGCAAAACTCCACTTTTCTTCTTCTTCTTCTGCTTCTTCTTCTTCCACTTCTTCTCCTTCCCCTTCTTCTTCTTCTTCTTCTTCTTCCACTTCTTCTCCTTCTTCTTCTGCTTCTTCTTCTTCTGCTTCTTCTTCTTCTGCTTCTTCTTCTTCTTCTTCTTCTTCTTCTCCTTCCACTTCTTCTCCTTCTTCTTCTTCTGCTTCTTCTTCTTCTGCTTCTTCTTCCTCTTCTTCTTCTTCCTCTTCTTCTTCTTCTGCTTCTTCTTCTGCTTCCACTTCTTCTTCTTCTTCTTCTTCTTCCACCACTTCTTCTCCTTCTTCTTCTCCTTCCACTATTTTTCTTCTTTTTCTTCTTCCACTCTTTTTCTTTCTTCTTCCACTCTTTTTCTCTTTCTGCTTCTTCTTCCTCTTTTCTTCTTCTTCTTCTCCTTCTTCTTCTTCTACTTTTCTTCCACTTGTCTTCTTCTTTTTCTTCTTCCACTTGTCTTCTTCTTTTTCTTCTTCTACCACTTTTCTTCTTCTTCTTACACTTTTCTTCTTATTCTTCGTCTTCCACTTTTCGTCTTCTTCTTCTTCCACTCTTCTTCTTCTTACACTTTTCTTTTCTTCTTCTTCTTCTTCTTCTTCTTCTTCTCCTCCACTCTCACCACTCCTCCTGTGCGTTCCTTGCTAACGGCGCCCCCCTCAGGACGTGACGCCCGACTCCAGAGCCGCCGTGAAGTTCGTGGACGACGAGGAGCTGGCGTTCGTCATGCAGCGCTACCGGGAGGTCCACGACCTGCTGCACACCCTGCTGGGCCTGCCCACCACCATGCTGGGTGAGGACTCTTAATTTTTGAATGAACTCCGTCTCCATGGAAACCAGGGAAGAATGCAACTTTTTGACAAAACTCCATCTCCATGGAACTGGAGTTGGAAATGCAACTTTTTGAAAAGGCGCTGACTAAATCTCCATAGAAAGCCGGGTGTGGGGGTCTTTTTGAAAATAGTCAGCTTCCATGGAAAACGCAACTTTTTGAATGGAGCCAAACGCTATGCAGATTTGGGAAAAATGCAACTTTTTGAAAATGCTTGTGACCATGCTTAACCGTAGCCCTTACCCGACACAGTTTCCGTTGAAACATTGCAAAACACAACTTTTTGAAAATGCCCCATCGCCATCCCTGTGGAAATTGGCGGGAGGGGGGGGGGTGTATAAACAAAACGCTCCATCTCCGTCTTTATGGAAACGTGGGATAACAAAACTTTTTGAAAAGGCCTCAACTGGTCCTCCGAGGAAATAGGGGGGGGGTGGGGAATGAAACTTTTTGAAAACGCTCCGTCGCCATAGAAAATGCCTCATCGATTGTATTGAGAGACTTTGTGCTTTGTAAACGTTAACGTGAAGGAAACACGTGGACTCTCAGGAATTCACTTTACCTTCTTTCTCACCGACGGCCTTTATTTCTTCTTCTTTTTTTTTAAAACCCTCCTGTGACATTTTGAGTTTCTCAGAAGCAAAACTCATCTCCCCACGTTTCACTTTCATCTTGACTGCAGGTTTCGCCACCTTCAAATGCAAATGTGTTCCGCCGTTGTGTCGTTGCAGGTGAAGTGGCGGTGAAGTGGTTTGAGGCCGCCCAGACGGGACTTCCCATGTGCGCCCTGGGCGCCGTGCTGGGCCCCCTGCGGCTTAACGCCAGGTACGTTCCCACCGCCGCCGCGTCACTTCCTGCCATTTCTGTAGCGGCTCGTCGAAACGTCCGCGACGCTTCTCGACAACTTGCTGATTGTTTTAGAAACTGGACTTTTTGCAGAAGTTTTTTTGTTCAGGAGTGAGGCGTGTACCAGTCACGTCACCACTAATTTAGCTCGTTACGCTAATGGCTGTGAATTATCTTTTATTCTGGGTTTGGCTAAACGGTTAAAAGCTGTTGGGACTTTTTCAATGTTTACGAAACCATTTTAGTAAAACACCTTACACAACTGCCGCACCGCGACGAAAACTGCACCTGGTCAAACCGAGGCCTCGTTTACACGTTTTCAATTGAGAACGTATGAACCTTTTATAGCATCTTGTCCATTTCCATGACAACGGTCCCTAAAAACGCAGCTATTTGAATAAAAATTGCGCCCCAAGGTGGAACTTTTCGAAAACAATCCGACTTTGTGTCCGTGTGCACAGCGTGAACAGGTTTGTTTACTAAGGTTATGAATTTATTTATATTTCTATACTTTGTGTGTAATTATTTTACCAACTTTTCGCAAAAAAACTCCTCCGCCGAAGTTTCTGAAATCTTCAGGGATGATTCGTCATCATCCAAGGATCAGTCCATGAGATTATGGGACGTTAATGACGAACCGTTTCTGAGTACATACATTTTTTTAAATTGCCAAAAGCGGTCCGACACAAAGCAGAAAGATCAAAGGAGATCAGCTATGAAAGTTTAGCATTTTGTAAACGGAGCAAATGAACAAATAATTCATTTATTCAGCCGTCATATAGATGCTTCAGGCTCATACTTTCCCACCAGCGCATATATTATACCTTTTGCGTCATTTCTTAAACCAAATATTACTCAATAAAAAACTTTTTTTTTTTAATTAATAAAACAATATTTTCCTGTTTTCACCAATAACTGCAGTCGAAACACGTTTTAGTTCAGAGTTCTTTTCATCCTGACTGGTAATTTAGTGTCCTAACAACAACTTTTAAACCTTCTTTTGCTGTGGCGCAGTTTGTCATGAAAATATCGACGTTTTCACAGGAAATAAACAATTATTCCAGAAACCTCGACATGAATCCATTTCTAATGAAGAATTCTGCTGCAAAATGACCAGAAAACTTCAGGGGGAAAAAAGCATTTTCTTTGAAATTTCTACAATTTTCCCGGTACTTTGGCGGATCCAAGTTTGAGGCGCCTGATCTGAAAAACCTTCTGTCACATTTGATGAATTTATTTCCCTTGAGGCCAGTTGAAGCGGCGGTGTGGGCGTAGGAGGAAACTCCTCGTCAAACATCCGCTTCCTCGTTCATAAATCATGTAAACTTCCTCGTCCGTTCAGTTAGACCAGGGGTGTCCAACATGCGGCCCGGGGGCCAGAAGCGGCCCGCCAGAGGATCTAATCCGGCCGCCATGTGATTTTTTTTTTTTTTAAATAATAAATATAGTATATAAATATGAAAACTGACAGAGGCTGATCTAAAAACACTGTATTGGCAAAAATGACATTCAAAACCGCCCTTGGTCAGAATTAATTAATGCAATCTGTGGAGGTCACATGACGCAACGCCTTTCACAATAAAACAATGAGTCCAATTTATGTGAAGTGATACTTTAGACACGTAAACTCAAATATTTCCAGATGATGACAAATTGTTTTAATCATGAATAAAAATATATCCAGATATTGTGTTTTTTTTTTTTTTTAACAATATAATATCTGATTTCCTTTAATATGTATATTTCAGAATAGAATGGCAAATCCTTGCAGTTACAAAAGGATCAAAGGAAGGAAAGACTTTGATATTTGTCCATATCAGTTTAACATGTTACGTTTGACTTGTTGGCCCTCCAGAGGTCAGGTCAGGTTGATGTGGCCCCTCAACTGAAATGAGTTTGACACCCCTGAGTTGGAGCTTCCTCACTGACCCCCCCTCCCCCCCCGCCCCCTCCTCCCCCCTCCCCCTCCAGCCGGCTGCAGGCCCTGCTCACCTCTCTGGGCCCCTGGGCGCTGCAGAGCGGCCGGCGGAGCCGCTGCGTCCTCAGCCTCTTCTACGAGCGGCGCTGGGAGCAGAACATCGACGAGCTGCGACGGGAACTCAACATCCCGCCGCCGCCGTCGCCGCGGTGATCGGTTGTGATTTAGTTCCTCTCTGATGGTCTGGTTGTACAGACTGAAACTGGTGTGTGTGTGTGTGTGTGTGATTGTGTGTGTCTGTATAATAACAAATAAAAAAATTAAAAAAGTCAATGCTGTCTCCTGAGCGCTCTCTCTCTCCTGCCCGTCAGCCACATTATGAGCACTTTGCGGGGAGAATTAATGTAAAGTTCAAAGGAATGCGGGACATTTTCACACATTTCTGAAAGCGTTTTAGACTCAAAACAACGGTGAGACTCGACCTTCAGCCTCGGAGCCGCGCTGTCGGGCTGAGATTGCAAAAACACCCAGAATGCATCAGCTTTACCACAAGATTCTTTGAATATTTCACAGTATTTTGATCCAGAAAGTTTCATTGAAATTGTCTTTGTGTTGAAATTGGAGTGATTTTCTGCAGTAATTGTTTGGCTTTTGTAAAAATACATTTTTGCCATGTATTCTCAGCACAAAGTTTAAAGTTTAAAGTAAAAGCCCTGTGTGACACGATCCAAAACGCCTGAAACCAGTCACTTACTATTTAACATCAACAATAACACTTCTATTAAAGCAAAGTATTTCTATTTCTTTCAAAACTTTTCAAGCTTTAGAAATTATTCAAATGAACCTTTTACCTGAATATCTATAGAAACTTCCATTATGATTGTTCCCTTTTCAAAACGTTTTCATCAGTTCTACTTTAACACGTCATATTATGCAGCCACAGACAGATTCCATTAAAAAGATAGAAATCGTTGGTAAGTTTTGCTCCTTTAAACAAGTGTTAATAACAATGAATGTCATATAAAGATGATTGTTAATGTTTATTAAGTAGAAGAAAATCTGAATTTCCAGGTATTTTCTCAAAGATTTTGTCAAACATTAAAGAAACAGTAAATATTTGCTGATTTTGAAAACGTCTTGGATCTTTTGCGGCGCTTCGTGGTCCTCAGTGATGTTGGACGTGAGGCGCTGCTGCCCCCTGGTGGCCAGGAGGTGAATTGCACCCGGAAGTAAATTGTGGAATTCTCAGTAGATCAATATTCTGATGTTAAAATCTTTTATTTTTATAATTCTAAATCATTTCTAGTTTGTGAGATGCTGGATTTCCATACACAAGGAGAACATCGTGTTTTATTGAATCGTTTACTGAAGTTTATTTTTTTTTACAAATCATTTTCTTTATTACAGAATTTTGTAAAAGTTTCATCTTGCTGATCGAGCTGATTATACATTAATTTTCTCCTCATAAGAAAAAAAAAACAATCACCATCAGTCAAACCAGTTACTACAGAAACTATGAAAAAATAATATAAAGCAAATAAACACATAAAAAAAAATCAAAGAAATTGTAATAAATAGAAAAAGATGGCGGTCCAATGCAACATGTTATTTCTCGTTTATTTACATGTGATCGTAGTGTTTATTAATAAAGATGATAATGTGCTTAGAGACTGAAGCTGATAAATCTATTACGTTAAAGCAGCAATAACATTAAACTCCAAGTTTATAAAGGATTTCACTGTAATTTCAACCTGAAAAATCACATAATTGCACTTATTTTTCTTTAAAATCATTAACCCGTTGAGTTTTTTTTCCAACCGTTTTGACTAAATGTAAACTTTTCATTCAGGATATTAAAATAAAACCAAAGTATTGCAGTACGTCAAATATTTGTATTACCTGTCAAAGTGGGACTAAAATGAGTTAAACTCCCCGTTATGGCCTCGATCTGGAACCTGCAGCTTTAACTAAATCAGCAATAAACACTTTATCTTGTTTTATTTACACACTGGAGACATTTTCAAAATGGCTTTTATCTCTTTGAAAAAAAATAAAAAGCCTTTTGAAAGAGATCAAAGTCATTTTGATCTCTTTAAAAAGGCTTTTTAAAATAATATGGGATAAAAAAAAAAAGCTTAAAATGGGGAAAAATAAACAATTAAAATGGATTAGAAAATGGATAGATACTTTGAAACATATGAAACTTCAGAATCTTCATTTTAAAATGTAAACGTGTTTCCGGGTAAATTTGATTTATTTTGCAAATGTACTTTATACAATATTTATTGTTTATCTACTTTTTTTTTCCCCTCCAGGAACAGCTGCTTTTGAGGGAGTGAGGCTGTTTAAATTGTTGTTTTCAAATTACAGTTCCATCTTATCGGCACAGGTCTTAAAGGTACAGCGCGATTTATTTATTTTTTAATTTAATCTTAAACTCCTAAAAGGGTAAATTTGATTTATTTTGCAAAAAACCCCAGAAGTTTCTTTCCCTTATGTACTTTATACAATATTTATTGTTTATCTAATTGTACATTTTTTTCCTGCAAGAAGAGCTGCGTTTGAGGGAGTGAGGCTGGTGTCAAACTACAGTTCCATCTTATCGGCACAGGTCTTAAAGGTAGTGTGATTTATTTATTTTTTAATTTAACGTTAAACTCCTAAAAAGCTCAGAAATTTCTTTTCCTCATGTACTTTATACAATATTTATTGTTTATCTACTTTTTTTTTTCCTCCAGGAACAGCTGCTTTTGAGGGAGTGAGGCTGGTGTCAAATTACAGTTCCATCCTATCGGCACAGGTCTTAAAGGTACAGCGTGATTTATTTATTTTTTTAATTTAATCTTAAACTCCTAAAAGGGTCAATTTGATTTATTTTGCAAAAATCTCTTTTTTTTTCCCTCCAGGAACAGCTGCTTTTGAGGGAGTGAGGCTGGTGTCAAATTACAGTTCCATCTGATCTCCGCACAGGTCTTAAAGGTACAGCGCGATTTATTTATTTTTTAATTTAATCTTAAACTCCTAAAAAGCCCAGAAGTTTCTTTCCCTTATGTACTTTATACAATATTTATTGTTTATCTACTTTTTTTTGTTTTTCTTCTCCAGGAACAGCTGCTTTTAAGGGAGTGAAGCTGGTGTCAAATTACAGTTCCATCTTATCGGCACAGGTCTTAAAGGTACAGCGCAGTTTTTTTTTTTATTATTTAATCTTAAACTCCTAAAAAGCCCAGAAGTTTCTTTGCCTCATGTACTTTATACAATATTTATTGTTTATCTACTTTTATTTTTTTCCCCTCCAGGAACAGCTGCTTTTTTGAGGGAGTGAGGCTGGTGTCAAATTACAGTTCCATCTTATCGGCACAGGTCTTAAAGGTACAGCACGATTTATTTATTTTTTAATTTAATCTTAAACTCCTAAAAGGGTCAATTTGATTTATTTTGCAAAAATCTCTTATTTTTTTCCCCTCCAGGAACAGCTGCTTTTGAGGGAGTGAGGCTGGTGTCAAATTACAGTTCCATCTTATTGGCACAGGTCTTAAAGGTACAGCGCGTTTTTTGTTGTTGGTTTTTTTAATTGAATCTTAAACTCCTAAAAACAAGTGAATGAAAAAATAAAAGAAGACGCGGCGTCAGTGCACGATGGTGACGCTGCGGTCGGACACGGCGAAGGCGGGCAGCAGCGGCGCGTCCCAGCGCTGCGCGACGGCGTGCAGCACGGCGGCGGACTCGGGCTCGTAGAAGGTGAGCGTCTGGCCGCTCCAGTCCAGCAGCAGGCCGATCCTCGCCGGCCGCCTCGCCAGCCGCAGCGGCGCCTTGCGGCCGGCGTGGCAGAAGGAGTACTCGCCGTCGTAGTGCGACAGCACCCAGGACTGGGCGTTGTGGCCCAGCCGGGCGCCGTCGCCCGAGCCCTTGCGCCCCAGCGCCGCGTAGCACACGCCCACCTTGAAGGCGCCGCTCTGGCCCACGTCCACCAGCCAGGCCCGCCAGCCCGACGCCACGGCCGGCGAGCCCAGGGCGTTGGGCCAGTAGTCGAAGCGGGCCGGGTCGTAGGGCGGCGGCGGCGCACGCTGCTTCCTGTTTGCGAAGGTCAGCGTGCGGCGGTCGTCCGACAGGGACAGCAGGGGGCTCACCGTGCGGGGGTCGAACTGCAGGGGGGGGGAGGTGACGGCTGGAGGGGGGGGAAGAGGGGGAGGAGGTGAGGAGGGAGGGGGAGAGGGAGGAGGGAGGGGGAGGAGGAAGAAGAGGGGGAGAGGGAGAAGGAGGGTCATTTTAACACACCATGAAAAAAATTGCTTTCTTTTCTTTCTTTCCCTCCCTTGTTCCTTTCTTCCCACCTTCCTTCCTTCCCTCCCTCCTTTCCCACATTGCTTCCTTTTCTCCTTCTCTCCTTCCTTCCCTCCGAGCATCCCTCCCTCCTTCCTTCCTTTTCTCCTTCTCTCCTTCTATCCTTCCTTCTCTCTGAGCTTCCCTCCCTTCTTTTTCTCCTTCTCTCCTTCCTTCCCTCCTTTTCTGCTTCTCTCCTTCTATCCTTCCTTCCCTCTGTGCTTCGCTTCTTCCTTCCATTTCTCCTTCCCTCCCTCCTTCCTTCCTTCCCTCAATCATTCCATCTTTCTCTCCTTCCTTCCTTCCCTACCTCTTTCCATCCCTCCTTCCTTCCTTCCCTCTTAGCTTCCCTCCCTCCTTTCTTCCCTCCCTCTTCCCTTCCCTCCCTCCTTCCTTCCCTCCCTCCCTCCTTCTTCCCTTCCCTCCTAGCTTCCATCCCTCCTTCCTTCCATCCCTCCTTCCCTCCCTCCCTCTTCCCTTCCCTCCCTCCTTCCCTCCCTCCCTCCTTCTTCCCTTCCCTCCTAGCTTCAATCCCTCCTTCCTTCCCTTCCCTCCCTCCCTCCTTCCATCCCTCCTTCCCTCCTTCCTTCCTCACTAGACCAGACTCCAGACAGGAAGTCATGTTTCTCAGGAAGCCGCCATGTTTGTTTCTATTTTCCACCTTAATGAAGCAGAAGATCTGAATTCTTCCTCTGCAGCTCTTTAACCCCCCCCTCTAACCCCCCCTCACCTGCTCTAACCCCCCCCCCCCCCACCCTCACCTGCTCTAACCCCCCCTCACCCCCTCTAACCCTCACCCCCCCTTTGTTTTCCCTCCAGATAACCTATTCCTCATCGTTCCTGCCAGAGAAGCGTATGGCGTGGCCGGTGTTTCAGTGCGAGGCAAGGCGAGGCAAGGCAAGGTGAGGCAAGGCGAGGCGTACGCACCGCGGGGGGCCAGCAGCATGGCGCTGGTCCACAGGGCCCTCAGCAGGTGGCTGTGGCTGCAGGCGGCGTTGAGGTTGAGCTGCTCGGTGTCCCGCGGCTCGCCCACCCCCTCGCTCTCCTCCACCCTGGAAAACACAAGCGGGCGGAGCGGCGTCACGGCCGGCCGGCCAATCAGAGACGAGCAACACTCACCTGGAGGCTGAAGACCAACGCACCTTTCATCGATCTCCTGGAGGCTCGTCTGAAAGAAGGTCGGCACATTTTAGCACACCGACGCCATTCACTGCTTTAAACTCTTTTAATTATTTTTACCTTTTTTTTTTTAAACGGTTTGAACATAAAGCCACGACTATCCACTCCATACTTGAACAAAAAGTCATATTTCCAACAAGAAATTGTCTTTTTTTGTTTTTTTAAAGTTAAAACTGATCAATTATGTGGGATTTTTAGTTGCTTTCAGACTGATTTCTTTATACTTAAGTGCCATATGAAGTTGTTTATAACACTATTTGTAAATGTTACAGTTTAAATTGATTTGAAGTATTTTGATTTGGTATCGTTCACGTTCCTTCCCGTCAGGGTTTTTTTTTTTTTTAAATGTCGTGCAAATATTAGAAATATACTTAAAATAGCTGAAACTGATTAATTGTCGTCATTTATGTGTTTTTGAATTTTTTTATTCTGCATAAAGTTGCTCAATAACAATATTTTTAAACTTTGGGGTTTAAATTTTCAGTAGTTTCAGTATTTCGACAACTTTCATATTCCTTCCAAGGAGGATTTTTTAAATTTTTTTAAGTGAACAGCACGAACATAAGCCACGTGCATAAAATGCTGCATAAAAAAAAAAAGAAAATCCCAGTAACTGTAGTAAAAGTCATATTTCAACAATGTAATAGTGGTTATTCAGCTAAAACTAATAGATTAAGTGTGATTTTGGTGTTTTAGTTACTTTCAAACTGATTTCTTTATACTTAAGTGCCATATGAAGTTGTTTATAACACTATTTGTAAATGTTACAGTTTAAATTGATTCATTTCATGAGTATTTTGATTTGGTATCGTTCACGTCCCTCCCCGTCAGGGTTTTTTTATTAAATGTCGTGCAAATATTAGAAATATTAGAAATATACTTAAAATAGCTGAAACTGATTAACTGTGGTCATTTATGTGTTTTTGAAAATGTTTTATTCTGCATAATTGCCACAAAGCTGCTTAATAACAAGATTTTTAAACTTTGGGGTTTAAATTTTCAGTAGTTTCAGTATTTCGACAACTTTCATATTCCTTCCAAGGATGAATTTAAATTATAATTTTTTTTTTTTTTAAAGATAACAGCACGAACATAAGCCCCGTGCATAAAATACTGCATAAAAAATCATAAGTAAAAGTCATATTTCAACAATGTAATAGTGGGTTTTTTTCAGCTAAAACTAATAGATTAAATGTGATTTTGGTGTTTTAGTTACTTTCAAACTGATTTCTTTATACTTAAGTGCCATATGAAGTTCTTTATAATGCTATTTGTAAATGTTACAGTTTAAATTAATTCATTTTATAAGTATTTTGATAATATTTGATCAAACTGTTGCATTTTTTTCTACAAACATTGACTATTATAAATATTATAAATAGCTAAAACACACACACACACACACACACACACACACACACACACACACACACACAGACACACACACACACACACACGCAGCCTCTCACCACCAGCAGTGTGTCCGGGGTGTGTGTGAGCGTGTGGACCAGTCTGGACCGGGTCTGGGCCAGGCTGGCCAGCGCCTGGCTCCAGTGGGCCCGCTGGGTGAGGAGGCACTGCTCCACCCGCTCCTCCTCCCTGTGCACCTCCTCCAGGAGGCGCTGCTCCTCCTCCTCCAGGGCCTCCCTGGCGGCGTTGACCCGGGCCACCACCTGCTCCCTCGCCGTGCTCGCCGCCGTCTGGGGGTCGCGGAGGAGAAGCAAAAATATTTACACAAAAACAAAAGTATAAATCAACAAAAAAAAAATGATAACCTAAGTTTGAAAAAAAGTATGAATTGAGGACAAAAATAAAGTTTACGGTGAGTAAAAAAAAAAAAAAACAAACAAAAAAAAAAAAAAAATATATATATATATATATATATATATATAAATTAAGGACATAAATATAACTTAAAAAAAAAAAATTCAAGTTAGTAGGAAAAGATTATAACCTTAAGTATAAATTAAGGAAAAATATACCTTATGTTAAAAGTATAAATTAAGGAAAAATGATAAATTAAGGAAAAATCGCATTTGAAAAAAATGTAAATTAAGCGGAAAAAAATATTGCATAAAAATTTTAGAAAGTTAGAAATTAAGAAAAAAATTTTTTACGGTAAGTTAAAAAAAGGCTAAATTAAGGAAAAAATATAACTTTCATTAAACAAAAGTGTAAATTAAGGAAAGAAATTTCAAGTTCGTAGAAAAAAGTATAAATTAAGGGAAAGATTATAACCTCAGTATAAATTAAGGAAAATGTCTAAGGAAAAATATACCTTATGTCAAAAGTATAAATTAAGGAAAAAATTACGTTTGAAAAATTATAAATAAAGTACAAAAAAAAATGTCATGAAATGTTTTCAAAGTTATAAATCAAGAAAAAATATAATTTACAATAAGTAAAAAAAAAGTCAAAATTAAATTAAAAAAATATAACTTTCATTAAACAAAAGTATAAATTCAGGAAAGAAATTTCAAGCTAGTAGAAAAAAAAGCACAAATAAACCCCCCAAAAACTTTAAAAAGCACTTAAGAAAGCACTTAAAGCCCTCCGAGTTCCACGTTATGATCCTCATAGTGACACGTGAACTGTTTATTCAAAGATTGTGTTTGCTGAGTCAGCAGAAAAGAAACTGCTGTCATCCATTAACTTCCCGTCACGTCTGAAGCCACCGTGCGTCGTGCACGTCTGCCTTTCTAGGTGCAGATTCTCCGGGTGAGGCGGGTTAATATTCAGTGGATTTGTTTGTTGATGCTGAGCAGCAGGAAGTCGTCGGCGACGTTAATGACCGCCGCTCGCTGGAGCGTTACAAGTGTCTGCGCTCCCACGCCGGCCGGCAGGGAGAGCACGTGGCGCCGGTGTTTGAGCCCAGGTCAAATATTTGCTTACCAAAATGGAAAGTACGGCAGTTCCAGGGTCTCATTCATTTAAAAAAAAAAAAACATTTCAAAATACAGCTGCAGGTATGAAGTGACGGTCATCAGTTTTTTACTTCCTGTTTTAGAGCGGCTGAAGCAAAACTAAATAAATAAAAAAATGTTTGGCAAGAAATGTTGAGTCATCAGATTAGATCAGGTTTTGTTTTGACTCGTTCAGATGGTTGATGTTGGTTTTTTTCTTTCTTTCGTCATAAAAATTGCGCAAAACTGCTAAAAATAAACAAACAAACAAAACCAAACTAAGCTTAAGTGGCTAAAAGTCGCCTGTAAATCCTAAAACCATGAGGAAATGTGGAAAGAAAAAAAAAACCCAGCCAAAATGTTGAAAAGAGTCTAAACGGCTGAAATAAAATTGCTGAAATCCCTCAAAAGATTCTAAAAGAGCCCAACTGAACAGGCTTAAATGGCAAAGGTCAAAGGTCAAACCCAAACAAAATGGCTAACACGGTTAAAAGATTAAAAATGTCAAAGTGTTCAAACCTGGAAAAAACAAACAAAACTGTAAAAACGTGTTTCAAATTGTAGAGATGAAACTTTTATGTAAAACTTTACGAGCTATTTTAAAGGATCGACGTGTTTTTGCGTCTCTGGCTGAATATTATTTGCTTGTTTGTGGCAGAAGCGTCTCGTTTTGGTGGCGTCGTTCGATAAAATGTTCAAATTCACACGGCGCCGTGAAAATGACTCAAAACGATGTAGTACCTCTGCCCGGCCAGTAGGCCTCCGCCTCCCGGCCTTTATAACCCCGCCTCCTGGCTTTTATAACCCCGCCTCCTGGCTTTTAAAACCCCGCCTCCTGGCCTTTATAACCCCGCCTCCCGGTCTTTATAACCCCGCCTCCTGGCTTTTATAACCCCGCCTCCTGGCCTTTATAACCCCGCCTCCCGGCCTTCATAACCCCGCCTCTAGGCCTTTATAACCCCGCCTCCCGGCCCTATAACCCCGCCTCCCGTCTTTTATAACCCCGCCTCCCGGCTTTTATGACCCCGCCTCCCGTCTTTTATAACCCCGCCTCCTGGCCTTTATAACCCCACCTCCCGGCCTTTATAACCCCGCCTCCCGTCTTTTATAGCCCCGCCTCCTGGCCTTATAACCCCGCCTCCTGGCCTTTATAACCCCGCCTCCCGGTCTTTAAAACCCCGCCTCCCGGCCTTTATAACCCCGCCTCCCGCCTTTTACAACCCCGCCTCCTGGGCTTTATAACCCCACCTCCCGTCTTTTATAACCCCGCCTCCTGGCCTTTATAACCCCGCCTCCCGGCCTTCATAACCCCACCTCCCGTCTTTTATAACCCCGCCTCCTGGCCTTTATAACCCCGCCTCCCGGCCTTCATAACCCCACCTCCCGTCTTTTATAACGCGCCTCCTGGCCTTTATAACCCCGCCTTCCGGCCTTCATAACCCCGCCTCCCGGCTTTTATAACCCCGCCTCCCGGTCTTTAAAACCCCGCCTCCCGGCCTATATAACCCCTCCTCCCAGCTTTTATAACCCCGCCTCCCGTATTTTACAACCCCGCCTCCTGGCCTTTACAACCCCGCCTCCCAGTCTTTATAACCCCGCCTCCCGGCCTATATAACCCCTCCTCCCGGCTTTTATAACCCCGCCTCCCGTATTTTACAACCCCGCCTCCTGGCCTTTACAACCCCGCCTCCCAGTCTTTATAACCCCGCCTCCTGGCCTTTATAACCCCGCCTCCCTCTCTGACATCACTGAACAACAACGAGAAGCTGCTGTTTGCAGACGTTAGATTCCTCCAATATGAAGAATTTTTTTTCCATGTCTCTGTCTTCTTCTCTGGTTTCGGGGGTTTCCCTGTGGCGGCGCCACAGCGCCCCCTATGAGCCTGGCATATGTACTACATTGTTTTAAGCCTTTTTTTTTAATGGTTTCTTTATATTATATTTTACGTGGGCGGCGACGGCCAACGCATCCTCCGTTGTTTTATTCGCTTTAAATACGTCGGTTTGGTTCCTGCTTTTGATTTTATTTTATTTTCTCTCCCTGCGTCCCGGAGGCCCAGGAAGCTCGGAGATAAAAAAACCGTAACGAGCCGGCGTGAAGCCGCCACACCGGTCGAGCAGGATCCTCCGCCCTCACCTGCAGGTTCTGCTCTTTGGCCGCCAGCGTCTGGTCGATGAACTTCTCGATCCGCTGCGCCTGCAGCTGGATTTTCTCACACACGTCCACCAGACGGTTCTGTGGAAGGTCACACACACACACACACACACACACACACACACACACACACACACACACTGTGAGGACGAAGCAAAGCCCCGCGGGGCATCGGCTGGACGCCCGACAGGAAAATCCTGTCTTCCCAAATACCTCCAGGAGGAGGAAGCAGGGAAAGACATGAGACACGCCCCGTAGAGAAATATTCACCTGTCAACCGTTTCCACGTGGCGACGCCCGACGTCACGGCAGGTATTCCTCAATACGGTGACTCATTCAAGTATAGAATCTGATTTTAATTTTTTTAAACCCTTGAATAACTACGGTGACGTGTTTGAAGTCGTCGGAACAAATGAAATCAAATGTTCGCCATCATTAAGCCAAGAATCTGACGTTGACTGTTTGTACAGACAAAGTTCAAACAAAAGACTACAAAGTAATATTAAAAGCTCGGAAACCACAAAGCCCATAGAAAACACCCGTAATGCAACATTTTTTGATATTTCACTGTATTGTACGCCAGAAAATATCATTAAAACTGGCTTTATGTTGAGATTGTGGCCATTTTCTATGATAAATATTTGGGGTTTTTTGTGAAAATATAGACAATTTCATCACGTATACTCTACACCATAACAACAAACCATTAAAGTTTAAATTTAAAGGTTTGTACGACTCCTTTTTTTTACCGAAATTCCACCTCAAGTGGCTCCTGAACTGAATTAAACGGAACTTCAGTTTAATTCACACTGAAATGTGTCAATCCAGAAACACTGAAGAAATTATACAAATGATTAATTTTTGACACTGAATTCTTAGTTTCATTCTTGCTGTTGTTCTGAGAAACTGAAAGAAACACACCCACCTGTCCATGTGGGAGTGAAAATAACTCACTAAATATATAGTAATTTAGTGCATTGAGGTGCTTTATACATCCATACAGTTGGATAAAGTACCAAAATGCTTACCTGAGTAATTTCAACCACGTCAATTTAAGCCACGTGAATTAAGCCAGAATTTGAATAAACATTTTGGTGTTTTAATGTTAAATTAAAGTCCCGAAAACTTTATTCATCTTTCAGTCCACGATGTTCACGTGACAAGAAACAAGCAGCATCACTTCAGAGCACCAACATTTTCCTACTTTAGTACTTTATCCAGTGTACAGATAAATAAAGTACATGTAGTTGTGTGTTTTTTTAATAATCCTGCTACTTTGAGTCGATGTTTCTCGGTTAATATGTCTTATTGCTTGTTATTGCCATGTAAACTGGAAAAAAAAGTGAACATTTACTAGTACTTTACTTTAAATTGTTGGTACTTTATCCACCTGTGCAGGTGAATAAACTGTTTATTCAAGTACTGAGTATTTTCAACCACAGCAAAGCTCCGCGTCCATTTAAACACTTTAATAAACTTGTTATCCACTTTTAAAGTTGTATTAAGCACCAACGTCGACATTTCCCAGTTTACGTGAAAGAAACAAGCAATAAATAATTCAAAATACCAGAATTTTGACGCTTTACTTTGAAATGTCAGTACTTCATCCACCTGCTCAGGTGTATAAGGTACCAAAATGTGTATTCGAGTACTTTCGCGTGGCTTCAAATCGATGCTGTTGTTGAAAATACTCAAGTAAACACTCGAGTTATCCACTTTTAAAGTTGTATTAAGCACCAACGTTGACATTTCCCAGTTTACGTGAAAGAAACAAGCAAGTAATAAGACATCAACTAAGAAAAATCACTTCAAAATACCATAATCTTGACGTTTTACTTTGAAATGTCGGTACTTCATCCACCTGCACACTCGAGTGTGCAACAACCTGTAAACACTCGACTTATCCACTTTTAAAGTTGTATTAAGTACCAAAGTCGACATTTCCCAGTTTACGTGAAAGAAACAAGCAATAAATAGTTCAAAATACCAGAATTTTGACGCTTTACTTTGAAATGTCAGTACTTCATCCACCTGCTCAGGTGTATCAGGTACCAAAATGTGTATTCGAGTACTTTCGCGTGGCTTCAAATCCATGCTGTTGTTGGAAAATACTCGAGTAATACGCGCGTTTACGCGTTCCAGGTATGGAGAGAGAGGAGAGTTCCGCACGCGCACTCACCCGCACGGCGGTGACCCCGGCGGCCAGCGGGCCCACCGTGTGGCCCCGGCAGGGGCCCGCCGTGGCGCACCGGACGCAGATCAGCTTCCGCTCGGTGCCGCAGAACCAGTCCAGCTCGGACTCGTGCTCCGCGCACAGCTCGGGCGCCACGGAGAAGAAGCCGGACTCCGCGTCGGAGGAGGAGGAGGAGGTGGTGGTGGTGGTGGTGGTCGCGGCCGCGGCTCCGGCCAGCGGCGGGGACGCGCTGCCGCTCGGCACCGCGGGGCCCCCCGCCGCCTCCTCCTGCGGCTTGGAACCTCCGGCGCTGGCCATGACGGAGAAGATGGGCTGGTGGTGGTGAGGGTCGCGGTCCGTACCGGACTCGGAGGTCTCCTCCGGGGAGGAACCGGGCCTGAGGTCGGTCATGGTGGTGGCGGCGGCGCGGCGCGACGCGGCGGCAGGTGCAACCCGGCGGAGCGCAGCGCAGCAGCGGGGACGCGCCTTCCTGAGCGCAGTAAAATAACGCAGGTGGAGCAACAGGTGAGCGGAACACGGAAGTGCAACACGGAGAGTGGAGGTCAGCTGGAGAGGAGAGGAAGGGGGGGAAAAAAGAAAAGAAAGGAAAGGAAAGAAAGGAAACGATTAACCGCCAATACAAGACGATCCAGATCCGCTCGTCCTTCACACGATTTTCTGCTTTTCCGAGAAATAATCTTCCCTTAATTTAACCTTTGTGAAGATTTTCGTTCACTATTTAGAGTTTCTCCTGCTTTCATTGTTCTTTTTTTAAGAATAAACAAGATTTTCTGGCACTTTTTTACCAACATGTCCCCAAATCTATCTATCTATCTATCTATCTATCTATCTATCTATCTATCCATCTATCCATCTATCTATCTATCTATCTATCTATCTATCTATCTATCCATCTATCCATCTATCCATCTATCCATCTATCCATCTATCCATCTATCCATCTATCCATCTATCCATCTATCCATCTATCCATCTATCTATCCATCTATCCATCTATCCATCTATCTATCTATCTATCTATATTTAAAAAAAGAAAAGTAAAAACAATAGAAACTGAACATTAAAACTTCTCCTGATAGAAGTTCAGTATTTTTTTCACGTGAAAAGGTTGAAAGTGATTCTTGACGTTTCAGAGAAAAACGTAAACGCAACTTTAATCCCACATAAAATACAAACAAAGGTGTTTTTTCTATTTTGTTATTATTATTTTTATTTTTATTTTATTATTATTATTTTATTGTTATTATTACTATTATTTCTATTATATTATTTATTATTATTATTTTGTTATTACTATTATTATTTTTTATTATTATTGTTTTATTACTATTATTATTATTATTTTATTATTATTACTATAATTTTTATTATTATTATTATTGTTATTATTATTGGACGATGGAGCTTCACAATCACTTCTCGGTGTTTCCTGTCTATCAGTGTTGAGGCTGTTTGAGGAGCAGCTCCTCCACACCTCGTGTTTGGCAACAGCAAACAACAGAGAGGAAGAGGAGGAGGAGGAGGAGGAGGAGGAACGGCCACGTCAGGAAACACCTCCTTTATGCTGCATCCACCTTGATGGTTCAGGTCGGAGGTCTGGACCTCCGTCACCTGATCCCAGCAATTATGATTTTAATCTGTAAAAAGCACACAGAGGAGGAAACGCCTCAATGAGCCAGGATGGAGTTTTCAGAGGAAACAGGAAGTCTGACGCACCTTTTCATGTTTTATTACGGGTTTTTTGAGTCACAAACTTTAATAGATTCAGAGGAAAGTATTTTTTTATATATAGAAATATATTTTACTGACATGTCTTTTTTCTTTTTAAAGTGGAAACGCAAAACTTTCATTGCATTTTCAGGTTCTTGAGACAGCTTGGTAGTTATATTTTGACAGTTATTGTTATTACAATCCCAATTGGTGGTTTTATTTTGACAGTCACTGTTATAACAATCCCACTTGGTGGTTTTATTTTGACAGTCACCATAATAACAATCACACTTGCTAGTTTTATTTTGACAGTCACTGTTATAACAATCCCACTTGGTAGTTTTATTTTGACAGTCACTGTTATAACAATCCACATTGGTGGTTTTATTTTTACAGTCACCATAATAACAATTCAACTTGGTAGTTTTATTTTGACAGTCATTGTTATTACAATCCCAATTGGTGGTTTTATTTTGACAGTCACTGTTATAACAATCCCACTTGGTGGTTTTATTTTTACAGTCACCATAATAACAATTCAACTTGGTAGTTTTATTTTGACAGTCACTCTTCTAAAAATCCCATTTGGTGGTTTTATTTTGACAGTCACTGTTATAACAATCCACATCGGTGGTTTTATTTTGACAGTCACTGTTATAACAATCCCACTTGGTAGTTTTATTTTGATAGTCACTGTTATAACAATCACACTTGGTGGTTTTATTTTGACAGTCACTGTTATAACAATCCAACTTGGTGGTTTTATTTTGACAGTCACCATAATAACAATCCAACTTGGTAGTTTTATTTTGACAGTCACCGTAATAACAATCCAACTTGCTAGTTTTATTTTGACAGTCACTGTTATAGCAATCCCACTTGGTAGTTTTATTTTGACAGTCACTGTTATAACAATCCACCTTGGTAGTTTTATTTTGACAGTCACCATAATAACAATCCACCTTGCTGGTCTGTCCACTCCTCCATGTTCTCTCTGTTATTGTTTATAACATGTTGTTCTCTACTGCATGTGTGTGTGTGGTTCCATGACAGAAACAACCAACAGCACCCACTAGTGGCCCGCCATGCAAACTGCATCGTTTTCCGCGGTCTCGTTTTCGAAGTGTTTACCTGCAAACGTGAACATTTCCCGAAACGATGCGTTTTCAGTCCCAGACAGAATCCCCTCCGTTGGGACGAGTTCAAAACTCCTGAGAACGAACCCCGTCGTCATGACGATGCCACCGCCGCGCCACGCCGCGGGAGCAAGTCTCCATCTTGAATTCAGGCCAGAAAGTTCAGTTTTGTTTTTTTTTCATTAGACCGGTTGGTCTTGAATGTCGTGATTTCAGATCGTCTGGGTGTCTTGTCTAACAATGCAACTTGGTAGTTTTATTTTGATAGTCATTGTAATAACAATCCACCTTGGTTGTTTTATTTTGACAGTCACTGTTATAACAATCCAACTTGGTGGTTTTATTTTGACAGTCACTGTAATAACAATCCAACTTGGTAGTTTTATTTTGACAGTCACCATAATAACAATCCAACGTGGTGGTTTTATTTTGACAGTCACCGTAATAACAATCCAACTTGGTAGTTTTATTTTGACAGTCACTGTAATAACAATCCAACTTGGTAGTTTTATTTTGACAGTCACCATAATAACAATCCAACGTGGTGGTTTTATTTTGACAGTCAACGTAATAACAATCCAACTTGGTAGTTTTATTTTGACAGTCACTATTATAACAATCCACCTTGGTGGTCTTATTTTGACAGTCACCATAATAACAATCCACCTTGGTAGTTTTATTCTGACAGTCACCGTAATAACAATCCACCTTGGTAGTTTTATTTTGACAGTCACTGTAATAACAATCACACAGGGTGGTTTTATTTTGATAGTCACTGTAATAACAATCCAACTTGGTAGTTTTATTTTGACAGTCACTATTATAACAATCCACCTTGGTGGTCTTATTTTGACAGTCACCATAATAACAATCCACCTTGGTAGTTTTATTCTGACAGTCACCGTAATAACAATCCACCTTGGTAGTTTTATTTTGACAGTCACTGTAATAACAATCACACAGGGTGGTTTTATTTTGATAGTCACTGTAATAACAATCCAACTTGGTAGTTTTATTTTGACAGTCACTATTATAACAATCCACCTTGGTGGTCTTATTTTGACAGTCACCATAATAACAATCCACCTTGGTAGTTTTATTCTGACAGTCACCGTAATAACAATCCACCTTGGTAGTTTTATTTTGACAGTCACTGTAATAACAATCCATCTTGGTAGTTTTATTTTGACAGTCACTGTAATAACAATCCAACTTGGTAGTTTTATTTTGACAGTCACCGTAATAACAATCCACCTTGGTAGTTTTATTTTGACAGTCACTGTAATAACAATCCAACTTGGTAGTTTTATTTTGACAGTCACCGTAATAACAATCCACCTTGGTAGTTTTATTTTGACAGTCACTGTACTCCTCCATGTTCTCTCTTTGGTCTTGAATGTCGCGGTTCCAGATCGTCTGGGTGTCTTGTTGGAAAAACCCAAGGAGTCTCCACAAAGGAGCTGAGTCAGCGCGACACCCCCCCCCCCCACCCCCCACACCCTCCCCCGCCTTCCGGCCCCCCAGGTTTTCATTTAAATTCCCGCGTCGCCCCTTTAAGACAGACGTGAAAAGACAAAGCCTGTTGGTCAGTTTGGCAGGAAACAGATTAGATCAGCAGAAATTCAACCCTTTAACAAGCCGGTCCAGCTGGACGGGCGTCGCGCCTCCCGGTTTCCCCGATGGCGGCGTTACTGTGCCGCCATTGTTACGGCGGCCGTAAAACCAGCCGACGCTACACAATGCAACACCTGAACAACGCAAACAAGGAGAAGCAAAGAGAGGAGCTCTATTCTCATGTTTAGTCTTCTGAAGATCAATCGGGATTCTTTGATCTGGTTGATTTTTGTTTATCTCTGAGCTAAAAGTGCAAATAGTTTAAATTGAATGCAGTGAAATTAATTGACACTGAAAGTAAAGTGAAGGTTTCTGGTTTAGAAGGATTGATTCCACTGAAACACAAGTTTTAATGAACTTTTCCTGCACTGTTGGAACCACTATTACTATTACTATTACTATTACTATTACTATTACTTTATTGATACTTTTCCACATTTCTTGTTACTTAATTGATTCTTTTTCCACCATTACTGGTAGTTTATTGATACTGTTTAATAAAACGATACTGGTACTTTATTGTTACTTTACCATTTTTGTTGTTACTTTTTGATACTTTTTTTTACTATTACTGATACTTTTCCACCTTTCGTTTTACTTAATTGATTCTTTTTCCACAATTACTGGTACTTTATTGATACTGTATAATAAAACGTTTACTGGTACTTTATTGTTACTTTACCATTCTTGTTACTTTTTGATACTTTTTTTTTTACTATTACTAACACTTTTCCACCTTTCTTTGTACTTTATTGATGTTTTACTGGTGCTTTATCGAAAATGTTCCACTTTCATTGGCACTTTAATGAAACTTTTTTCCCCCACTATTCCTGGTTCTCCTTTAAATGTGTGAGTGTGAATTGTCAGACATTTTCTCCTGCAACTGCAGAAACAATCAACCTCCGGGTACCAATGACGTCACCTTCTTGTGACCGTGACGTTATTGATACGTTTCATTGATACGTATAACTTTAGTGGCACAGCAGGCGCACATGTGGCCACCGGCTTGACTGTAATACACCTCCTGGCCTCTAGAGGGCAGTGCGTCACTTTACAAACTGGGCATCGGGTCAGAGATATGAAGTGATAAAAAAACAGATGAAAACTGATCGCTTTCGGTGAAAATGCGTGAGTTATCAATAATTCTTAAACTGTCCAAATGTATTGATTTTTTTTATTTAGGTTTTGCATTTTTTTTGGGCACATTTCTGAAATATGCCTGCAAATTCCTTCCCATCCTGTATTTAGTCTGTCATTCATCTTAATATATCAACACAAACTCCTATGATTTAAAAATGGGGATTTTCAAATGATTTTTAATATTAATATGAATGAAAACACCATTTCTGCACGATTTTATTTAGGACACTCATTACAAAAGCCACATTTACGTCTCAAATGTTTCTGCAGGATTGATTCCATGGATAAAAGATTTTTCTTTAACTTTATTCGTAATTAAATGCCTATCAAGGACCGACTAAATCTTTTTTTATGGTATATAATCCACAAATTTATTTCAATATGAAATGTAAAGTTTTGTTTTAATCCTATTTAGTGTTTTTTTTTTTTTTCATTTTATTGTCCAATTAGGGAACATTCAAACAGTGCCAACATCAAACAAATTTAACACTGTGCTCACAAATAATTAATTTATATAATCTTAAACTTTATGACAGGTACTCATAAAGTTTGCAACTCTAACACAAATAATACAAATATGAATGGCATATTTTTTAACAAGAATGTTAGAATAAAAAAATACAAAAGGGACCAGGGAAGCAGAGGGTCTCTTTATTCTTTGTGGAATAGTGCTTTTAATATCTCGACAGTTCTATCGGGGTTTGTTTGCGTGTTTTAATCCTAATTTAGCAGGAAAAGAAACACGGTGACGTCACACAGTCCCACTCCCCCCAGAAAACCTTTCCCGCGAAAATGGCTGGAAGTGGTCACGAGACGGGTGACGGGAGAGCGGAAACAGGCGGGCTTTTAGCTGCTCTCGCCTCCCATTGGTCAACATGGCACGCGGCGTCGTCCCGAGCGCCTCGGCGTCGTCTGTGATTGGCCGCCGTCCCCGCATCGACTCGCCCCGCCCCCTCCTCCCCCCCCCCCCCCCCCCCCCAGCAGGAGCTCTCTGGGCTCTCCTGCGCCAGCGGTGGAGGCGGAGGAGGAGGAGGAGGCGGCGGCGTGTCACCGAGGCTTCTGCCGGATAGAGTCACCCGGAGTCAGGGCGAGCAGTCTCAACCTCTACTGGCATCGCGGCGGGGGCTTGTTGGGGGGGTTTGCCCCGGCGAGTTGTTGTTTTTTTTTTTTTTTTTCCTTACCCCCCACCTCTCCCCACACACACGCACCTTCCACGGAGCCCCCTCTTCCACGGCTGGACCCCGCTGCCTCTCCGCGGCCCCCACCGACCGTCCCTCCTCATGTCGGATTTCAAGCTCGGGATCGTGCGGCTCGGCCGTGTGGCCGGGAAGGTGAGCTGGATCTCAGGGCTGCCATGTGCGGCCGGGGGAGGGCCCCGCCGGAGTGGTGGGGGGTGTTGGGGGGGAAGCACAAAAGGCGCCGTGAAAGGCGGCCCGGCGGCGGCGGTTCGCCGGTGCCGACGTTTGGCGGCGGTTCGCGGAGCCGCGGCCCGAACGGCGGGACGTCCGCGCGGCCGCTTTCGCGGCGTTTTCAGCGGATTTAGAGAAGCCGGCCGAGTCGAGCCAGACTCCGGCTAGCAGCCAGCTAGCATGTAGCGGTTAGCCGCTGGTTAGCAATTAACGTTAGAATTCAGCCAGGAACGGTGGAAAACAAAAACACAAAACGACAACAAAGCACGCGGGTTAATTTGACCACCGCTGTTGTTTATTGATCAATTCCGTCTGTTTTGATTTAAATGGCAGGAGTGTTATTCTGGGTCGAGGGGAGCGGCGGCAGCGTGCTTGGACGCTCTCCGGATTACATGGAGAAGTGTCGGCTAATGAGGAAGCCATTGCTCCATCAACCGGGGCTTTGGTACAACAAAGCGCCGGCAGTGTCTCGATTTTTCTTTGTTTTGTTTTTTTTTTTGTGGTTGTTTTGGGTTTTTTTTTTTCTTAAATAAAAGAAGTTGCTTGATTTCTCGTCCGCCGGCGTGCGGGCCGGCCCCGGTATAGCGGTGTCACCGGGCGGCTCGCCCTCTGGATAACCGGTGCAGACAGCTCCCAGGTCGGGCTGTGACCAAATCCTCTGCCCGGTGACGGAGCTCACAATCACACACACGTGTGTATATATATATATATATATACACACACACACACAGTGGCCGGGGAGAGCTGCATCTCTCCGGGAAGATCCCCCCCCCCCCCCCCTCCACGACACACAATGGCCGGTGTGAGCCGTCACGTTGCACGTTTCGACCTTTCGGTATGTGGACTCCCCGTGTCTCTGCGGAGCCTCGGTGTTGGTATGTTGACACGTGTATCTGCAAAGTCCCACCTCCCGGCAACACGGCTCAGGTCGCCGCTGCACGCTTCAAAAAACCTGGGTTCACTGCCTAAAAGTCGTCGCAAATCCTCTGCTTGACGTATTTATCCTTCCTAGAAATGGGTTAGGGGGGGGGGGGTCCTCGGGTCCTCCAGCTCTGTTTAGGTGTGTTGCAGCCCTCACGTGCAGGGTGAATTCCCAGTAGGACTCTGTACACATCCCCTTCCAAAGCTTATCAACTGACCCCCTTTTGGCTTGAGCAATGAGCGGGGGTATCCACCCCCTCAACGATCAGACACGGAGGTTTTTGTTTGGTCTGTTTGCCGTCGGGTATTTTTGCTCCGTACCTTGTTTGCTCGAGTCCGATATTTGTGAGACGGTGTTGTTGGTTTATTGTCGTAATCTTGCGGCGCATGGGCAGACTGGTGGATTTGTACTCGTTGACCTTTCTGGAGTCATCTCAGGCCACGTTCACCCACCCCCCCTCCCCCAGTTATTCGCCTGGTCGTTCACGCTACATTTCAAATGTGACCGTCACGGAGCTGCAGCGCGGACGTTACCCGACCCCAGACTGACCCGCGGACGGCGGCGAGCGACACTTTTTTTTGCAGAAGTAAATACGGAAGGAGGTTCGCTGACGCTAAACCCAGGCAATTTTTCCCCAAAGGTTATTCCCGTCGTCTACGTCTACAGGCTCCGGTCCGTGTGGGAATGCAGTGTGACGTAGTCATCCGCGCAACACCAGAATGCCAACGTAAAATGCTAGTACATGTTTACTTCAAACTCTGCAGAATTCCCTCCCCTCTTTTATCTCTTTCTGAGCCGCCTTGATGTTTTCCTCTTCCTTCACGGGGATTTTTCTCCAAACGTAAAAATAGTAACGCTACCAATTATTTAAACTCGTCGTGACCCAGTGTGAAGGCTTCGACGACCCCCCCCCCCGGCGGCTGTTTCTCGCACCCTTTCGGCTGCTGAGATTTGTAACGTCGGTCGACGACGTGGAAGTCGCGTCGAAAGACCAGAACACCTGAACGGAGACGATCTCGCCGTCAGACGTGGGTCATCTGCGAGTAGAAAACCACGCCGTGAAAGTAGCGTATCGTCACGTTTACACAGAGTAGGGTATACCCCCCCCCCCCTTCCACGTGGTGCGTGTCACTTCCTGTTCCTTCAGCGAAGTGGATCGTGAAGCGGAGCTCCTCTTAAATACGGCTTTGGAGTATGAAACATCCCGGGTATACAAGTTCGTAAAGTGTACAGCGATGACGGATAGTTTCCTTATATGGACCGGTGTTTCCTTCAAGATGTCATGTAAATGTAAAGAGAACAGTAACGACACGGGTTTCCTCATTGATATGCGAATGCCGGCGGGCGTCTACGAGCTCCTCGGCCAGGTTTCCTCGGGATCTACCACTTTTTTTTGTATAGCTAATGCTGAAAGACACCTGCATGCTTCCCTCAATAAGTGACGTCTGCAACACGAGGATGCGTGACGAGCGTCGTTTGGAGCCGGAGACGAGACTCCCGAGGTGTGAAAAAAGAGACACAAGCAAACGTTTTGACGCCGCGCGACGAGTCCTGGCTCGGCCCCCGGTAACGTCGCATCGGCGGGTCAGAAAGCAAACTTCTAAAGTCGGATGAAACGACGGCGTTTAATCGATGACTTTAAAGGCTCCCGGTCTCTCGCTGGCGCTCCGTCTCCTCTGGGTTCCCTGTGAAGTTTTCCTTCATTGAACAGTTTTAATGAAGTCGTTTTCACACTGACCCGGAATCCCACTAATCTCCCCTCCCCACCCCTCCCCCGAGGCCTGCAGTGCCGCTGCGTTTCTAATTAATCTGGAACATGGCGGCCGAACCACCTCCCTGACGGGGTCGGTATCGGGTCGGAGGCGGAACTCGTTGATGTTGATCCGCTCCAGTCATCAATGTTCCGTTATTTTGTCGTCAATGGAAACGCGGCTGTAAACAAGAAGTACGTTGCCTCGAGAAATTGAGCATTTTCAAGAGAAAACCCGTCACGTTCCATTGCGTTTTGGGTTTTTTTTGTTTCCATGACAACGGTGGAACTTTATGAAAACGCTCGGTGGAAATGACGGAAACGCACACGTGTGAGGGGACGAACGATAACGATGACGAGCGTCACGACTCCCGGTTAATATTACAAAAACGACGTTCAGCAATGCAACATGCTAACGTCGTTTTCAAAAACGATGGGATTTTCACTCGAAATGTTACACGACAACGTATCGAGTGGAAACTCTTCACTTCATAAAAGTTTTGCGTTTACACAGCAACTTTTTGAAAACAAGTCAGTTCACATAGAAACGCTTTTGTTTTGCTTTAAACATGAACACTGGGAGACGTTCTAGTGGACAGACCACGGAGCTGGATTGTTATTACAGGGATTGTCAAAATAAAAGTACCAAGTTGGATTGTTATTACAGTGACTGTCAAAATGAAACCACCAAGTTGGATTATTACATTGACTGTCAAAGTAAAAGTACCAAGTGGGATTGTTATTACAGTGACTGTCAAAATAAAACCACCAAATTGGATTGTTACTACAGTGACTGTCAAAATAAAAGTACCGAGTTGGAATGTTATTACAGTGACTGTCAAAATAAAACCACCAAATTGGATTGTTACTACAGTGACTGTCATAATAAAACCATCAAGTTGGATTGTTATGATGGTGACTGTCAAAATAAAACCACCAAGTTGGATTGTTATTATGGTGACTGCCAAAATAAAACTACCAAGTTGGATCGTGATTATGGTGACTGTCAAAATAAAACACCCGGCGGTGGTCCGATCCGGTATTTTGAGACGTCGCCGCCTCAAAGTGACGCTTCCGCTCTGGTTTCAGACGAAGTACACGCTGATCGACGAGCAGGACATCCCGCTGGTGGAGAACTACGCCTTCGAGGTAAATACCCCCTCCACCCCCCATCCGCCCCCCCGGGGGCTTCATCACCAACTCTGCTTCGCCCGTTTGGCTTCGCCCTGACATGTCGTGTTCTTCAGGCGCGCATGGAGGTGGACGCCGACGGGAACGGAGCCAAGATCTTTGCGTACGCCTTCGACATCGGGAAAGGCCGCTGGGCTGGACGGCCTCTGCACGAGCTGCTGTGGTGAGTCGCCGGGCGGAGGAAGTTGTGGTGGTGGAGGTGGAGGAGGAGGAGGTGGTGCTGGCGGTGGCGTAGGTGGCGTACGCCCATCGTGGCCCTGGTACGCCACTCTGAATCCTCCACCTATCTGTCTCGTATACGTCTTCCTGACGGGACGCCGGTGGTGTTTCCTCCACCCGTCCTCCACCCGCCGTCGCTTCGACGGCTCACATGTCGTGATGAGGAATGAAAATGTACATCAAGTCAGTAAAAACAGAGGCTCCGTCTCCGTGATGTCAGTTTAAGAGATTACATTCTTTTTAAAATGGAAGAAACGATTTAAAGTGTTTTTGTTTTGTTTTATTTAAATAGATTTAAAAGAAGAAGGAAGTCCCTGATCTGGTTTTCTAATATAGAAGACTAAGTCTTCTATATTAGAAATAATATAATATAAATATCCCCCGGCAGTATTGTGTCAGTGACTCGGTCTAGTGTCAGTGCTGTTGCCAGTGCCTCAGTATTGTGTCAGTGCCTCTATAGTGTCAGTGCTGTTGTCGGTGACTCAGTATAGTGTCAGTGCCTCAGTATTGTGTCAGTGCCTCTATAGTGTCAGTGCTGTTGTCAGTGCCTCTATAATGTCAGTGACTCAGAATTGTCAGTGCCTCAGTATTGTGTCAGTGCCTCTATAGTGTCAGTGCTGTTGTCAGTGCCTCTATAGTGTCAGTGACTCAGTGCTGTTGTCAGTGACTCAGTATTGTGTCAGTGCCTCTATAATGTCAGTGACTCAGAATTGTCAGTGCCTCAGTATTGTGTCAGTGCCTCTATAGTGTCAGTGCTGTTGTCGGTGACTCAGTATTGTGTCAGTGCTGTTGTCAGTGCCTCTATAGTGTCAGTGACTCAGTGCTGTTGTCAGTGCCTCTATAGTGTCAGTGACTCAGTGCTGTTGTCAGTGACTCAGTATTGTGTCAGTGACTCAGTATAGTGTCAGTGCTGTTGTCAGTGCCTCTATAATGTCAGTGACTCAGAATTGTCAGTGCCTCTCTAGTGTCAGTGCTGTTGTCAGTGCCTCAGTATTGTGTCAGTATTGTGTCAGTGCCTCTCTAGTGTCAGTGCTGTTGTCAGTGCCTCTATAATGTCAGTGACTCAGAATTGTCAGTGCCTCAGCATTGTGTCAGTGCCTCTCTAGTGTCAGTGCCTCAGTATTGTGTCAGTGCTGTTGTCAGTGCCTCTATAGTGTCAGTGCCTCTATAATGTCAGTGACTCAGAATCGTCAGTGCCTCAGTATTGTGTCAGTGCCTCTCTAGTGTCAGTGCTGTTGTCAGTGCCTCTATAGTGTCAGTGACTCAGAATTGTCAGTGCCTCTCTAGTGTCAGTGACTCAGAATTGTCAGTGACTCAGAATTGTCAGTGCCTCTCTAGTGTCAGTGCTGTTGTCAGTGCCTGCCCCTCCCCCCCCCAGGGAGAAGCACCGGGGAGGCATCGCCCCCAGCTTCCAGGTGATCCACATCAACTCGGTGACGGTGGACAACCGACTGGACAACCTGCGTCTGGTGCCGCTGGGCTGGAGCCCCAAACCAGAGGAGGTGTCCAGCAAGCAGAGGTGAGACACACGCATTTTATTTTGAAGGGTCACCTGCTGTGTCGGCTGCGGGTTTGTTTGGATTGTTTCCCAATGATTTGGCTGCAATGATTGTATGTAGTAACGTAGTTAAAACATGTAAATAGTGAAACTTTTAAATCAATATTTCTATTTGATCTCAAGATTTTATTGTCACGATTCTGATTTATGGAATTATTTTAAGAGGATGTGAGAATTGAAGTACGGAAGAGGGCCAATGTGGGGAAGAAAGAAAAAAAGGTTGACTTTATTTCTCAGAATTCTGAGTTTGAAATTGGGAATTCTGCGTTTGAAAGTGGGAATTCTGCGTTTGAAAGTGGGAATTCTGAGTTTAAAAGTCAAAATTCTGAGTTTAAAAGTCAGAACTTCACAGTTCTTTTCCACAGTGGCCTTAATCCACAACATTTAAGTTTTTATTGATTGAGATTTATTTCAAATATGTAAAATAAACAAGTGTGGCTATATAATAAAAAAAAAATATCTTTTGTTAGTTTATTTAGGTTTTTTTGTGATGTTTGTTCGTAACAAAAAGGTAAATGAATACAACAAACATAACGGATGAAAGCAAACAAGGCAAAACAAAGTAACTAATAATAACTAATAAATATACATATATACACACACAGACTCGTATACATACACATGCATATAAAACATTTTCATTAGGCCAAATAATGTTCCCACACTGGACGACGTTCTACATGTTAGAACAGGAGTGAGAAGAAGTGAACAAACTTATTTAATCAGCTTCCTAATTATTTTTTACAATATTCAATTTGTGTTTATACATGCAAGATGCATGAAAAGTATATACAAATACGATAACTCCCTATTTATTTTATCTCTATAAATATATATCCACACATCTATAACACATGATAAATCTGCTTTAAATGTGTTTTTTTGAGTTTATCTTGAAAGAAAAACAGTCAAGAGTTTAACGTCTATATTTCTGGTCGTCGTGACGACGATATATTTTATTCGCTCACACAAGGACCCGTAAACGTCGCTCGTCTTGAGCGCCGACGCAAATCGAGTCGTTCATATCGTCTCGTCAGTTTGTACGCAGGAATCAAAGTGCAGAATTTCTCTGGCGTTGACGCGTTGCACTTCCCCTCCCGTCCACCAGGGAGCAGTCTCTGTACTGGCTGGCCATCCAGCAGGTGCCGGCCGACCCGGTGGAGGAGCAGTACCTGGAGCTGAGCCGCACGCGCTACTACAACGCTAACGGGGAGCTGGTGGAGGAGGAGGAGTGCTCCTGCACCTACTACGAGTGTCACTACCCCCCCTGCTCACTCATCGAGAGGAGGGTACGTATACCGCCGCGCAAAACCTTAGCATTCACGCTGAAATTGTTTTATATATAAAACATTTTTTTATGTGGGGCCACTTGGGGGAGCTGGCTGGTTGTTTTTTTTGTAATGGCGCCACACGCAGGCAGAGGACGATACGTTCTAAGCAACATTAGCATTGACCGACGGCGTCGTGGTATTTGCAAAATGTTTTCCTGGTTTCAAAATGTTGCGGGGTGGGGGGGGGGGGGGGGGAGGGTTTGTGGCCACTAGGGGGAGCGGTCTGGTTGGTTTTTTGTAATCACGCTACGTTATAAACATTAACAATGGGAGAACGCTGATATTAGCGTTGACTGACGGAGTCGTGGTATTTGCAAAAAGTTTCCCGTTTTCAAAATGTTGCAGGTTTTTTTTAATGTTTGGCCACTAGGGGGAGCTGTTGGTTGTTTTTTTTTTGTAGTGGCGCCACACGCAGGCAGAGGACGATACGTTACAAACAACATTAGCATTGACCGACGGAGTCGTGGTATTTGTAAAAAGTTTTCCCATTTTCGAAATGTTGCGGGTTTTCTTTTATTTATTTATTTTTTATGTTGGGCCACTTGGGGGAGCTGGCTGGTTGTTTTTTTTGTAATGGCGCCACACGCAGGCAGAGGACGATACGTTCTAAGCAACATTAGCATTGACCGACGGAGTCGTGGTATTTGCAAAAAGTTTTCCTGTTTTCATAATGTTGCGGGGGGGTTGTTTTTTTTTGTGGCCACTAGGGGGAGCTGTCTGGTTGGTTTTTTGTAATCACGCTACGTTATAAACATTAACAATGAGAGAACGCCAATATTAGCGTTGACTGACGGAGTCGTGGTATTTGCAAAAAGTTTTCCCGTTTTCAAAATGTTGTGGGTTTTTTTTGTTTTTTTTATGTTGGGCCACTAGGGGGGGCTGTCTGGTTGGATTTTTTTGTAATGACGCCACACGCAGGCAGAGGACGATACGTTCTAAACAACATTAGCATTGACCATCGTGGTATTTGCAAAAAGTTTTCCAGTTTTCAAAATGTCGTGGGTTCGTTTTTGTTTTTGGCCACTCGGGGGAGCTGTCTGGTTGGTATTTTGTAATGGCGCCACACGATACATTATAAACATTAACAATGGCAGAACGCTGATATTAGCATTGACCGACGGAGTCGTGGGTACTTGCAAAAAGTTTCCCGTTTTCAAAATGTTGCGTTTTTTTTTTTTTTTTTTTTTTTTTTTATGTTGGGCGACTAGGAGGAGCTGTCTAGTTGTTTTTTTGTAATGGCGGACATTAATGTTTTCAAAATGTTGCTTTTTTTTTTTTTTTTTTTTTGGCGTCGCCGTGGCAACGTGCGCCCAAAACATACACAAATTTAGTGTTTTTCCCTCGATAACAGTGCAGACGTGGCTAAAGACCACGGTTTGCCGGGACGCGGCCCGTTCGCCCGCTCGTTTGGCGCCGCCCCGGTGGCGGGTCGGAGCACGACGGGTCGCGCCGGAACTCCCCTCTCCTGTTTAGCGGAGTGGAGGTGGAGTCGGCGGGAAATACGAGCGAGCTTGTTGGTGTGCTAAAGCTCTCTCTCTCTCTCTCTCTCTTTCATCCCTCTCTCCGTCCGTCTGCAGCTGCGGGAGTTCAACATCTGCGGCCGCTGCCAGGTGGCGCGGTACTGCGGCTCG
>NC_137664.1:1500189-1551834 GCF_963422515.1 Blennius ocellaris | reverse complement strand
ACCCCTCCCCCCCCTCAGTGCCCCCCCCCCCCACCACCCCTCAGTACCCCCCCCCCCCCCCCTACGCCCCTCCCCCAACCCCACGCAGCCAACACACACCGGATGAGTTTCACTGATTGAGTCACACCGTCAGTATTGTGTGTGTGTGTGTGTGTGTGTGTGTGTGTGTGTGTGTGTGTGTGTGTGTGTGTGTGTGTGTGTGTGTGTGTGTGTGTGTGTGTGTGTGTGTGTGTGTGTGTGTGTGTGTGTGTGTGTGTGTCGCATCACCACGTTTTAAATGTCCTATTTAATCATAAATCGGTGGTTTAAACAAAAACAAAAACAATATTTTCACTGTTCTGCCGAATAAAAGCTGATTTTTCTTCTCCGCCCTCCAGAATCGATCCACGGACGATAAATCCGTTTGTTTTCTTCTTTTTTTAAATCTCCCTCGTTTGACGGAATTCGTCGGGTTCTTTTTTTTCTTTTCCCGTCTCGCTGGCGCTTCTAAAAGAAACGTGATCGTCCAGTGAATTTCCACCGAAACGTGAAAAGCTTGACAACTGAGCTGAGACGATTGTGACCTTTTGTACATAGAAACTGATTGAATTTGTCTCTGGTGAGACGGATCAAACAAATTTATAGTTATTTGTGCATTGGAACTAAAATATGGAGGGAATTTATTTTGGGGGGATTTTATTTGCTTTGTTGTTGAATTTCTGGATTAATTACAATTTCAAGCATTTGATGTTTTGTTTTGGTTTTTTTTTCACCATTCAGATTTGCAGGTACATCGAGAAAAAACAACAAAAAACCCAAAACAAAACAGCAGAATATCATTGAAAAGTTGTTTTTGCTCATTTACTTCTGGAACGTATTGATAAACGTTTAAAACTGTTAATATGGCCTCATGATGTTTTTTTTTTGTTTTTTTGTCGATTCAGGAGCCGAAATGATCCGAGAATCAAACAAAAACTTGAAATTTGTCCCAAAATTTGAATGAAAACTACCAACTAGTACAAATTTAACCTTTTCCACTGTTTCCTGGTTCCGTTTTTTTTTTTTAAGATGTACTTTTGTTTTGTTGTATAAAGGTCTTTATTTGTGGATTCGTCACAGTTTCAAGCGTCGTACCGTCAATCGAATTACAAATGTAATTGTTTCTACCGTCATTTGAGCGTAAAAGTTTTTGACAAAAGCAAAAACGTGACATCTTGTGAAATATTCTAGCATTATAAACCAAATCTGTAAAGAATAAACCACAAAAGGATTGAAATATTTCAATTTAAATTCATTTATTTCAGCAGAAATGGAGGAAAAATCCCCTAAAATTTGTGGAAAATTTTTGTTGAGTTAAATGCATATAAATTGAAATAGTTCAATTTCTATGCATTTAAATTTGTATTTAATTCAACAAAAATGCGGAGGGGAAAAAACAACTTAAAAAATTTTTTTTGTTGAATTAAATGCATGTAAATTTAAATAGTTAAATTTATATGCATTTAAATGAAATATTTAAATTTGTATTTAATTCAAACAAAAATTGGGGAAACAATCTGAAATTTAAAAAGGTCTTGTTGATTTAAATACATATATTATTAATTATTAAATATTTTGATTTATATGTATGTAATTCAACAAAAATGGGTGAAAAATCTAACTTTTTTTACACATTTTTGTTGAATTAAATACAAGTTAAAATATTTCAATTTATGTTTTTAGTTGAAATATTTCAATTTATATGTATTTAATTCAACAAAAATGGGAGGAAAAAAAGAACTTCACATTTTTTGTTGTTGAATTAAATGCATATAAATTGGAACATTTCCATTTCTATGCATTTCAACAAAAATTTCACATTTTTGGAAATTTTGAAATTCCCAGAAAAAAGGGTTTATTGGAAAAGTTTTTACTATTTCAAACATCAAAACTCTCCAGTTCTGACTTAAAGCTTCATGTATTTATTTCTACATTCTTGTACAGGCGCATCTGAAAAATGGTTGTTTTTCTGTTTCACATGTTTTATTCTGGTTCATTCAATCTAATGAACCAGGTTCCGTTTGTTTTATTTATAAGCTGTAATGTGCAACAACAAAAATATTAATTAACTCAAACCCATTATTGACAAAATACCTGAGTTTACTACCTTCTTTTTTTTTTTTTTTTTGGAGGATTTAATCTAAAATTGTCACTAATAAAACCAAACCAGGCTTGAAAATGTTTAAATTTGTGTGACAGAATCGAATTAAAAAGGTACAAAGGGAAGTTTTTTTTTTTTTATCATTTTCTTGGACGGACCTGAAAACTAAACTCTGATTTAAAGACTTCATTGCTAAAAAAAACAAAAAAAAACTGTTTGTGTGGCTCCGCCGCTCCGCCGCCGGTTCAAATCCCTCCTGTGTGTGTGTGCGTGCGTGCGTGTGTGTATGTATGTGTGTGTGTGTGTGTGTTGGTCAAAGACGGGCTCAGTTTTCATGCGTGGGGTTATTTTTATTTTATTTTTTTTTTTGAAGAAATTCTATTTATTTAAATTGTGAATTTTCTTTTCTTTTTTCTTTTTTTTTTTTTTTTTAATCTTATATATTTTTATTTTATTTTTTTTCGTCCTGGTGATATTTGAAGGCGAAACACAAAGCGGCCATTTTGGGACCTTGTATGTTGTTGTTGTTTTTTTTTTTTTTTTTATTATTACTATTTTTAAATTAATATTATTTTGAAAGGAGGAGTAAATATTTAATCTCTTGTTACTTGATTTGTTTGTCGTTTTAATTTTTTCTGCTCCTGAGTGATTGAAACGAGTGAATCCTCCTCTGAACAACTAGAAATCTTCCATCGAGCGACTCGGGGTGCGAAAACTTGAACCACCTCGCCTTTTCTCTTCTTTTCTTTTCGTCTTTTCTTTTCTTTTCTTCTTCTCTCACCTGTCCGAGTCTCCCGGATCTGTCTGCCTTCCTCGTAATATTACCCACAATGCACACCTGCTTTCATGTATCCAGCATGTATTTTCCACACGTGTACATGCGACGTGCTGATTGTTTTATTTTATTTTTTATTTTTTATTTCCTTTTCTTTGTGTGTGAACGGGTTTCCAACACTGCACTAGAACTTTGGCTCCCATGTTGTTTAGCGTTTACTTGTGATAGATGGGTTGAAGGGGTCGTGTGTGAGTGTGTGTGTGTGTGCGTGCGTGCGTGCGTGCGTGTGTGTGTGTGTGAGAGAGATTTGGACATGAGTGTACAGATTGTGTCTGACATCTTGTTTTCTTTTTTGTAAGAATATAAGCATTAATCACCTAGAAATAAAGAGCTACAATATGTGAGCGGACGTCTTTTTTTGACTCGATTCTGTGGGAAGTGGAATGTTTTGTCATCTTAAACCTCATTTATATGATGGAATTTTTTTTTTTTTTTTATTGTAGAAATCAGTTGCAGTCTGTATAAAGACCTGACAAGAGGTAAAACGTCTTTTTTTTTCACACAACAAAACGATTATGACTAAAATTTCTGGTGTAAAATGTCAAAAAACATCTTGTATTATGGTTTTTTTGTTGTTTTTTGTACAAATGCTCCTTTACTGGCTTTCAACTTCCGTTTTTAGTCTTTTGTTTGACTCTATAACCAGTTAACATCAGATTCTTGCAGAATAAACCTGATAAAAACGTCTTTTAAGATCATTTCTGATGTAAAATATCTTGCAGTATGGGTGTTTTTTCTTTTACAAACACTACAAATGCAAATTACTGGCTTTCAACTTCAGTTTTTAGTCTTTTGTTTGACTCTATAACCAGTTAACATCAGATTCTTGCAGAATAAACCTGATAAAAATGTATTTTTTTCACAAAACAAAACGATTATGACTAAAATTGACTACAATCTTAACATGAAGATGATTTCTGGTGTAAAATGTCAAAAAACATCTTGTATTATGGGTGTTTTTTTTTTTTTTTTTTTAACAAATGCTCCTTTACTGGCTTTCAACTTCAGTTTTGAGTCTTTTGTTTGAATATATAACCAGTTAACATCAGATTCTTGCAGAATAAACCTGATAAAATCGTCTTTTTTTCACAAAACAAAACGATTATGACTAAAATTGACTACAATCTTAACATGAAGATGATTTCTGGTGTAAAATGTCAAAAAACATCTTGTATTATGGGTTTTTTGTTGTTTTTTGTACAAATGCTCCTTTACTGGCTTTCAACTTCAGTTTTTAGTCTTTTGTTTGACTCTATAACCAGTTAACATCAGATTCTTGCAGAATAAACCTGATAAAAATGTATTTTTTTCACAAAACAAAACGATTATGACTAAAATTGACTACAATCTTAACATGAAGATGATTTCTGGTGTAAAATGTCAAAAAACATCTTGTATTATGGGTGTTTTTTTTTTTTTTTTTTTAACAAATGCTCCTTTACTGGCTTTCAACTTCAGTTTTGAGTCTTTTGTTTGAATATATAACCAGTCAACATCAGATTCTTGCAGAATAAACCTGATAAAATCGTCTTTTTTTCACAAAACAAAACGATTATGACTAAAATTGACTACAATCTTAACATGAAGATGATTTCTGGTGTAAAATGTCAAAAAACATCTTGTATTATGGGTTTTTTTGCTTTGTTTTTTACAAATGCTCCTTTACTGGCTTTCAACTTCAGTTTTTAGGCTTTTGTTTGAATATATAACCAGTTAACATCAGATTCTTGCAGAATAAACCTGATAAAAATGTCTTTTAAGATCATTTCTGATGTAAAATATCTTGCAGTATGGGTGTTTTTTCTTTTACAAACACTACAAATACAAATTACTGGCTTTCAACTTCAGTTTTTAGTCTTTTGTTTGACTCTATAACCAGTTAACATCAGATTCTTGCAGAATAAACCTGATAAAAATGTCTTTTTTTCACAAAACAAAACGATTCTGACTAAAATTGACTACAATCTTAACATGAAGATGATTTCTGGTGTAAAATGTCAAAAAACATCTTGTATTATGGGTTTTTTTTGTTTTGTTTTTTACAAATGGTCCTTTACTGGCTCTCAACTTCAGTTTTTAGTCTTTTGTTTGAATCTATAACCAGTTAACATCAGATTCTTGCAGAATAAACCTGATAAAAACGTCTTTTAAGATCATTTCTGATGTAAAATATCTTGCAGTATGGGTGTTTTTTCTTTTACAAACACTACAAATACAAATTACTGGCTTTCAACTTCAGTTTTTAGTCTTTTGTTTGACTCTATAACCAGTTAACATCAGATTCTTGCAGAATAAACCTGATAAAAACGTCTTTTTTTCACAAAACAAAACGATTCTGACTAAAATTGACTACAATCTTAACATGAAGATGATTTCTGGTGTAAAATGTCAAAAAACATCTTGTATTATGGGTTTTTTTTGTTTTGTTTTTTACAAATGGTCCTTTACTGGCTCTCAACTTCAGTTTTTAGTCTTTTGTTTGAATCTATAACCAGTTAACATCAGATTCTTGCAGAATAAACCTGATAAAAACGTCTTTTAAGATCATTTCTGATGTAAAATATCTTGCAGTATGGGTGTTTTTTCTTTTACAAACACTACAAATACAAATTACTGGCTTTCAACTTCAGTTTTTAGTCTTTTGTTTGACTCTATAACCAGTTAACATCAGATTCTTGCAGAATAAACCTGATAAAAACGTCTTTTTTTCACAAAACAAAACGATTCTGACTAAAATTGACTACAATCTTAACATGAAGATGATTTCTGGTGTAAAATGTCAAAAAACATCTTGTATTATGGGTTTTTTTTGTTTTGTTTTTTACAAATGCTCCTTTACTGGCTCTCAACTTCAGTTTTTAGTCTTTTGTTTGAATCTATAACCAGTTAACATCAGATTCTTGCAGAATAAACCTGATAAAAACGTCTTTTAAGATCATTTCTGATGTAAAATATCTTGCAGTATGGGTGTTTTTTCTTTTACAAACACTACAAATGCAAATTACTGGATTTCAACTTCAGTTTTTAGTCTTTTGTTTGACTCTATAACCAGTTAACATCAGATTCTTGCAGAATAAACCTGATAAAAATGTCTTTTTTTTTCACAGAACAAAACAATTATGACTAAAATCTCAACATGAAGATAATTGTTGGTGTAAAATACAGTAAAATGTCAAAAAAACATCTTGCATTATGGGTTTTTTTTATTTTTACAAATGCTCCTTTACTGGCTCTCAACTTCAGTTTTTAGTCTTTCGTTTGACTCTATAACCAGTTAACATCAGATTCTTGGTTTTATGGTGGTGGACGTTGATATAATGAATTTTGATGGTGTTCCTGATTGAAATGTCAATTTTTGGCACAAAAAAACACACAATTATGACTAAAATCGACTAAAATCTCAACATGAAGAAAATTTCTGGTGTAAAATACAGTAAAATGTAAAAAAAACATCTTGCATTATGGGTGTTTTTTATATTTTTACAAATACTACAAATGCTCCTTTACTTTTTTTGGACTATTTACAACCAGTTAACATCAGATTCTTGGTTTAATGGTGGTGAACGTTGATATAATGAATTTTGATGCTATTCCTGATTGAAATGTGAATTTCTGTCACAAAAAAACAAACAATTATGACTGAAAATGAGCACAGAAATACAAAAATACAGTGAAACATCCTAAAAAAAAACCTCTCACTGTTGTCGTCGTCGCTGCTTTTAAGAAATTCAAGAAAAATCCATGTTTTATTTAAAAATTTAACCATTTACTTGGTAGTTTTGGCCGGATTGGAGCCTCATGCACGCCGTTTTTTTTTTTTTTTTTTTTTTAACTCATTCCCATTATCCGAATTTTTAACTTCTCAGAGAAATATGAAATATGAAAGCGCGTGCAGGATGAATAACATGTATATTCTCTATTCTGTCATATAGGATCTCACATATTTACTATTCAGGAACCAGCACCAGACGTCCCCCGCCGTCTCTGCCGTCCATCAGCCGCCGCTGAGACAGAAAGTAACGTTCTCTCCATCTGCTTCGTCTTCCTCTCCTCCTCGGGGGCTCAGAGGTCAGAGGTCAGAGGGGAGGCCGTACGACACAGAGACAAGAGAAAGTGGAAACTCGTGATGAACGAGGGGAACAAATATCGTTTGTAGCAGTGGAGCAATGCCTCGTAAATTAATAAGAATTCCGTCGTTTGTGGTTTGGTTCCTCTTGTTAAGCCTCCTGTTTACTGGAGCAATGAGTCCCTCATTGATCAAACTCCACCAGCTGGAAGCAGCAACAAGTAGTCCCAGATATAGAGAATGGAGTGTGATATTGCTAGAATTTAATTTAATTTAATATTATTTAATTTAATTTAATTGTATTTTATTTTATTTGTTCAATTTTATTTGATATTAATTTAATTTAATTTAAATACATTTTATTTGATCAATTTTTTTATTTTATTCTATGCTATTTTATTTAATTTTATTATTTAATTTAATTTAATTTAAACATTTTATTTGATCAAATGTTTTATTTTATTTTAATATAATTTAATTTAAATACATTTTATTTTATCAAATGTTTTATTTTATTCTATGCTATTTTATTAAATTATATTATTTAATTTAAATGTATTTTATTTTATCAAAGGTTGTTTTATTTTATTCTATTTTTTCTTTTTACATGATTGTTTCTTTTGTTTCTTCTTTTTTTTGCAAGTTCGAAATAACAGTTCATTCATCCATTCTTTCATTCATTCAAACAAGAAAGACGTCCCACTATAAGTGACATTAACATGAGCCTTTGTGAAAAACTGTCCGGTCGTAGTTTTGTATATAAAGAACAAAAAGAGTTTTTATTCCCAGTAGAATCGTCTCTACGTCTTTGAACAGGTTGAATTCAGTTGAATATATTTTACACATTCCTCCATAGTGTTTATTTTAACCTGCAGTACCGCTTCTCATCCATTGGGTGTCGCTGGTGGTTTACACGAGCCGCGGCGCCTCTTCCTTCCTCTTCTTCTTCGTGGGTTCCGTTTCACAACAGCAGCAGCAGCGGCAGCGTTCGTCTCCTTCCACAGAATGACTTCATTTAACTTCTCCTTTTAACACGAAACCGCCACTTTTAGAACAACATGGTTAATCTGGGACTCACGAAAGTGGACGACGCGCTGGCAGCGAAACATCCGGTCAGTTTTATTACTATTATTCATTATTATTCGTCTTTGTTTATCGGAGGAAGAGTTTGACTTTGAAACACACACACACACACACACACACCTTGACAGTTCAGTATCACACCAGATGTGCTTTAACACGCCAGATGTGCTGTAAACTGATTTATCTGCCGTCTTTTCATCGCCTCGCAGGGTTTGCAGAGTTACGCCGCCTGTCAGTCTCACGCCTTCATGAAAGGAACCGGAACCTTCATATTAGGTAACCGCGTGTTTGTTTGTTTGTTTGTTTTTTAGCACTGATGACGTCACATCAAACATTTCTAGTTGCTTTTTTTAAATTTGGTGAAGTTTATGGATTTGGCTGCGTGTATCTAGTCGTTTGTTTTTGGTTTTCCGTGCATTTATTTCACCAATTTTTCACAAAAAAAGGTGTAAATCCGAATAGCAGGAAATCTTCAGGGATGATTTGTCGTCATCAAAGGAACAGTCGGTTCGATTTTAGGACTTTAACGGGGAATTCTTTCTAAATGAACCCCCCCACCCCCAAAAAACAACAACAAACTGCTTAAAATAATGTCCTGTGTAATGAGAAGCTCCTTATAGAGGAGATCACAGGGGATCAGCATCTGTTGCCATGGAGACGTGGCTTTTGCAACAACAACAAAAGAAAATTATATATATTGAGAGTGATTAGGTCAAAGGTAAAAAAAATTCCGCCATAAGTCGGTCACTTTTTATCCCATTGTTGTCAAACCAACACCATCTGACATACGAGGTGAAGCAGTGATGTCATCACCCTGGTTAGTGGCTGGGGGGGGGTCAAAGGTCAGGGGGCGGGGTCAATCAGAACTTGTAAAATGTGTGTATATCAGTGTCAAACAGCGGCAACATGAAGAAAGCAGGAGAAACGATGGAAGCAGTGGGGCTGGTGGATCAAATGACCTCGTGATCTATTGGTTTCCATGGTAACAGATGTGGCGTTGGCGAAGGTGTGCTCTCTGCCGGGTGTAGTTCTAGTTCTGCTCTACATTTTTACTGAAAAAATCCTCTTAAATAATATTTGCTTTCTCTTGGCTTATTAAAAAAAACACATTGAATAGAAACAGGAAGGCTTTTATTTTGAACCTGACCTCTTGAACCTAATACTGAAAACACACAGTTAGTCTGTCAAGTGCTATATAAATATGATATAAATGATTTTTATATATGATTTTCTCTCAGAATTTCATCAGTTTTGGTGAATAATTATTTTTTTATTTTAGCCTGTATGCAATCCCACCACCGGAGGGCGCTGTCATCAAGCGCAAGAGTTATATGTGCTATTAATACATTAACTTTAGAAGAGGTTTCTCTACCAACAGTAACTATAGAAGAACTTTTTTCTTTTAAGCTTTTTTTTCTCACGTTATTTCTGTAGCGTCGTTCAAATACAAAACCTCACACAAGGAAATACATTCAAATGAGGCGACGAGGAATCTTAAAAACATTAAAACAGATTAAGAAAGACTTGATAAATGAGTGAAAACTTTATTAAGATCGAGGAAGTAAAGTATTTAACACAGTAAAGTGAGTCAAATCTATTGTTTAATGTAAATCCTGAGCAGATAAAAATGTTTCCAGGCCCGATTTTCCACTTTTATCATCGATAAATTTAAGTTTACCTCAAGTATTTCGTGTTTTCACAGCTTTAATAGAATACATTTTCATTTAAACGAAGTTTGTGTACCTTCCAGAGCCAGCTGTATTTAAACTCGGTTATAATACAAACTTAATATTTATTTCTGGCTTCACAATACAGTTCATTTTACTGTTGTAAAAGCAGTTTTCCCTGAGTATATAATAAACAATATGCTCCTTTACCGTTCATGTTGATAAATGTGAAAATTATCCGCTGATTTTTAGACGCATCCTCTCACTTCATTTCTGTTGTTTAGACATTCATGTATTCATCCACATTCTGGTGTTTATGTTAATCTATTTTGTTTGTTTGTGACGCAAAACGTTGTCAAAGATGCATTTTTTTCTCTCGTCAGGCTGCCGAAACAATCTTTTAAATTGTTTTAAATCGACTTTATGAAAACTTGAGCGAAAAAAACTGGAAATGTGAGTTTATATGTCGACGATATTAAACTGTTTTCACAGGTGCTGCGAGTCTTTTCGGCTTTCAGAAAGTGCTGCAGAAGAAACTCCCGTATCCTCTGCAGTGGAATTTACTCATTTCAATAGGTAGGAGGTGGAACGGACTTTAATTTCCCTTCATTTTCTACAACTGCTTTTATTTTATTTTTTTAAACAACATATTTGAATCAAGCTGCAGCCTCCAGTGTTACATTTACAATCTACATTTTCAGCTTTATCCCATCGACATGCTCGCAAATGTATTAAAAAAAATCAGATATCGGTGCACAACACTGCACATTTTAATGTTTTTTTTTTTTTTTTTAAAGAATGTAAACGTTAAAGTCGTAAAAAGCGTATTCCTCTGTTCGCCTTCAGTCGCCTCCTCGGTGGGAAGTTACGCCATCACTCGCTGGGAAACGCAGAAGTGCTCCGATCTTTGGATACTGCTGGAAACCGGGAAGGTGCCGGAGAGGTCGCCCCCCGCAGGTGAGGGCGTGTCACTGCAGGTCTTCTGTCGCAAAAAGTCGTTTATTGTTTGTTTTTATTTATTGTTTACATTATCAATAGCAGTCATCGGGTTTGATTTACCTGCTTAAAATATCAATATATAACCGATGAAATATAATAGTAAATTAAATTTACACTTTGGTAAAATGTTATTTAAAAAGCAAGATTTGTTTTCTCAGTCATCGGCTAAAAAAAAAAAAAATGCAGATAAAAAGGTTTGAATGGTTTTTTGGGGGTTTTATACGGTGGCCCTGAAGTCCAAACCACAACAACAAATCACTAAACACAACAACAAATTGAAAAACACAACAACAAATTGAAAACACACAACAAATGAAAAAACACAACAACAAATGAAAAAACACAACAACAAATGAAAAAACAACAGCAATTTGAAAAACACAACACAAATGAAAAAACACAACAATAAATAAAAAAACACAACAGCAAATCATTAAACACAACAACAAATTGAAAAACACATTCAATTTGCTGTTGTGTTTTTTTCATTTGCTGTTGTCTTCTTCACTGTGCAGTTGTGTTTTTCAATTTGTTGTTGTGTTTAATGATTTGCTGTTGTGGTTTGCACTTCAGGGCCACCGTAGATTTAGCATAAACGACAAAATTGTCAAAACTGAGCATCTTGCATCTGCGAAGAATGTCACAACATTGATTGGAGTTGTGTGGTACTATTTGATCATTAGTGAAATGATATACTTCAAAAGTGCAAGTGAATTACTGCAGTGTGAATATGTGGAATCTGTTACATTAACTTGATTTTAAAGTCACTTATTTCCATATTTCTCTTTCAGTTCCTCCACCAGAAGAAGCAAAAGGTTCCAGCAAGACAAAATACGGAGACGTGATGGACTAACTTTAAATAAACTTTTAGATTTCATCTGTTTTATCAAAAGAGAATACATTTAATTTCACTCCGTGTGCAGCTGTTGAGTTCCATAATGGCATTAATATGTTTGTTAAAAAATAGGTTATTATTATTATTATTATTATTTAGTTTGTTTGCCATGCAAGAGAATCAAAGCTGCAATGCCTAAATCATCCGCTTGATGTCGCTGTGGAGCTCATGGAGCGTGCAGCCCTGCACAATGAGGCTTTTATTTCTTCATTTAGAAGTAAAACTGTACAATTTTCACGGGTGTTATTAAAAAGTTATCTTTAAGACGTACGCCTCGGACGACCTGGAGGCAGTGACTGTGGAACAACGAATGAATAAACAATGTCATGTGTATTTAAACTGCATTCATCCTCATTCAGTTGCTATTTTCAGCAGAAAACTAATTAAAGATATCAACGAGGTCTAATTCAATCTACCACAGATCCGTAAAAAACCTTGCGTAAAATGACTTCACTTATAAAACTTGGGGCTGTACGTTTAAAAACAAAGCATGACGAAGGTTATCTGCCCGAGAGAATCAAACAATGTCGTACATAAAGTAATTACACCTCCTGCTTAGTTGTATTTAGCCCATATCTCTATTTTTTAATACTATATTTTTTAATAGATTTTAAAATGTTTTGTTTTAGAACAAACAACCAAGAAAATAATGAAAGGAAAAAAACACAAATACGATAAAAGGACTACAATGGTTTCCATATCCTCAGATATATATATATATATATATGTAGACATATTTATAGACATATAAATATATATATATATATATATATATATATATATATATATATATATATATATATGGTGGTTTTAGAAGCGTGAAAACAGGTTTTTTTGAACACGGGTCCCAGAGTGGGCAAATTCTAAAACCCTGGCTTTGGTTTGACGGGTAAAGACGGCAAAAACGATGACGTCATCCCCCCCTCCCCCCCGTGGAGTGTGTTTACACACTGCAGCGGGGGACACGAGGCCCGGCATCGTCACGATGTAGTTAGTCTGCCGGGCCATGGGAGGGCGCTGTTGCTTGATTTTGTAACGAAATCACACAGAGACGTGTGCGGAGAAGAAAACACTAGAAACGTGAAGAAAATGGAGGAAAACCCGACTTCCCAGTGGATTGATGACGCAGCGGATGCTATCAGGGGTGAGTCTCGACTATTAAACTACTGATATGGAGGATAAAACTAGAACACTGACCCTGACGAGTACCACGACCGGCCGCCATGTTTGTTTACAAGTGGATGGAAGGGGAAGGTAGGGGGAGAGGCGCGCACGCGCAGTAAAAGGCTCTATAAAATGTATATATATATATATATATATATATATATATATATATATATATATATATATATATATAAATTTAGATTTATATATATATATATATATAAATGTATATATATAAAAATTAAAAACTTTGCAGATACAGTGCATCTCAACAGACCCCCCCCCAAAAGTGAAGAAAGTTTTGCGGATAAGCTCGTATTCGTTGTCGTGTGAACGGGGCCTTAAGTGTCTTCATCAAAAAAGCTTTACTGGATTACGGTTTCAGTATGTTTTATGTTTGACTTAAAAAAAAAAGATAATAATTTAAATCGGTATTTTAACAAATATGAGTTAAAAAAGCTTAAAGAGCTTGAAAAAAGCGTAAAAAAAGGTCCATAAATTGATTTAAAAGGATCAAATTAAATGTGGCATGAAGGGAATTATTGCAGCTTGCACATCTCATGGATTTAGTTGTTACACCAGCGTGTCGTCTGTATATAGAAACACTATATATATACATATACACACACACACACACAGGATGATCAGCGCTTGTGAAAATCTCCTGAAATTCCCAACGAGCTGCAGATGTTTTCTTCTCCTTCCCACTCAGATCTGCAGCTTCTAAAGCACATCAGAGCCCTGAATGCCTGTAAAAGAGGATCTTCAATCTTAAAGCGATTCCCTCATTCAGCGCAGAATAATTTACCGCCGGTGCAAGAATAAAACACTTCCCGGTGATTCACTCCCTCTCTGCTCTCCGCTCTTGTTTGGCCCAGGTCGTACAATAATGCGGCGCGTAAATTCTGCGCCGCGCGGTGCAAGTCGTGGAAAAAACAATGAGGGTCTTTCAAGCTTGATTTAGCAGCTCCCAGTGAATAAAACCAACCAAAGTCCAATCCGGGGATTGGCTGACGACAAGCCGAGGAGCTGAAAACGCGAAGGGACGAGGGAAAAAAAAAAAACGACGGGAATTCTAAAGGCTTGATGTACCACCACCCCACCTCCCACCCCCACCCTTTAATTCCTCTCTGCTCGTTCTCCACCCACGGAATCCAGTCGGAGACCTAAAGGGTTTCAGCAGAAACTGAGTCGCCTCTCAAAGCGTTTGTCACATGAACACTGACACCGCTGAAGGAGGAGACGGCGAGAAACCGAGAGCAAGCAGGAGATAATGAGCAGGGACATTGCATGTGTGTGTGTGTGTGTGAAGTGTGTGTGTGTATGTGTGTGTATGTGCGTGTGTGTGTGTGCAGAGGCCTGACTGGCCAGCAAAGCAGAGGATAAGTCCAAAATAAGCAGTGGTGTGCAGCGGTGGCCTTTTGGCATGCCTGTGACCATTGGCATGGTTTATGGAGCCGGCTGAGCCTCTGTGTGTGTGTGTGTGTGTGTGTGTGTGTGTGTGTGTGTGTGTGTGTGTGTGTGTGTGTGTGTGTGTGTGTGTGTGTGTGTGTGTGTGTGTGTGTGTGTGTGTGTGTGTGTGACAGAGAGAGAGGCAGAGTGACATGGAGAGCAGGAGTGAGCGCTCACTCGTCTGACCCCAGTGAGCAGGAACGATCTCGCCGAGCCGTGGACCCGTCGTCTTTTATTAAAACTTCCTCCCGACCGCTGGTTATGTAACAGTTCAGCTCGGAAGAAAGTCCAGCGAAATTAAATCTTATTCGGCTTCATCTCACGGTCTTTGTGGGAATATTCTCAGTTGATTTCTCGCTCTCGGGGCCTTTGCGTGTTTTGCGATTTTAGCGTATAGCAACTACACAACATTCCCGCCTTATACTGCTTTTAATTTCAATTAAAAAACAGAATAATACCAAATAATGCACGATAGGCGGCAGAGGAGAGACACATAAAGCTAAATATATACACGTTTTAAAAAAAATTTGGTATTTTTTTCTTTTTTTTAACACGTAAAAGTGTCATTTCATGTCTTTCTGGTGGCAGATGAATTAAACTGGAGCGATTAAAGTGAATTCAGTGGTGACATTTGAGCGTTCGCGACCAGGTTTGAATCCCCGTCGCAGCAGGAAGGAACGTCCAGCATGAAAATGACCAAGCTTTGAGCCGACTTTGCAAAAACATGCGTAATCCAACAGCTATAAGAGAAGTTTGTTTATTTTCGGAGGGAAGTTTTGTGTATTTTTCACCAGAGGGTTTCAGTAAAAATGGGCTTTTATGTTGAGATGATGGTAATTTTCTGCAGTAATTGTTTGGCGTTTGTGAAAATATAGAAGAATATAGAAGACTAGAAAATTCCCGCGGAAATTTTATTTCCCCCTACTGTACTCGTGAGCCCATGACGGGATCAAAAGTACGTGGAAACCATGTCATTAGCTAGTGATTCTCGATCGCAGCGCCACCACGAGGCCACCCTCCAAATTTCAGCTCATTTGAACAAACTTGTTAGCATGCGATGCCAACACCTGCGATTTGAGCACATGGAAGCCATGTCATTAGCTAGTGATTCTCGATCGCAGCGCCACCACGAGGCCACCCTCCAAATTTCAGCTCATTTGAACAAACTTCTTAGCACGCGATGCTAACACCTGCGATTTGAGTACGTGGAAACCATGTCATTAGCTAGTGATTCTCGATCGCAGCGCCACCACGAGGCCACCCTCCAAATTTCAGCTCATTTGAACAAACTTCTTAGCACGCGATGCTAACACCTGCGATTTGAGTACGTGGAAACCATGTCATTAGCTAGTGATTCTCGATCGCAGCGCCACCACGAGGCCACCCTCCAAATTTCAGCTCATTTGAACAAACTTCTTAGCACACGATGCTAACACCTGCGATTTGAGTACGTGGAAACATGTCATTAGCCAGTGATTCTCGATCACAGCGCCACCACGAGGCCACCCTCCAAATTTCAGCTCATTTGAGAAGATTATACATTTTCATCATGTATTATATATATATATATATATATATATATATATATATATATATATCACAACCCTTGTTCATGTCAGGCCTTCGGTGGAAAAATCGAATCGTTTTCTTCTGCTCGGCTCGTCTCTCTGGCCCGGAAGACATAATCAATACCCACAAATCAAGGCGTTAACGAGAACAACTGGTGTGCTATTGAGTAACCCAGTGTGTTTATTGATTATTTACCCCCCCCCCCCTTCCTCCACCCTCTCCTCCACGTCAAGTACACTTTGCATTTCACGCAAGCAGGAGGAATTATAAAGGAGGGATTGGGAATGAATGTGGTCGGACGGGTCGGAGGAACAGAACCGTGCGGTGACGGCATCAGACACTTTCCTCACAGTTTGTGCAGCAGAGGAGAAGTTGAGGGTTCAAGTCTGGGCAGGTCTGAGGTAAACACTAGTCCGTGCAGAGTTTCTACCCGGTGACTCACGGTGGAGGAGAAGAAAAACAGAAAAAAAAAAAGGTCCCGGCCCACGGTTGTGATGTGTTTTTTTGGGGGGGGAAATTAGCCGAGGTTCGATATCACAAACACACACTGTACTAAATCTGTTTAAATGGTTTGATTATTGAAATTGTTCTGGGCTGATTAAAGCAGATGATGATCTACTAAGTGACAAAGACGGGCATTAATCTGCTTTAGGCCCAATCCCAATTCAATTTTGTAAACCTACCCCTACCCCTTAGCCCTCCGCCTCCCCCTCCAAAACGAGGGCAAAGGCAAAGGGGCAAAAGTATATATATGTGAAATGCGAGTCCTTCGGCGCCATGTCCTCCTACCCCTCTGTTTAAAGTGTGCATCTGTAAACGCTCCGTTTAGAGGGGTGAATAGCCCTCAACCTTACCCCTCCGCCTTTACGCACTAGTGAAATGGGACACCCCTCAGACTCTCGTGAACACGCATTTCAAAGGGGTAGGGGGTAAGGGGTAGGGCTAAGGGGTAGAATTGGGATTGGCCCTAAGTGAGTCCCTGTGTTGTAAGTAGTCCTTCATGCACGATAACTGCAGGAATATAGATTCCAAGGAAATACAACACGGCCACCTCATGGTGCCTCTGTTGTGGCGCCAAAAATGGAGGTTTAAAAACCTCCATTTTTAAAGTGAAAGCCCTCAGCAGTCTAAACCTAAAGCAGCTTAGCAGGGAAATGGTAAAGGAAGAGCCGGATAAGCATTAAGCTGTTTGAAATACGACGGTTTTGGGGCCTGATTTTCACAGGAGAGCAGCCTGATGACTGATCTCTGCTTCTCACGTCGTCCAGCAAAGAAGCGTTGTGAAAAACACAGCCTCCTGCTGGGAAACCTTTTTTTAAGACTCAATCGATTTGCGATATAAAAGTCAAAACATGAAATTGAATTCTGTTCTGGATCTCACAGGAAACCAGTGAAGACACACCGCCTCACCTCTTCCTGTGGGGTTCCTGTCAGGATGCAGAGTTTCGAATCAATTAGAGACCTGAATAGACATTTACAACTTATTAGGTATGGGTAATCATTTAAAATGTATATTTGCTGAAGATATGGGTTAAACACAGATACTATGGTGGACTGTGTATTTCCAAAGGGATTGAGTATGTTTTCTTTCTTATTCTATGCAACCAGGAATTAAGGCGGTTCTAAAAAGACAAGATTTCCTGGAAATAAATCTACTTTTGTGAGACAATAAAGAGACATTTTCCACATGCAAAAAAAAAATTGTTTAATCAGTGAAAGGACATCTCCCATCCATGCATCCGAATAATGCACTGGTGATAATAGTCGTGTAATCCGACACCGTTTCCCCTGCTGGTGGTCTCCTCTTTCATAATCTCCGTAATAAAACCCAGACTTTTATGAATAACGTCTCAGCAGCAGGAGCAATAACAAAAGGCACAACTCAAACTGAGGCCCACTTCAGCTCGCGGCCAATCAGCGCTCAGCTCGTGCTCGCCGCGGCCAATCGCCTGCTCCCGGGCCGCTCGCGCACGGCGGTTTGAAGGGCGGTCCCGGGGCAGCGAAAAGGGGGAAAAGTATGGATCAGAGAGTCGGAGCGACTCGGCGGAGCGACACGGTGCTCATCACCGGGGGGTGCGAGGCGGCGGACGACCCGGTTACCGGTGGGAAATAGTAAAAAAAAAAAAAAAAAAGATAAAATATATAGAACTCGAAAGGTAATTGTGTTAATTACGTGAATTTCGCCAACTTTCGTCGTGTTTCGGGACGTCCTCGCCGCCCCCATGGCTCTGATAGCGGCCGAGCAGAGCTGCAAGCTGAGCGGGACCTACGGCAGAGTCGCCGCGGGGCCGCGGCGGGAGGCGCCGCGCGGCCCCGCGGGCGGCTTCGGGGCCGCCGGGTCGCACCCGAGGGACGCCGAGTTCTCGACGGACGGCCTCCCCAAAGCCTTCCTGCACAGCCTGCGGACGCTGTTCGACATTCTGGACGACGGCGGCCGCGGCTACGTGCACATCTCGGAGATCGAGAGCCGCTGGCAGGGCGCCGACACCCGCGACCTGCCCGGCGGCGTGCTGGGCTGCCTGCGGAGGGTCACCCCGCCGCACGGCTGCCTCACCTTCGAGCGCTTCGTGGCCGGGCTGCGGTACTCCATGCTCAACCCGGCGCACAGCGCCCACTTCCGGGCCCGGGCCGCCGTCCACCCGCAGCAGCAGCAGCAGCAGCAGCCCCACAAGCCCGCGCCGCTGTCCGCGTGCGGCGGCGGCGTCCCGCGGGTGGAGAACAAGGTCCGGCCGCTCGGGCCGAGCAACGTGACGAACACCCAGCCGCCGCCGCCGCCGAGGGGCCGGGCCCGGGCGGCGGCGGCGGCGGCGGAGGAGGCGGCGGCCGGGTACCCCTCCTCCTCCTCCTCCTCCTCCTCGTGTGGACCGGCGAGGCTTCACGGCGCGGGCTTCGAGAGGACCGGGCGGAGTCTGGAGCGGATCCCCGTCGCTCCGGAGGCCGGTGGTGCTGGAGGAGGCGGGGGGAAGTACCGAGCCGAACCGGGCCAAGCCACCAAGCCCAGCCCGCCCCAGCAGAGCAGGGTCCGGGCCATCGAGTCTCTTGCTCTGGAGTCGCCGCAGCTCCAGGGACCGGGTGAGTCCAAGTTCACAAGTTCATATATATCTCCATATATATAAATCAATATATCACTGATCTATACATGTATAAAGGTTTACAACTTTATCTTGTGCATAAAGAAGTGTCTCCATGTTAATTAATGTAAACCTCTAGAAACTCCATCTTTAATCGACAGTTCAAAATTCAACTTTGAAAACTAAAGGTCAATTAAACAAATTTGAATAGATGGATGGATTATTGACATTCAAAATACACATTGTAGGTGTTTACATGAACACATAAACAAAAACATGTTTCTCTTATAATCAATCTCCAATCAGATTTATAGCTCAGCTTCTTTCTCCGACTCTAAAGTTCCTGATATTTCCTAACCAATGTGAGTCAAACTAACATAAATTGAAATACAGTCACACAAAGAGGAGAATAACGTGTTGGGATTTCATAATTATCATGCCGTTCTCTGATTTTAAAGTTTGCTTTGTGGAGATTTATTGGTTATTGTGACTTCCCAGAGAGTAATTGAAGCATCACTGTGGCAGATTTTATTTAATTATATTTTATTCAGTAAGTTACGGTAACTGGTCTCACCCCAGGTCGTCATTTCATCTTCCATTTGTTAGGACGAGTAAGAATAACACCATGATGAACTTTCAGTTGTTTTCTTTGTTGTGGTGCAGAATATTACTGTACATGACAAAATCAAACGGTTGCTCCCTAATTTCAACATAAATCCAGTTCTAAAACTCCCTTCTATTGTAAAATACCTTTTAAAAGGCCTCATTAGCAGATAGACGTCTCATCCTTTCGTGATTATCCGTCAGACGAACAGGAGCTGAGACGTCCACTGCAGTTTCACCACTTTCAGCCTCGTATTGCAGATTAATTAGAAGTGCTGAGTCGTGACGTGGTGTCGTGTCTGCAGAGAAACTCTCCATGTGAGAGTCGGTGGCCGGAGGAAACTGGAGTTCGTGGTGTTACGTCACCGCTTCAGCCTTCAGGCGCTCGTGTCTGGGCTGCTGGAGGAATTAGTGTTATTGAAAAAGCCACAGGTCAAAGGTCGTGTGGTGAAAGTGTGGGGATGTTTCCTCCCTGTGACTGAAGGAGAGGCGACGCCGTGGTCACTGGATGCTCTTCTGCTCTCCTCTCCTCCTCTTCCCTCCTCACCTCTCCTCTCCTCTTGTCTCCTCTCCTCTCCTCTTGTCTCCTCTCCTCCTCTTCCCTCCTCTCCTCTTCCCTCCTCTCCTCTTCCCTCCTCTCCTCTCCTCTCCTCTCCTCTCCTCTCCTCTCCTCTCCTCTCCTCACCTCTTCCCTCCTCACCTCTTCCCTCCTCACCTCTTCCCTCCTCACCTCTTCTCTCCTCTCCTCTCGTCTCCTCTCCTCTCCTCTCCTCTCCTCTCGCCTCCTCTCCTCTCTCCTCTCCTCTCTCGTTCCTCTCTCCTCCTCTCGCCTCGCCTCCTCTGCTCTCTCCTCCTCTGCTCTCTCCTCCTCTCTCGTTCCTCTCTCCTCCTCTCGCCTCGACTCCTCTGCTCTCACCTCCTCTCCTCTCCTCTCCTCTCGCCTCCTCTCTCCTTTCCTTAACTCCTTTAGGAAGTGTCCTAACACCTTTCCTTAACTCCTATAGAAAGCCTCCTAACACCTTTCCTTAACTCCTACAGAAAGCCTCCTAACACCTTTCCTTAACTCATACAGAAAGCCTCCTAACACCTTTCCTTAACGCCTATAGAAAGCCTCCTAACTCCTTTCCTTAACTCCTATAGAAAGCCTCCTAACACCTTTCCTTAACTCCTACAGAAAGCCTCCTAACACCTTTCCTTAACTCATACAGAAAGCCTCCTAACACCTTTCCTTAACGCCTATAGAAAGCCTCCTAACACCTTTCCTTAACTCCTACAGAAAGCCTCCTAACACCTTTCCTTAACTCCTACAGAAAGCCTCCTAACACCTTTCCTTAACTCCTACAGAAAGCCTCCTAACACCTTTCCTTAACTCCTATAGAAAGCCTCCTAACACCTTTCCTTAACTCCTACAGAAAGCCTCCTAACACCTTTCCTTAACTCCTATAGAAAGCCTCCTAACACCTTTCCTAGCTACTTTAGGAAGCCGTTGCTAAACAGACACTCAGAAACAGTCCATTACCCCCCAGTGGAACTTTTTGAAAACAGACGTCTCACCCTCTCAGCCTCCCCGGCCAGTCGACCAGCAGTGTCCGTCCACTAATCTCCTCCCCGTGCAGCCCGGCTGGGATTAGTCCAGATTACGGCGGGGGGGGGGGGGGGGGGGCGGCGGCTCACCACATCAGGGTACAAGTGAAATCTCACATGGCCACAAATCTCTGGACGTCGCCGGGCAGAGCACCGACGCTTCAACGCCTGTTAGGAATCGTCCTCTAGAGGCATGAGCATCAAAACATTGAACGTTATTGTTATTATTATAGTATTTACCTTCACACTGTCAGGATGCATTCTGGGTGGAGGAAAAAACAAAACATGCAAACTCGTCAAATAACGGCTAAGAAACCTATGAAATCACTTCTTTTTCCAGCACAAACCACTTTTCTCAGGTGAAAATGTCTTTTTTTTTTTTACCCATCAGCTGAAGTGCTGCACTTTTATTATAACACACATTTTGTATTTATTGCTTTATTATTGTACACATTTTTATTTATTGCTTTATTATTACACACTTTTTATTTTTTACTTTATTATTGCACACATTTTTATTTATTGCTTTATTATTACACATTTTTAATTTATTTCTTTATTATTACACACTTTTTTAATTTATTGCTTCATTATTACACTTTTATTTATTGCTTTATTACACACATTTTTTATTCATTGCTTTATTATTGTACACATTTTTATTTATTGCTTTATTATTACACACTTTTTATTTTTTACTTTATTATTGCACACATTTTTATTTATTGCTTTATTATTACACACTTTTTTAATTTATTTCTTTATTATTACACACTTTTTTAATTTATTGCTTCATTATTACACTTTTATTTATTGCTTTATTACACACATTTTTTATTCATTGCTTTATTGTACAATTTTTTTTATTTATTGCTTTATTATTACACACTTTTTTTATTTATTGCTTTATTATTACACGCTTTTTTTATTTATTGCTTCATTATTACACGCTTTTTTTATTTATTGCTTTATTGCACACATTTTTTATTTATTGCTTTATTATTACACATTTTTAATTTATTTCTTTATTATTACACTTTTTAATTTATTGCTTTATTATTACACACACATTTTTTTATTTATTGTTTTATTATTGTACACGTTTTTATTTATTGCTTTATTATTACACACATTTTCACCTTCTCATTTTGCAGCTTCAAAATCACCACAGACCCTTTAAATTAATAGTAGTTTGGTTTTCCTGACACTGCTGACTGCCAGGCCACAGCGCCCCCCTGTGGCATGAACTGGAAGTTTGATGTAGATTAATTTGGAGAGATTTTTCCTATTTTTATTTTTAATTTAAATGATTTTACAAACTACGACACAGCAAGTGTATTGATATCGTCCCTTTTTTGATGAGCAAGGCTGTTTAATGTGATTTACAGCAGCACAACAATAGTTCTACAAAGAAAGAAGAATAAAAATACTCAAATGAAGAAATGTATGTTTAAAGCATTTTTTTTGTCACGAGGCTGCTGGGAAAACCTCCGAGGTCAATAAAACGCTTGATTTTATTTCTGTAGGGAACACAGCTCTGATTCTGAACGTTTAAAATGCACATTGTTACGGATAGAATGTTTAATTTCGTCTACTAGTGAAATACACAACAATACATAGATATGTGGGTAAAATAGTAAAACGGATGTCAAAATAAGACACTTAAAATCACCTTTTAGGAAAACAAAGTGTTTAAATTGTAAAATATAAAGTGGAAACTTCTGCGTTCGCCTCAGGCTGTTTAATCTGCAATGTTTATGTTGAAAATGTGTTTGTTTTTTAAAAATTGTTTAGCTTTTTATTGGAAAAAACAAACACAAATGTTCATATTTGTATTTGAAGTAGATTTTTTACATTGGAGTGATTTTTTTTTTAATGCAAGTGTTTTTCTTTATATTTTTAAAACAATACATTTTGACTGTATTCCTTGAACAGATAAGAAAAAAAAAAAGATAAATAAACCTATTCCATTATGTGAGACTTAAAAAAAAGAAAAACAAAAACACCCCTAGGTTTTAAAATCAACTTTTAGGAAAACAAAGTGTTTAAATTGTAAAATATAAAGTAAATACCTCTGTGTTTGCCTCAGGCTGTTTAATCTGCAATGTGTTTTCTTTTTTAATTGTTTAGCTTTTTATGGGAAAAATATTATATTAAAAATATTTTTTTTCAAAAATCACTAATATAAAAATTAGATGTTCATATTTGTATTTGAAGTGGATTTTTTTTTATATTAGAGTGATTTTTGAAAAAAATATTTTTAAAACAATAAATTAGTTTAGTTTTATTTTAGCTGCAAAAATGATAAATAAACCCCTTCCATTATGTGAGACTTTAAAAAAAAAAAAACCCCACTCTGTACACAGAAACTCTGGTTTGTAGTAAAACTCCCGACAGGAAGTTGAGCGTCCGCGACGCGTCCCGGCGTCGTCCGCCCTCAAACGTCCGTCCCGTGTTTGTCCAGGCGCCGTCAAATCCGGTTTGCCGAGGTCTCAGAGTGAATCGGCCACGGGATTCGCCGGCGGCTCGCGGCGACATGGGCGGAGTCGGGAGGAGCAGCGGAGACACACCATCTCCAACGGCGTGGATTATGGAATGGTGGGTACACACACACACACACACACACACACACACACACACACACACACACACACACACCAAGGCGTTGGACAGGTTGAGGTATTGCGACGTCTCGACAAGCGGCGGCCCGTCGCTCATTACCGGCTTATATTTCGCACTGGCGTCTTTCTCAACTCCTCCACCTTTTGTTGTGACGCCGCTAAACTCGGGTGGAGCTTCAAGGATCAACCGACACCAACAGGAAGTGCTCCATTTTTCTTTTTTTCATTTCAGGAAAGTTTAATTGTCACACGGCTGAAAAAAAACGCTTCAAGTCCCAGTGAAATGTAAAACACGACTTTGCAAAAAAACGATAGTTGTGGTTCTACTTGTAAGGTTCCTCCGACTCTGCCCCACCACTGTTGTCGCATAAAGTTATTTGAATTTTGAATCTCCAGCCGAGGAAGTCGGGGGGGAATCCTTCTTCTTCGTGGGCCGTTGTGGGCGGAGCCTATGTGTGACGTCACGAGTTGTGCAGATCTCGATCTGTTGTGTTTATATCGGCTTGTTTCCTCTTAAATATCCAAGTTTTTAGTGTTTTGAAGTTTTAGTCTGCGTTTTATGAGCCTTGAGGAAAGATTGAGCCTGGAAGAGACCGAGAGAGGAGGAAAGGAGCAGCTAGCGGCTAGCGGCTAGCGGGAGCCGCCTTATAATATAAAGAGATATAATATAATATAAAGAGATATAATATAATATAAAGTGATATATAATATAAAGAGATATATAATATAAGATAAAGTGATATAATATAAGATAAAGTGATGTATAATATAAAGAGATATATAATATAAGATAAAGTGATATAATATAAGATAAAGTGACATAATATAATTTAAAGTGACATAATATAATTTAAAGTGATATAATATAGATAAAGTGATATAATATAAGATAAAGTGATATATAATATAAAGAGATATATAACATAAGATAAAGTGATATAATGTAATATAAAGAGAGAATAAGATAATAAATGAGTTTGAGCTTCTTATGAAGTAAAGTTACAAATAGAAAAAAGAAAACAAGGCTTTTCCTCTCTTCACCTACGATTGGCCCACAGATTCCCCTCACTCCCCCCCCCCCCCCCTCACCCCCCCCCCCCCCCCCCCCCCCCCCCCCCCCCCCCTCCCACCCCCCCTCACCCCCCCCCCCCCCCCCGCTCTGCCCCTCCCACCCTCTAGTCCGGAGCTCATGCCTCCTCCTCCTCTCACTCTCCGTCTCTCCCTCTCTCTCTCTCCCTCTCTCTCTCTCTCTCTCACACCATTTCTCTCTTCTCCAGCTCGCCTCCTCTCCCTCTTTCTCCCCGTCTTCGTCTCTCCGTCTCTCCTCCCCCTCCTCCTTTGCTCTCGGGCGGCGGGGGGGTTAAAACCTGACCCACCTCCCCTCCTTTTCTCCTCTCGGCCCCTGCTTTCCCCCCTCCACACCTCCCCTCTCCCCCCCTATCGGTCCCTCCCACCCTGGCCGTCCTCTTGTCCCGATGGTGGTGATCCGGGCCCGTCCCCGGGGCCCCCCGGGGGTGGAGGACTCCCCCCTGGGGGGGTCCTGGAGGGCGGTGTGGGCCGCCTACACCACCGTCTTCATCCCCCTCAGCAGCAGCCTGTACAGCAGCAGGGCCCTGCACTTCTTCCTCTGGGTGAGTCTGGAGGGGGGGGGGGGGGGACGGAGGAGGGGGGGGGGGGGGGGGTGGAGGGGGGGGGGGCGTCCCAATATACTGAGACGAGTCTGGATTTGAAGATGTCCAGCAGGTCGTTTCTCTATTTTAACCGTCGACTGCAGGAAAAGTCCCGAGGCCGTTGTGATTCTATGTTCTGGACACTCCAGGGTATTTATTGTTTGTTTTGTTTTTGTTTGTTTTTAAACTGGTTCCAGTGAAGTGGATACATGTGAAAACGGTTTGATAATTTAAATTGGGATTTTTCTAGATTCCAGTTGCGAACTTGGAAAAATCCCGTCTGCTTTAAGAGCGGTGGATTTATAAGATTCTATTTTTTTTTTTTTTTTTAAATCAAGATATTAATATTTATTTATACAGAAGTGGACCAATACAGTAAATATGAACCATTAAAATGTAAAATCAAGCTTATCTCTTGTCTACTTTACACTATTCTGAGGTTTTGGTTTAACTAATCTTAATTTAGAGTAACATTCCAAACTGTTGAGTTAAAAAAAAAGAAAATTATATATTGTTTAAGTGTCTGTTTATAAAACAAAAAAAATTATCTGTTTTTGTTGGGAAGGGAAAAAATTATTTTAACATTTTCCATTATTTTATGCTACTTTCGCTCAGTTGATCATAAAAAAACTACAATTAAAAGAAATTAACTGAACAATTTCTGTCAACCTTTTCTTTTTTTTAACTGTTTCAATCTGCTTTGACTTCTTCTGCACTGTTAAAAAAAATAAAATAATAAGAATTGACTAATTCACTGCACAGTGTGACGTATTGTGAGCTGATGTGGACAGTGAACTTTACCGTATTTTCCAGACTAGATGTCCCACTTTGTTTTAGTTGTTTGGCCACTTGTTTCACTGCTATTGACGCCAGAGTTTTTACCTGCTTTTAACTTTTGTGGTGTTTTTTTGCACGTTCGTTTCCATGACGACACGTCTGAGTCACTGAGAACGCACGTTTTTGAAAGACACTCCCGAGGTGGAACTTTTTGAACATGATATGATTCAGTCTGAGGAAATCGGACTCCTAGTCCATATTCTCCTGGGACTTTTATTTTGACAGTCGCCATGATAACAATCCAACTTGGCACTTTTAATTTGACAGACACTGAAATAACAATCCAACTTGCTACTTTTATTTTGACAGCCACCGTAATCACAATCCAACTTGGTGCTTTTATTTTGACAGCCACCGTAATAACAATCCAACTTGGTGCTTTTATTTTGACAGACACTTTAATGACAATCCAACTTGGTACTTTTATTTTGACAGCCACCATGACAACAATCCAACTTGGCACTTTTATTTTGACAGCCACCATGACAACAATCCAACTTGGTACTTTTATTTTGACAGTCACCATGACAACAATCCAACTTGGTGGTCTGTCCATGTGATGTAATGTTCTCTGCTGTGTGTGGTTTCATTACCAAAATAAACAGCGCCCACTAGAGGCCCTACGTGAAAACGACATCATTGTCAGCGTTTCTGCTGTTGTCACGGAAACGTACATGGTTCTCAAAAATGTTGCCGTGGAAACGCGAAACTCCAAAACTATGCGTTTTCACTTAAAACGCTGCACCAAATTTTTTTATTTTTTACAGTGTGACTGTGGTCCCTCACACATTCATGCTTGACACTCCCACTACCCCCCCCCCCCCCCCTCCCCACCGCTCCACTGGCCTCAGTGAGAGAGAAGAAGAGGTTAGAGGAGAGGAATGTGTCGAGGGGCTGCAGCAAAGCAGAGCAGAGGGAAGATGACACACAGGTTGGCAGGATGCCAGCGTCCAGGTCTGGACCTCCGCCCGGCGCTGCACCGACAGCCTGGTCAGCACAACTCCACCTCGCTGGGCTGCACACACACACACACACACACACACACACACACACACACACACACACACACACACACACACACACACACACACAGGGGGTGGCCATAGTTGAAGTGGCTCCGCTGTTTACTCTATTCTTGGGGTGCTTCTCTGTTGCCATGACGCCCAGAGGGAGAGAGAGAGGGAGAGAGGATCCTTCCTTTTTTCTTTCTTTCTCTCTTTCTCTCTTTCTCTTTTTCTTTCCTTCCTTCTTTCCTTCTCTCCATCTTTCTTTCCTTATTTCTTCTTTCCTTATTTCCTTCTTTCTTTCCTTCTTTCTTCTTTCCTTATTTCCTTCTTTCTTGCCTTCCTTTCCTTCTTTCCTTCCTTTCATTCTTTCTTTCCTTCCTTTCCTTCTTTCCTTCTTTCTTTCCTTCTCTCCATCTTTCTTTCCTTATTTCCTTCTCTCCATCTTTCTTTCCTTCTTTCCTTCTCTCCATCTTTCTTTCCTTCTTTCCTTCTCCATCTTTCTTTCCTTCTTTCCTTCTTTCCTTCTTTCTTTCCTTCTTTCCTTCCTTCTTTCCTTCTTTCTTTCCTTATTTCCTTCCTTCTTTCCATCTTTCTTTCCTTATTTCCTTCTTTCTTTCCATCTTTCTTTCCTTCCTTCCTTCCTTCCTTCCCTTCCTTCCTTCCTCACATATTCCCATAATGACAGTAGGGGGCGGTGTCGCTGGTTGCGTTTGTTGTTTACTTTATTAGTTGAAAGTTGCCAAACCAGCAGAGGAGAAGGTTTTGTGCGCCACGGTTGCTTGGTGTCAAAATAAAAGCCCGCTCTGCTTGCAGCAGACATGAACATGAGCTCCGCCTCTTCAGTGCGTCTTTATACGTTTTAAACGTCGGGGATTTGCTGCAGTTGGTCTCAGATGAGACGACTCACCTGCTGTTGTGTGAACAGCCTCTATTTAACTCTCCGTCAGCAGTTTGTGAAGATATGAACGTGTGTCGGGACGTTTTTCACCTACAAACCCTTTTAATATCTAAAAAAAAATCAAGATTGTAACCAGTCGGTCCCTGAAAGCAGAGTTTCTCACTTCTTTCCCCCGCGATGCATTTTTCAGATTTTTCTCTCCGTCCTGAAACACGAGATCCAAATAAAACGGCTGCATGTGAACCAGATGTGCTGCAGAACAAAGAGCAACACCAACATCTGCTGTTGACCTTCGTTCTGCACAAAATACAGACGTGAAGCGTGTATGAAGGGCGGCGCTATAAATAAAGATTGACTGTGACCCAATGCAGGTTAAACCCCCAGCAGTGTGTGAGCAGCCAGTACTCGAGTATTGTTCACTACACATACTTTTCTCTTTTTTCAATAAGGCTCCGGCCACAAATTCCTCATTATTGTATAAAATACTGATCAATGATTGCCTTTATATCTGTTTTTTTTTATTCCATGTCTCACTTCCTGTTTCAAACTTGATGGTAATTAAGCTGCTGAGACGTACAACAGTTTAATTTGAAATATTGGACATGTGTAGTAATATTTTACATTAATTTTGTTTCAGGATTGGTCACAGAAGCTTTGCAGGGTTTCACACGAATAATGTGATTTAACTCGACAACAGATTATTATTATTATTTTTTTTTTTAAACTGCTCCCAAAGTGGAACTTTTTTTTGAAAATCACTTGTTTGTATTGTTCTGTGCTCATGTGTCACTTCATTAAAAAGACCAACAGCGCCTACTAGTGGCCTGGCATGCAAACTACATTGTCTTCAGCCTTCCTGCCATCTGTGTGTAAACAAGCATCATTTCGCGAAACGAAACAAGAGCTTCACAAAAATTGACTCCCAATCTGGAAACGAAGCCAATTTTAATGAAACTTTCTGCTGCAAAATGCAGTGAAAAGTCCAAAGAACTTCTTCTCCAGTTGCATTGTGGGACATTTCCTCCGGCGTGGATCTGAGCGGACATGTTGTCCTCTCTAACGTGTTTTTCTTTTCTTTTCTTTTTTTCTTTTTTTTCCTGAATGCTCCACCCGTGCAGCTGAAGCAGATGAAGGAGCTGGAGCAGGAGAAGGACTCGCTGCTGGCGGGCCTGGAGGTGGTGGAGCGGGCCCGGGACTGGTACCAGGGCCAGATCCACAACGTGACGGAGCGACAGCGGCAGGTCGGCCAGAGCCCCCACTGCGCCGTGAGTTTAAACAAACATGGCCGCCGTCTGCAGGGAATTTCAGTTTTCTTGGCGCACGAAGGCCTCGGAAACGTCGTAACGGGGCAAGAATTCATCGCGTCGATCAAAAAAGGTCGCTATCTTCATCAAGTCTCGCAAATCTGTCCTTCATAGCGCTGGAAATTCTTCTATGTTGTGCCTCGTGCTCCTGCTGCGAAGCTGCAGACTCGCAGAGAGACGGATACACAACCACCGAGTGTTTTATCTCTGTTGATGAAGTATTTTACAAGTTATTCGCTGATTGTGACTCTGAGAAGGAAGATTCCTCAGCCACGGAGTCCAGCGCTCTAATTTACGTGATGCACCTGAACGCACCATTGGACAGTCTGAGAAGTCTTACCTACCTGAATATAAGCCGCACCCGCAGAGTTTTAAAAGAAAAAATACAGGTATAAGCCGAACTTGACGACAAGCCGCAGGCGTCCACTTTGTAACAAGGGCAAGAATTTCACTGCAGGAAAACGATTGATCATTTTTTCATCAATTCTCACAAATCCGTCCTTCATAGTGCTGGAAATTCTTGCACACAGGCGGCGTTGTGCCTCGTGCTCCTGCTGCGAAGCCTAGAGACGGACACAGAGAGACGGATACACAACCGCCAAGCGTTTTATCGCTGTTGATAAAGTATTTTATCAGTTATTCGCCGATTGTGACTCTGAGAAGGAAGATTCCTCAGCCATGGAGTCTAGCGCTCTAGTTTACGTGATGCACCTGAACGCATCATTGACGTCAGTCAGCTGCTGGAGCTACGGACCGAAAGCAGCACTAGACGAGAAAAATCGTGCTGCTTCCCGGAAAAATCCATTAATTAGCCGCTGGGTGTTTTTAAGCCACGTTGTTCAAAACCGCTTATAGTCCAGAAAATACGGTAAAAAGAATGGCAGGAAGTGAAACCAGACTGCATAAGAGGAAAGAAGCCGAGGAGCTTTTAGAACTGTTGCTTTTTGTCAATCTACTTGTTTATCGTTCAGAAAACAAAACAAACAATATTGCGCTTGTGAATTACTGCACTTTGTTTACAGATTTTTTTCATTTAAAAAAAATAATCCACCTTGAGATGTACTTTCATATTATTTGATGGTTGTTGTTATTTTTTTTTAAATGTTTCCTCAGGATTTCTTCACAGAAGCCAGTCAGAGTCGCATGAACGTTCTCATTCCCAAACTACAAGAAGTGAACCGCTGCCTTAATGAGCTGATCTCCTGCACCAGGATGGTGAGAACTCTTCCTCTTCTTCCTCTTCTTCCTCTTCTTTTTCCTCTTCCTCTTCCTCTTCCTCTTCTTTTTCCTCTTCTTCTTCTCTCTTCTTCCTCTTCTTCCTCTTCCTCTCCTCTTCTTCCTCTTCTCTTCTCTCCTCTCTTCTTCTTCCTCTTCCTCCTCTTCTTTTTCCTCTTTCTTCTTCTTCTTCCTCTTCTTCTTCCTCTTCTTTCTTCCTCTTTCTTCTTCTTCCTCTTTCTTCTTCTTCCTCTTCTTTCTTCCTCTTCTTTCTTCTTCTTCCTCTTCTGCTTCCTCTTTCTTCTTCTTCCTCTTTCTTCTTCTTCCTCTTTCTTCTTCTTCCTCTTCTTTCTTCCTCTTCTTTCTTCTTCTTCCTCTTCTTTCTTCCTCTTCTTTCTTCTTCTTCCTCTTTCTTCTTCTTCCTCTTCTTTCTTCCTCTTCTTTCTTCTTCTTCTTTCTTCTTCTTCCTCTTTCTTCTTCTTCTTCTTTCTTCTTCTTCCTCTTCTTTCTTCCTCTTCTTTCTTCCTCTTTCTTCTTCTTCCTCTTCTTTCTTCTTCTTCCTCTTCTTTCTTCTTCTTCCTCTTCTTTCTTCTTCTTCCTCTTCTTTCTTCTTCTTCCTCTTCTTTCTTCCTCTTCCTCTTCCTCTTCCTCTTCTTTCTTCCTCTTCCTCTTCTTCTTCCTCTTCTTTCTTCCTCTTTCTTCTTCTTCCTCTTCTTTCTTCCTCTTCCTCTTCCTCTTCCTCTTCTTTCTTCCTCTTCCTCTTCCTCTTCCTCTTCTTTCTTCCTCTTTCTTCTTCTTCCTCTTTCTTCTTCTTCCTCTTCTGCTTCCTCTTTCTTCTTCTTCCTCTTTCTTCTTCTTCCTCTTCTTTCTTCCTCTTCTTTCTTCTTCTTCCTCTTTCTTCTTCTTCCTCTTCTTTCTTCCTCTTCTTTCTTCTTTCTTCCTCTTCTTTCTTCCTCTTCTTTCTTCTTTCTTCCTCTTTCTTCTTCCTCTTCTTTCTTCCTCTTTCTTCTTCTTCTTCCTCTTCTTTCTTCTTCTTCCTCTTCTTTCTTCTTCTTCCTCTTCTTTCTTCTTCTTCCTCTTCTTTCTTCTTCTTCCTCTTCTTTCTTCTTCTTCCTCTTCTTTCTTCTTCTTCCTCTTCTTTCTTCTTCTTCCTCTTCTTTCTTCTTCTTTCTTCTTCTTCCTCTTTCTTCTTCCTCTTTCTTCTTCTTCCTCTTTCTTCTTCTTTCTTCTTCTTCCTCCTCTTCCTCCTCTTCCTCCTCCTCCTCCTCTCTGGGTATCAATACAAGTTAATTATTTAATCTTTATATGCTTTAATTCAGATTTTTTTTATTTTTTTTTAATGAGCAAATTGTGGAGTTTTGTTTTGCTTCTGCATTTAATTTAACTCAGAAAGACCTGGTGTGTGTGTGTGTGTGTGTGTGTGTGTGTGTGTGTGTGTGTGTGTGTGTGTGTGTGTGTGTGTGTGTGTGTGTGTGTGTGTGTGTGTGTGTGTGTGTGTGTGTGTGTGTGTGTGTGTGTGTGTGTGTGTGTGTGTGTGTGTGTGTGTGTGTGTGTGTGTGTGTGTGTGTGTGTGTGTGTGTGTGTGTGTGTGTGTGTGTTCATTACAACAAGTAGTGGCGCCCTCTAGTGGTCCTCCATAAGAACGTTTAAAAAAAAACCCCGAAGTGTTGTAGTGGACTGAGTTGTTAGAAGCTGGAAGGATGTGACCTGTGACTCGTAGTTTGGACTTCCCTTCACCGCCGCGTCTCTCCGTTTCCCTCCAGCCGTCGTTTCCCTCCGGCGGCGCCCAGCCGGCGGCGCTCGCCTCCAGCCAGCAGCCTCCGGGCCCGGCGCCCCCTCAGGCCGTCCAGAGGCTGAAGGACCAGAACCGGCTCCTTACTCAGGTAACGACCCGGGATTCCCCCCCCCCCCCCCCCCCCCCCTCCTCCTCCACCGAGTCGCCACCGTGCTTCATCTCTTCCCCTGCAGGAGGTGACGGAGCGCAGCGAGCGCATCGCCCAGCTGGAGCAGGAGAAGTCGGCGCTGATCAAGCAGCTGTTTGAGGCTCGGGCTCGCAGCGTGCAGGACACCAGCGCCATGGACTCCACCTTCATCTGATGAACTCCACCTTCATCTGATGACCTTCACCTGAGGACTCCACCTTCATCTGATGAACTCCACCTTCATCTGATGACCTTCATCTGATGAACTCCACCTTCATCTGATGACCTTCACCTGAGGACTCCACCTTCATCTGATGAACTCCACCTTCATCTGATGAACTCCACCTTCATCTGATGAACTCCACCTTCATCTGATGACCTTCACCTGAGGACTCCACCTTCATCTGATGGACTCCACCTTCATCTGATGACCTTCACCTGAGGACTCCACCTTCATCTGAGGTCTCCACCTTCATCTGACGACTCCACCTTCACCCGAGGACCTCCACCTTCACCTGAGGACTCCACCTTCACCCGAGGACCTCCACCTTCACCCGAGGACCTCCACCTTCACCTGAGGACTCCACCTTCACCTGAGGACTCCACCTTCACCCGAGGACCTCCACCTTCACCCGAGGACTCCACCTTCACCTGAGGACTCCACCTTCACCTGAGGACTCCACCTTCACCTGAGGACTCTCCTCCCTGGTCCGGGTCACCTCCGGGTAGTGACGCACCTTCAGCCATAAACTCTCTCTCTCTCTGTCTCTCTGTGTCTCTCGCTCTCTCTCTCTGTCTCTCTGTGTCTCTCGCTCTCTCTCTCTGTGTCTCTCGCTCTCTCTCTCTGTCTCTCTGTCTCTCTGTCTCTCTGTCTCTCTGTCTCTCTGTCTCTCTTGCTCTCTCTCTGTCTCTCTGTGTCTCTCTCTCTGTCTCTCTGTGTCTCTCTCTCTCTCTCTCTCTCTCTCTCTCTCTCTCTCTCTCTCTCTCTCTCTCTCTGTGTCTCTCGCTCTATCTCTGTTTCTCTCTCTCTCTCGCTCTGTTTCTATCTGTCTCTCTCTCTCTCTCTCTCTGTCTCGCTCCCTCTCTGTCTCTCTGTCTCTCTGTCTCTCTGTGTCTCTTGCTCTCTCTCTGTCTCTCTGTGTCTCTCTCTCTCTCTCTCTCTCTCTGTGTCTCTCTCTCTCTCTCTCTGTGTCTCTCGCTCTCTCTCTCTGTCTCTGTGTCTCTCGCTCTATCTCTGTTTCTCTCTCTCTCTCGCTCTGTTTCTATCTGTCTCTCTCTCTCACTTTGTCTCTCTCTCTCTCTGTCTCGCTCCCTCTCTCTCTCTGTGTCTCTCTCCCCCCCCCCCCCCCCCCCCCCCTCTGAATCAAAGCATGCACTACCAGACATGAACACTCCTGACGGGACCAGAACGCTGCAGCCGTCTGGCCTCATGATGGCGCCGCTCCGCCTCTTGCAGGATCACCAAGTCAGCCGGCACTGGACTCCCACTGTTTGTACACAGGGTGCAGTTTGTACCGATGGGGGGGGGGGGGGGGGGGGGGGGTCACACCAACAACTCAAACTCCATGAACTTCATGCTCCAAGACTCCCAATAGTTGGAATCCACAGGCAAGAACAAGCAGACGTTTAAAAGCTTTTAACTATTTGGACGCACAAGTTCAGAACGGAGTCAAACACTTTAGCGTCGATGTCGTTAAAACAGCGAAACTTTGTTGGCGACAAACGGTCTTGGAGCAGCAGATAAAAAAAAAATTAAAAATCTTGTGTAAAAAAAGCTTAAAAGACATTTTATATATATATACATATATAACACCACAACACTTCAGGTGGAAACGGAGGATTTTTCTGAAAATGTTGTCCGTTTACATGGAAACCTGCAGAACCTCTGAAAACTATGTAGTTTTCCTGTAGGGCCACTAGTAGGTGCTGTTGTTTGTTTGTTTTTGTTTTTTTGTAGTCCAACCCGCACAGAGAACAAACGCTATAAGCATTAACAATTGGAGAACACGGACATTCTGTCAGATTGTTATTACGGTGACTGTCAAAATAAAAGCACCGAATCCAGGAGGAATATGGACTTGTTCTGATTGGCTCTACTGAGCATGTGCAGGATAACTCTTTCCTATGTTCGTGGCGCATGTGTGTGTGTTTTAGCAAACTTGGGAGCAGTTTAAGAAAATAATAATTTTCAGTGCCCCCCCCCCCCCCCCCCCCCCCAGCACCGTCGTCATGGAAACGGACAGAAAAACTCTATTCCATTTTAACCAAACCAGCCGTCACCTGCTTTCTTATCAGACTGTTTTATAGTTTTAAATTAATTCAGAAAATCCTGATTTTAAAAGGATTTCATTAAAAAAAAAAAAAAAGTACTGAGGCCTGCTGGAAACGTCACCGCCCCCTGCTGGTTCCGTCAACAAATTGCACCCTGTTAGTTCCTCTCATCCAGAGTCTGCTCACGTTTGATCTGAGAACTCCAGGAAGCTGCTGGATTTGTCGGAATAAAACTCCATATATATATATATATATATTCATAAAGACTCCTAAAAATTTAAACTCTCAGCTGCTCCTGCTTGCTTTGACCCAACAACTACCTGTTTATTGATTTAATCCTTGAAAGAGACACTTTTGTTTTTTTGTTTATCACATTTGTTTATTTTTTTAATGTTAGATTATTGATGTTATTTCTTGCTGGTTTTTACAGACGGTACGAGCAGTTTTATGTTGCGGTTGTCGCATGTCGGATATTTTTTTTTTGTTTTCTTTTAAAGGTCGCAGTATGTAACAAGGGCGTAATGTCACTTTTTGTCCACTGGGTGGCAGTGAGTTTCAATTTTCTTTTTCTTATTTTTTTTTTAAGTCACGAGTCCTACACTGACTCACGCACCACCTTGTGGCGCGAAGCGGTATTGCGAGGTGGGCGACTTCTCGTTACGCCAGTTATTTTTTTCAACTTCGATTTCGCGGAGTAGAATTCAAGGCGACGAGATGTTTTGGGGGAAACATTTGGAAGTTAGACGGAAGCTTTGGAGGGCGAAGGCGGAGAGTCGTGCGCGGTTTGAATGCGACGTGTTGATTGGGCCGCGGAGCAGCGTCGCCCTCCGGTGGCAAGAAGGTGAACGTGTCCACATAGAAAGAATTTATGTATAAAAAAAATGTCTTTGGCTCCTCTCATGTTTACCCTCTAAAAGAGATTTTAGGTTAAAAACCTGGACGTTGCAGTCGCGTCCCTTTTGTATGTGATCTTTTTAACTTTGAAACCAGTGAAGAACATTTTCCACAAGTTTACAGGGGTGTTTAGTTTGGAGGGTGGTGGTAGCATATTAAGTTGTTTTTTCTTTTAAACGGATGTATACGGTACTGTCGGGGGCGTCGGTCTCTCTCTGTTTTGTTTTGATTGTATATTTTCTTGCTGCTCAGACAACTTTGTGTGTGAAACTCCTTTTCTCCTGCTTTCTATTGAGAATTCAGCAGGAATTAATAAAAAAACACAAAAACTGACCAAGCAGGGTTGAATGTGGTTATTTTTGTAGATTTTAAATGTCTGATGCTACCGAGCTGCGATGTTGAACGCTATTGGTTCTTTTGCATTTGGAGGCGGGGCTTAGCCAAAGGTAAAAACTGCCTATAAATATATACCAAAAATACCTCTAAAGCCAATAGAAGCAGAATGAACCAACCTCACCCCCCTACCCCCGCCTCACCTCTACCTCGGTGTCCCCCAGGGCTCTGTCCTCGGCCCCCTGTCCTCTTCACGGTTTGGCTCCGCCCCCTCGGCCATTTTCTCCACAGAATTTCACTGCTATGCAGACGACACTCCGCTCTCCCTTTCCACTAATGATGCTAGAAACATGTCATTACTGAAGTATAAATATTTGTACTGTCGTGCTTCAGAAAACTCTAAAATATAAAAAAAAAAAATACGTAATTAAATTTCCCCAGCTTGCTGAGGGAACTTTCCCAGTCGGAAAATCAATTAACTTCAAAGAGGATCAAAGAGACCAAGAGGAGTTGAAACGCTGGAGAATGAGTAGTTTAAAGTTTTCTACAGATTGATACCATAATATTGATATGATTCCCTGATCTTGTAGAGAAACGGTTTCACCAAAAGTCAAAAAGGACGTCATAAAAAATGGTCATTTAATTTAAATATAGTGTCCGTGTGCTGAGTCGACAGTAATTCCGTGGTTTTTCCTCAATAAATATCCGTTACAAGCTTCAGTCTTCAGGAGGAAAAAAACCCAAATGCGATTAATCGCAATTAATTACAGAAAGTGGTGCAATTAATTCATTTTTTTAATCAATTGAGAGCACTAATTTAAATTCTTTTTTTGGGGGTGTGGGGGGGGGTTAAAAGTCGGCTCTTTGGGCACAACGTTGGCGTCCCCCTCCCCCGCCCCACCCTACAAACCCCGGCTCGTATGCAAGACGCCGGCGCTCGTCGGCCTCCTGTAACATGTTACACGTCGTTGCGCTGAATTTAATCAGAAGTGGTTTTCAGGACTGTTGCATCACTTGTTTACGGGCAGTTTTTTCCGTCGGGCGCCATCACTTTCTTTGTTGCATCAGTGCCGATCGAACGGCTGACGACTTGCCACAACACGCCCCTCCACCCCTGTCCCCTCCACCCTCGTCCCCTCGTTTCTCGTAGAAACGACGTCTTTTTATGATTCGGACACTTTTTTTTCACTTCAGATTCCTGCCATTGATTGTGTGTGTAGGGGGTGTGGTGATTTAGTGTTGATGGTGGGGGCCAAACGAGACACGGTGGCGCCCAGAGGGACCTCGCGTCCTCACCTCTGCTCTGATTGGACGATGGGCCTGAGATCCCTCAAGTGTTGGCTCATGTTCCCAGAGATGTTTTCTGTGGGGGGGGGTGGGTGAGGGGGGTTGATGATGAGTGTTTCCTCACACTCAGGAGCAGACGGTCCGAGTGAAGAGCGGCGGCTTCCATCCTTCCCCTCAGGTGAGTTGACGGAACCGTAAAAAGGTTCCCCTTGCAAGTCGACGCCTTTTTATTGGCTCTGCTCCGGCGAGGAAACCGGATCCGTTTATGGACGAGGTTCACGTTTTTGGCACGTCGCCTGTGGATACAGCGATGCGGAGATAAGTAGTGTTGACCCAAGTGTTCAGTCAGTACTTTCGTAAGGCGGCCGCGGGGAGCGAAGAGCCGACTCTACCTGAGGTGGGTGGGGGGGGGCGAGTCTGCAGAGCGAGGGCAGTTGGCTGGAGGACTGGAAGGTAACCCAACTTTTACTATCCTGCGTCGGGTAAATAGAGTACGTCTTGCTTGAGGGGGGAGCGTGATCTCGCCAAGAAGCTAGAGGGTCCGTCCACACCGGGAACTGGTCCGAGAGTGGGGAAGTTCTAAAACCCCGGCTCGTTGGCAAAGGCGATCATCTGTGGAGAAAAGATGAGGTAATCCCCACCGCGGTCCGTGATGTCATCAAATAACTACAACAATTGGGGACTACAAGTTCCGGTGGAGCTGCGGGAGCTACTGACGCTAGCAGGAGGAGGAGTGGGGTCATAGACCTATAGAACTAGAAGCGACTGACGCTAGCAGCAGGAGGAGGAGCAGGGCCATAGACCTATAGACCTATAGAGCTAGAAGCTACTGACGCTAGCAGCAGCAGGAGGAGCAGGGCCATAGACCTATAGAACTAGAAGCTACTGACGCTAGCAGCAGGAGGAGGAGCAGGGCCATAGACCTATAGACCTATAGAGCTAGAAGCTACTGACGCTAGCAGCAGCCGGAGGAGCAGGGCCGTAGACCTATAGAACTAGAAGCTACTGACGCCAGCAGCCGGAGGAGCAGGGCCATAGACCTATAGAACTAGAAGCTACTGACGCTAGCAGGAGGAGCAGGGCCATAGACCTATAGAACTAGAAGCTACTGACGCTAGCAGGAGGAGCAGGGCCATAGACCTATAGAACTAGAAGCTACTGACGCTAGCAGCAGGAGGAGGAGCAGGGCCATAGACCTATAGAACTAGAAGCGACTGACGCCAGCAGCCGGAGGAGCAGGGCCATAGACCTATAGAAGTAGAGTTATCAGCAGGAATCTACTTCTAAATTTCTATGTGCTCTGTCGTCTTCTGCGTCTTTGGTATGATTGGTGAGTCACAGCGCCCCTAAAGGCCTGGCGTGGTTACTACACGCCCTGAAGCCTCGTGTTGAGCAGAGTTCATAGTGACGGAGGTTTTTGGGAGAAAAAAATATTTTACCTTCATGTTATATTTAACCTTTTCTGAGTTCTTCGATATTTTATGCCGATATTTCCGTGGTGGTTGGAGTCGCCTGAGCCTTCTCGTGTCCTCGAGACGAAGTAAAGACGATATTCTATTCACTTTTACCCGTAAAAGATTAAATAGTAGGCAAGTACTTCCCCAACCAGTCGGTTGACCGTTGGTCTTTTCCCGGCAGGTCTCCGGTCGGGCCGGCCATGGAGGTCTTCTACGTCAACTCCTCGGTGCTCTTCGTCTCCCACCGGCCGGCGAACAACAGCGGCGCCGCCGCCACCGAGCAGACGGTGTACTGGCAGTGCCGGGACACGCCGGCCGTCATCATCTGGTACCTGGGCCTCCAGTTCGCCAACATGTGCCTGGGCGTCCCGGCCAACCTCATGGTGCTGTGGCTCATCCGCCGCAACAAGGGCGACTCCTCCACCTCCGACATCTTCATCCTGCAGCTGGCGGTGCTGGACGTGCTCTTCTGCCTCATCCCGCCGCTGGAGCTGGCCAACATCGTCTTCCTCGCCAGCAGCAGCACCTGGTACGTCCTGCGCTTCTTCTACGGCATGAAGGACTCCTCGCCGCTCTTCCTGTCCTGCATCTGCCTGGACCGCTACGTGGCGGTGGTGCACCCCATCACCTTCACCGAGCTGAAGGACCGCCGGCACCGCGCCGTCCTCGCCATGGTGGTGTGGCTGGTGACGCTGGCCTACGCCGCCGCCAAGTGCGCGGGCAACATCGCCAACTTCGAGAAGGTCTTCACGGCCATGATCCTCGCCGCCTTCGCCTTCATGGTCTTCTGCAACATCGCCATCCTGTGGGCGCTGCGGCAGTCCGGGCCCGGCCGCGACGAGATGCACCCGGTGAAGAAGAGGGCCTTCAAGGTGGTCCTCGTCATCCTCGCCATCATCCTGTTCAACTACTTCCCCCCGGTGGCGCTGTTCCCCTTCCAGGAGTACTTCTCCCCCGACGTCTTCCGCTGCTACGTCCACTACGTGGCCTTCGGCCTGATGGACTTCAGCAGCTCCATCCAGCCGCTGCTCTACCTGTCCAAGGAGAAGCTGCCGGGCGGCTGCTGCCGGGGCGGCGAGACGCCCATGCAGTAGGGCGGCGAGACGCCCACGCAGTAGAGCGGCGAGACGTAAACCTAGTAGAGCGGCGAGACGTAAACCTAGTAGAGCGGTGAGACGTAAACCTAGTAGAGTGGTGCAATCCTAATAGAGTGGCCAATACATAAACCCCGTAGAGCGACGGGACGTAAACCTAGTAGAGCGCGAGACGTAAACCTCGTAGAGCGGTGAGACATAAACCCCATAGAGCAGCAAGATGCAAACCCAATAGAGCGGTGAAACAAACTTAGTAGAGCGGTGCAATCCAAATAGAGCGGCGAGACATAAACCCAGTAGAGCGACGAGACGTAAACCCAGTAGAGCGACGAGACGTAAACCTAGTAGAGCGGCGGGATGTAAACCTAGTAGAGTGGCGAGACATAAACCTAGTAGAGCGGCGAGACGTAAACCTAGTAGAGCGGCGAGACGTAAACCTAGTAGAGCGGCGAGACGTAAACCTAGTAGAGCGGCCGGACGTAAACCTAGTAGAGCGGCCGGACGTAAACCTAGTAGAGCGGCCGGACGTAAACCTAGTAGAGCGGCCAGACGTAAACCTAGTAGAGCGGCCGGACGTAAACCTAGTAGAGCGGCCGGACGTAAACCTAGTAGAGCGGCCGGACGTAAACCTAGTAGAGCGGCGAGACGTAAACCTAGTAGAGCGGCGAGACGTAAACCTAGTAGAGCGGCCGGACGTAAACCTAGTAGAGCGGCCGGACGTAAACCTAGTAGAGCGGCGAGACGTAAACCTAGTAGAGCGGCGAGACGTAAACCTAGTAGAGCGGCCGGACGTAAACCTAGTAGAGCGGCCAGACGTAAACCTAGTAGAGCGGCCAGACGTAAACCTAGTAGAGCGTTGAGACGTAAACCTAGTAGAGCGGCGGGACGTAAACCTAGTAGAGCGGCGAGACATAAACCTAGTAGAGCGGCGAGACGTGAACCTAGTAGAGCGGCGAGACGTGAACCTAGTAGAGCGGCGAGACGTAAACCTAGTAGAGCGGCGAGACGTAAACCTAGTAGAGCGCGAGACGTAAACCTCGTAGAACGGCGGGACATAAACCTAGTAGAGCGGCGAGACGTAAACCTAGTAGAGCGGCGAGACGTAAACCTAGTAGAGCGGCGGGACGTAAACCTAGTAGAGCGGCGGGATGTAAACCTAGTAGAGCGGCGGGATGTAAACCCAGTAGAGCGGCGAAACAAACTTAGTAGAGCGGTGCAATCCAAATAGAGCGGCGAGACGTAAACCTAGTAGAGCGGCGGGACGTAAACCTAGTAGAGCGGCGGGACGTAAACCTAGTAGAGCGGCGAGACATAAACCTAGTAGAGCGGCGAGACGTGAACCTAGTAGAGCGGCGAGACGTGAACCTAGTAGAGCGGCGAGACGTAAACCTAGTAGAGCGGCGAGACGTAAACCTAGTAGAGCGCGAGACGTAAACCTCGTAGAACGGCGGGACATAAACCTAGTAGAGCGGCGAGACGTAAACCTAGTAGAGCGGCGAGACGTAAACCTAGTAGAGCGGCGGGACGTAAACCTAGTAGAGCGGCGGGATGTAAACCTAGTAGAGCGGCGGGATGTAAACCCAGTAGAGCGGCGAAACAAACTTAGTAGAGCGGTGCAATCCAAATAGAGCGGCGAGACGTAAACCTAGTAGAGCGCGAGACGTAAACCTCGTAGAACGGTGGGACATAAACCTAGTAGAGCGGCGAGACATAAACCTAGTAGAGCGGCGGGATGTAAACCTAGTAGAGCGGCGGGATGTAAACCTAGTAGAGCGGCGAGACGTAAACCTAGTAGAGCGGCGAGACGTAAACCTAGTAGAGCGGCGGGACGTAAACCTAGTAGAGCGGCGAGACGTAAACCTAGTAGAGCGGCGAGACGTAAACCTAGTAGAGCGGCGGGATGTAAACCTAGTAGAGCGGCGAGACGTAAACCTAGTAGAGCGGCGGGATGTAAACCTAGTAGAGCGGCGAGACGTAAACCTAGTAGAGCGCGAGACGTAAACCTCGTAGAACGGTGGGACATAAACCTAGTAGAGCGGCGAGACGTAAACCTAGTAGAGCGGCGGGACGTAAACCTAGTAGAGCGGCGGGATGTAAACCTAGTAGAGCGGCGAGACGTAAACCTAGTGGAGCGGCGAGACGTAAACCTAGTAGAGCGGCGGGATGTAAACCTAGTAGAGCGGCGAGACGTAAACCTAGTGGAGCGGCGAGACGTAAACCTAGTAGAGCGGCGGGATGTAAACCCAGTAGAGCGGCGAAACAAACTTAGTAGAGCGGTGCAATCCAAATAGAGCGGCGAGACATAAACCTCGTAGAACGGCGGGACGTAAACCTAGTAGAGCGGCGGGATGTAAACCTAGTAGAGCGGCGAGACGTAAACCTAGTAGAGCGGCGGGACGTAAACCTAGTAGAGCGGCGAGACGTAAACCTAGTAGAGCGGCGAGACGTAAACCTAGTAGAGCGGCGGGATGTAAACCCAGTAGAGCGGCGAAACAAACTTAGTAGAGCGGTGCAATCCAAATAGAGCGGCGAGACATAAACCTAGTAGAACGGCGGGACGTAAACCTAGTAGAGCGGCGAGACGTAAACCTAATAGAGCGGCGAGACAAACTTAGTAGAGCAGTGCAATCAAAATAGAGCGGTTAGTCATAAACCTAGTAGAACGGCAAGATGCAAACCCTATAAAGCAGCGGGACGTAAACCCAATAGAGCGGTGAAACAAACTTAGTAGAGCGGCGCAATCCAAATAGAGCGGCGAGACATAAACCCAATAGAGCGGAGAGACGTAAATCCAGTAGAGGAGAAGGACATAATCCCAGTAGAGCGGCGTGCAGGCTTATTTTAACATGTTTAACAATGTAACACGTTGTTCTCTTCTTATTGAAGAGAATCGGATCCACTGTTATTTTTCACAGAACTTATAATTTGGCTAAATTGGGTAAAACAATTCCACCTAAAGATATAAAGTCAAATCAGTGCCTCCCTAAACGAGTCTGTATTAACTTCTGCAAACTTTACTGAGAACGTGTGAACTTGAAAGTTGAGTTTTTGTTGTGCTCCAGAGTACACGCGATGAAAATGTCTATAGTTTCACCAAAAAACAATTACGAGTGAAAACGACGACAATCTCAACAGGAAGTCAAGTTTAATGAAGCATTCTGCTGCGAAATGCAGTGAAAAGTCACGGCGGCGTCACTGAAATTTGTAAAAAAAATAAAAAAAGTCAAATAAACAGATTAAAAAAAAAACCCAACAACATTCTTTCTGGTTACATTTTCATTTTATTTTAGACACAAAACCTCACAACAAACCTCTCGCAGCAGTTAAATATGGTTTGTTCTGGTTGTTTTTAGCAAACAAAGAAAAGAGTGAAGCAGCGGTCGTCAAAGTGTTGAGTGGGCGGGGTCATTTGGTGGGCGGGGCCTGGGTGGGCGTGGTCAGACTAAAAGAAATACATTAAATATTTATTAAAAAATTGCTGCAAAGTGTAATAAATACACTTTTAAACCACTAAATAAATAGAAGAATGACACATATAGGCTTAATTATAGTTAAATCATTTTATATAGAGAAAAAAACACGTGAACTATATTTCATGGACGTTCTTCTTCTACACTTTGACAGCCACTGCTTGAAACTTCCTGTTTGCTGAGAATTGTTTTAAATACACATTTGAAAAGCCGGTTGAATATCTGCTCTAATATTATTTTCACCGTCACATAAATACATCCGTCCAGTGGGTCAGACTCTGAATATTTAAAGCTATATTACAGCATCAAATATGTGCAGATTAGGAATAGAAGCATTTTCATAAAGTTGTAAGTTGTTTTTTTTTAATTGATGTACGTAAAACATTGAGGTTCTGTTTACACGACCTAACTTTTAAAAAAAACGTGTGTTTTGTGTGTCCATTTCCACGGTAACGGTGCTCAAGAGCCACTGAAAGAAAAAAAAAGAGCAACAGCACCCACTGGTGGCCCAACATGGAAACGACACCGTTTTCAGCATTTCTGCCGTTACCGTGGAAACGAACAACTTTTCTGGGGATCCGTCTTCAAACTCACAAATTCAACGACATAACTGAAATATTACAACTTCTCTCATTTAATAATTTATACCGTTGGAGCGCATTGTGAATTATATCATTTTATTTTTGTTATAAAACTTAAGAGCCAGCTCCAGAAAATACATTTTGCTTTCAGTGTATTTCAATATTTTCATGAATTACACGTTGAAGAGATGATGTACTTCAATGCTTCTGTATTATCAGCTGAAGGTTTTAACAGAAGCAACGTGGGAATCCTTTGGTTTTCGTATTTATATGATGAATTTTGATTTCACTGTGTCACAAACTTGAGAGAATGTGCATCAAATGGAAACATTAAAAACTTGTTTTAACCTCCCAGAGGAAGTGACGTTATTCTGAGTTAATGTTTCAACAAAAAGTCCAATTTTTGTCAGTTAAGCAGTTAAAGAAAATACAGTTTGGCTTCAATATTTTTAGGATTTAAATACTGAGTGGCCGAATTAATTTTTTTTTTTAACTGGATGGTCCTTTTTGTAGGACGTGAAGTTATTCTGAATAAAATTTATAAATCACATTTAGAGTTCAGTATATTGCACAAACACATTTTGTGGGATTAATGTGAATCAACTTTAAATGCAAAAAAAAAAACATTATTTAAAACTCTCAATCTCATAATTATGAGATAATTATCTCAGAAATTCAGAAAAACTGAGTCAAAGTTTGTTTTTGTTTTTTTAATTCTAGTCTATTCTTATTTTTTCACGTGACTTCAATATGCTTCTGTATCGATTTACATTTAAGCTAAATAATACCTGTTTTTTTTTTTTTTTTTTAATTCTTTACAGGACGGTCGACATTTGAAACGAGGAATTGAGTCATAATGAACGAGGACTTCGACAAAACATTCACTTTCATACAATTGCACTTTTAAAACTCGGAACTCGACCGTCTTGGTGAATAAATAAAAAATAAATTAAAAAAAAGTTCATTCAGTTGCTACTTAAAACAGTCGTTTGCGTTTATTATGAGAAATGTGGGGAGCTTGTCGTTAATTGTACAGTATTAAATATTTCCACCGACTGAACCGCAGTAAAGACGAGAAGTAGTTTGGTAGAATCATTTTAAAGCTCCCACATTAAACACTTTTTCAACAATTTCACGTGGGCGTCGGACGTCCAACAACATTCCATTTCGCCTTGAATCTGTGCGCTTTCATCCACTTGTGGGAGGGGCTATCTCCCTTTATGATGTCACAAAGGCAAATCTCTGATTCGCCTGTATGAGCGCACGTTCGCCAAAAACGATGCATTGATGTTGGGAAAACAATCACAAGGGTGAATTTCGCACAATGTGGGACCGTTTAACTCGAGGCCGACGAACTCGCCGCCGCTCGTCGGGGGTTTTTTGGAGAAAAAGCTTCACTGCTGCGGAGCCACAAAGCAGAAATCTCCCGACGCGTCGGCGGCGCCGTCGCCCTCGCCCTCGCCCGGCGCCTTGTGCACCTTCAGGTGCTTCCTGAGCGACGACTGGTCCGTGTACGTCTTGCCGCAGCGGCTGCAGAGGAAGAGCCTCTCCTTGGTGTGGACCAGCTCGTGCCTCTTCAGGTGCCCCGCCCGGCTGAAGCTCTTGCCGCAGCGGGAGCAGCCGTACTCCTTCTCGCCGGTGTGCGTGCGCCGGTGCAGCTTGAGGCTGCTCGCCACCGTGAAGCGCTTGCCGCACTCGCCGCAGCCGTACGGCCGCTCGCCCGTGTGCATGCGCATGTGGATGGTGAGGTGGCCCGCCTGGCTGAAGGTCTTCCGGCACAGCTGGCAGCAGTACGGCCGCTCGCCGGTGTGGACGCGGTAGTGCGTCTTCAGGTCGCCCAGGCCGTTGAAGCGCTTGCCGCACTGCGCGCAGCAGTACGGCTTCTCGCCCGTGTGGATGCGCTCGTGGATGCGCAGGTTGCCCGCGTTGCTGAAGGCCTTGCCGCACGCCCCGCAGCCGTAGGGCCGCTCGCCGGTGTGCGTGCGCAGGTGCACCTTCAGCTGGTTGTGCTCGCTGAAGCGCTTGCCGCAGTGCGGGCAGGCGTACGGCTTCTCGCCCGTGTGGGCGCGCCTGTGGATGCGCAGCTGGCTGGGGTGGGCGTACGTCTTGCCGCAGACGTCGCAGCCGAAGGGCCGCTCGCCCGTGTGCGTGCGGCGGTGGGACTTGAGGAGGTCGGCGCGGCCGAAGCGCTTCCCGCAGTGGCCGCAGCTGTGAGCCTTGTCGCCGCCGCCGCCGCCGGCGTGCGTCTTGAGGTGGAGGCCGAGCGACGTCGCCCGGCCGAACGTCCTGGGGCAGGAGGGGCAGCGCAGCAGGGAGTCGCCGGTCGGCGTCGCCGCTTCCGGCTCCTCCACCTGCACGCCGACGGCTTCGGGATCCGCCGTGGGCTCGGAGTAAAACCTCAACACGTACTTCAGCTCTTGATTGGCGCCGCCGTCCTGCTCCTCCTCTTCGGTTTTAATACGCCGTCCGTCCTCCGCCAGGCTCTCTGAAACCACCGCCACTTTGATCTCGTCGCACGTGGAGCCAGAAGACGACAGCGGTGGCGGCGTGAACGCGTCCGAGCTCTCCGCCTTGACGCATTTCAAGGTGAGGTTGAGCCCCGCCGACGGCTGGGACAGGTCCATAGCCACGCCTTCCTCCGGGTCGGGCTCTGCCTTCACAGACGTCGGGGAGCTCCTGTCGATGTCCGACGCCTTCGCGCGCGGCCGTCCCGCCGCCCCGTCGCTCTGCGGCCGGACGGAGGCGGGCGACGCCACGCCCTCCCTCGCTCTGCCTTGACCCTTCCTCCTGCAGCTCTTCCTGTCGCTGCTGCAGATCGACACGGCGACGGGACGGACGTTCGCCTCGGGGTCGTCTTCTTCTGTGACGACATAAGAGGGAAGATCATACGATCAGATGAGATCAAAGTTTTTTAGCGATCGTCCCATAAAGGATGTTAAACAATTATGGACAGAAACATGTCTAAAGCAGGAGCGTCAAATGCATTTCAGTTCAAAAAATCAGTGCTTTTATTTAGAAACTTTGACAATTTGCCTCGTGTTTAACAAGTCTCATCTGAAGGACACTCATTGAAACCAAATTTTAAATAATTAACTCCAGAGAGTGATTATCAAATGTCAAAACTTCAAAGTCAGCAGTTATAGCCTTCTGTTCCATCTATGAACAAATTTTAACCTAACTAATGTTCTAATATGATATTTCTATGAGATATATCGATATAAAGTGAATTAAAAAAAAACATAAAAAGTCTTGCAATATGCTTTAACTCTCTAGTGTCTAAATTCCAATGTACTGTAATGAATGTTTTATAAAAATGTTTAAAAAAAAACCAAAACCTTAAAATGTTTATTCTGTAATATTCTTGGACTCATATTGTATTAGAATTATTTTTAAGCAAAAATCGATAAAGCATAAAAGAAAGACTTTGAGTGTCGAAATATTTTATTTGACTTTGTACACGGCTTTGATCTCACCTTCGTCCCCAACTTCAACTGTCCTTGAAGCGGGACACGAAACCTCAAAGTGTTTTCAAGAAATAAACCTTTCAAGGTGCATGTGATTAATATTGTAACCTACTTTTAAAAGTGACATCCGTTTACCCTCTTTAATTATCTCATTGCAGTTTAAAGAGTCAAGGTGTTGGTTTAATTCATATAAATGCATCACAAACACAAGCCAGCTGACGGCAAAACCACAGCTTCTCAGCCAAATACGAAAAAAGTATTTTATTTGGTGAAAGGAGGGCAGAAACGGCTTTATTTGATGAGGAGATCGGGAGCCCTCGAAAAGTAAACAAAGAGCCGCATAGGACCTCGGGTGTCCCTCGGGGGCCACCGTACCTCTGGATTCGGCAAACAACAGCCGCTTCAGGCCCTCGTTCTCGGTCTCCATCCTGCGGATAGTGCCCCGGTACTCGTTCTCCATCCTCTGGATGGTTCCCCGGTACTCGGCCTCCATCCTGCGGATGGTGCCCCGGTACTCGGACACGGTCCGCTCCACCGAGGCCAGGATGTCGCCGACTGTGGCTTTAAAGATGTCATTGAGGGAAGACTCCAGGAAGACCGTCGGGTCAGCGGACTGAGCCATGCTGGGCTGAGGCGGCCAGGCGTCACCTGTCCGGACACACACGGGTGTTAAAAAAAACAATCTCCCGGATTATAAAGAAAATACAGTGTTATGAATGTGTATGAGTGTGTGTGTATCCGTGCTGCCGTGTGCGGAACAAAACAAAGCGGACCGGGGAAGTGACGTCAGAGGGCGGTGAGAACGGTCTGCAGCGCCCCTGCTGGTCTGGAGGACGGCGGTCAGGTTGGCACACTTTACCTTCTTCAATTATCTGTTTTAAAAATAATTACACACAAACATAATTTTTTGTTCCACACAGTTTTCACGAAGCCGCAGTCGTTGTCGTGAATCGGCTATTAGTGGCCAATAGGCTCCATTCACGTATCTGCTAAGTAATGCTAACATTTAGCCACGAGCCGTCATTTGATGCTAACGGGTTACTAGTTTACTAAAGTCGGGAATTGACCACTTTACCGAAAATACAGCTAATTTTAAAGTATTACAGCTCCGAAAAACCAAAACAAACAACAATATAAGTGGGCAACTCCCTTTTATATTGCTAATTATTACCCTAACTAGTGCTAAGCTAGTTGCTAACAATGGCTAATGTAATCATGTTCAATATCCTGCTTAAACATTCTGCTTAGATTTCTTTTAAACATCTTTATTAACTAACAAGAATAATGTTGAACACAGACACATTAGTAAGTAGATTAACCTTAAACTTCGCTGACATAAATGGTAAAAATGATCAGCACTCCATTGATATAATTTAATTGACATTTTAAAGTGTGAAGGAGTTTTTCTGTTAGTTTAACTTAGTCCAGCATCTAATTTCTATTATTACCCACATTGCTAATACTCAAAATCTCAATTAACTTGAATCAATGGATCTTCAAATTTCACTATTATTAAGACAGACTTAAATCGAGTGTTAATGTACTAATATTTATGATCCTGATGTTGATTTTACGAAGCTAAAATGACTCAAAGCTGACCTGCAATCAAATAAAAATATATAATGTCCATATCTCAGAAATGAGAATGAAATAAATGTGGACTAGATTATGCCAGAAAGACAAAAGCTCTGTTTACGCAATAATCGATGCAAATAGGATGCATTTTCACTTAAAACGTCGCGTAAAAGTTTTTTGAGTTTCAGTCATTTATGGTTGTTAAATGGAGTAATTTAGCTAAATTTCGTAAAAATTCCAAATGTTTACATGATTTGAATGAAGAACTTTCCAGCGTCTCAGTTTGCATGATAGTAAGGAATTACTTCAATACAGTGGCATTTTTAAACTGGTGTTAAAAATCAATTCACTTCGGGGGAGAAAAGATAGATAATATTGGAAAACGGCTTCAAGAATCCAACTTTATCTGCAGGAATTTCATCATATAAGTACCAAAAGGCCTTTTTCAGGTTTCCTAAAAACAGACATGAGACTATTTTAACAAATTGCATAAATATCCCACAGATTAGAAATGTTTGGTTTTGACTCGTTTTTAGAATTCGGATAATCCATTGCAGGTTTTACAGTATTTTAAGTGTATTTTGTGTGGAAAACAACCCCTTAATTTCTCTTCTTTCCGCACATTAACAAATAAAAAGAGACTGGATATATGTAAAAGTAAACGTGTTGTCAGGTGTCAACAATTTAAGTGATCTGATCTGAATTCCAGCACAACTTGAATAATTTCTATCTAAATATTTTTCAGAAGTAATCAGATGAAATTCCTCGTGGGGGGAAAAAATGTCGTCTAGTTTTTTTTCTCACCCCCCCAAACACGTTTTGCAAGTTTTTCTGCTCCTGCGCGACACGACGGATGATTTGTGGATGCCTTCTGGTTTTTTTTTCTCAGCACATCCATCTGCAGGAATGAAGCGAGGCCCCTCCCCCCCGCCTCACCTCGCCCGTTTCCTGCGTACCTGCATGCCCGAGGGCCGGTGGGCGTGGCCCGGCGCCTCTCAGGTGTCCTTGAGCTCTTCCTGAATCGTCTGCCAATCGCGGCGCACACTCCCGCCTCGCCAGCAGCTTTCTATCCCGCCGTGCAAGAGAAGGGGGGGCGGGGGTGAGACACACGACTCTCCTTTGGGGGAGGGGGGGGGGGGGGGTCACCCCCATCCATTCAGCCAAGATGGACAAGAAGAAGAAGAAGGGGAGAGGACGTGACGAGGCGTGTGGAGACTCGAAGGCTTCAAATGTAGATGGCTTGAGGATTCCACGTCTGTGTGGCAGCACAGCTGTCTGACAGCGGTGAGGCTTCCCCTCAAAGCTCAAACACTGGCCCTGAGGAGGAGGAGGAGGAGGAGGAGGAAGAGGGGGGGGGCGGTAAGTCACGCTTCACATTTTAGACCATTGCTTCTGCCGATAATCGGCCCGTTGTCACGTTGAAAGACGAAGTGCAGCTGGTTGCCTCGTTCCGTGTTTACCCGTATCCATTCGCCGTCTCACCACTTTCACTGGACGCGTCACGTCGCCGTTCCTCTTTCAGAAAGTTTCTCCTCGCTTAACTTCTCCTTTAACGTCGCGCCGGAAACGTCCCACCGGAGAGCCACACTTCCCTCCGTGCAGCTCAGCGCCGTGAGGTCACAGGTGGAGTCAAACACGTTTTTAGTTCCCCGCATGGAAAGAGCCTATATGAACATATATGTTTTAATATAGGTTTTGATATAGGTTTTTAATATGTGTGACATATATAAAATTGGCCGTTTTCCTATATTATATGTGCATGCATGCACATATATGTGCATATATGCACATATATGTGCATATATACGCACATATGTGTACACATATACACGCATACAGGTACATATATGCACGTATATATGTGTGCATATATGTACCTATATGCTCTTCTTGCATAATTGGTTTTTAGTTAGTTCTTAGTTATTGCCTTGATAATGTATGACAGTTGCCAAAGTGAGATATATAGGCTATATATATATATATATATATATATATATGTGTGTGTGTGTATGTATGTGTGTATATATATATATATATGTGTGTGTGTGTATATATATACATACATATATATGTGTATATATATGTATGTGTGTGTATATATGTATGCATATACATGTATGTGTATATATGTATATATATACATATATGTATAATTATGTATGTATATATATGTATATATATGTCTGTATATATATATATATTATGTGTGTGTGTGTGGAAATAAAGAAGCAGTACAGGAGGCCTATGTGGCCTGTATATTCACATATATGCACCTACATTTTGCCTATATGCAGGCTATATATTGTCATATATGTGCATATAAACTGCTTATATGTTTCATATATGCACATATATCCTCATATAGGTTCTTTCCATGTGGGTCAGGGGGCCGCCTGCAGCCCCGCTTCACCACCAGCGTCCCAAACCGGGAAAATAGACCCAGAATGACCTTTCAGTTTAAACTTTGCCGTTTTTCCTCTGTGGTGCGGAACATATGTGATGAAAATGTTCAAATTTTTCACCAAAAAAACCACAATTTTACTACGTCTGGGAGCAGCAACGGCAAAATAAATGTAGAAAGTTAGAAGGTCTGTCGCAGATGAATCCAGCGGCGACCCGGTTTCCTTCAAATCAATTC
>NC_137664.1:1479882-1499989 GCF_963422515.1 Blennius ocellaris | reverse complement strand
GTTTGCGAATCGAAGGGCCTCGCAGGAAGGTGAAGAGAGAAACGAGCAGAATGAGGAAGAAGGAGGAAGAGGAAACGGTAAATACGAGAACAAAAAAAAAAAAGGGGGGGAGGAAAAAAGCATTTAAAGTTGAACTGAGGTGATTAAAATACCGAAACAAGACAAAACTGAGAGGCAGTGAAAAAAGCAACCCTCCTGAGAGGTTTGGTGTAAAACCTTCTGTTGAAAGTTTCTTATTTCTTACGTAGAAATCTATATTTCCATCCAAAAGTGGCTCTGAAGAATATTTCAAAGCTTGAAAGTTATTCTCGATTTTAAAAAAAAAACTCGATCTACGGTATAGAAACGCACCACACGTGTCACGATTCTGGTTTAAAATCTTTACAAATTCAATATATTTCTGCTTTAATTTCAGTAAAATGAGAAGCTCTCCTGCGATTTTACAAAATAAAAGCTTCCTGAATGGATGATATTGGGAAAACGGCCACAAATTTTCTTATTTATATTAGTTTTATGTGGTTTTGCACGTTGAAACAAACATTTTCAACACATTAAAGTCGTACAGTTTACCCCAGAATCGCGGGGGAGACTTAAAAGACTTCAAAGAGACGAGCTGCTGGAAAGACGCTCACTCCAGATTTGCAATCGGCAGGAATTCCCTCGCGGACCGATATAGCCGAGTCTCATGAATGGCTGCTCTGTGTCTCGTCAGATGTTTCTGCTGGACGGAAGCCAGCAGTTATTTCATTTCATTTTTTTTCATTTTATTATTTATTTTTAAATCATTTACAGTTCCAGTTCATTCAGCCGTTTTTTTTTTTCAAAACATCAAACACAAAATACATAAATAAGGTTGATCTGTTTCTCCGCAGTGTCGTATTTCTGCAACATTGATGATTTAACAAGTTTCTTAAACACATCAATGGATTTAGAAGTTTTAATTTTACAATCAAGACCGACTCCTTCCATTGAGATGCTTTTTTTCCATTACGGCCGATTGAAACCCGGGTTCTGTAAAAACCTCAGTTCCTTCCAGTTCAGAGCTACTTTTTCTCTCGGCGAGTCTGTTTTGCAATTTGTTCGGTAAAATTTCCAGATGAGCTTTAAACGTGGTTTTTTTAGAAGGTTCTACTCCACTAAATCTTTAAATTTCAGTGTTTTTAGTCGTCGAGATAAAGGATCAGTAGGGTCTCTGTCACCACTTCCAGTTATTTGAATCCCAATTTGCAGAAAAGGCTTTTATTTGTGTTGATTATTGTGGGACGTAGGTGTTTATTTGTTTATTGACTGATGTTTCAGAGCTGTTGATGGACGCCCCCGGATGCCGCCGCACGCTTCCAAGCTCACGCCCGCGCGACCGTTGTCGGGATTTTAGAGCCGCGAGAGACGCGCCGCCGCCAAAATAAAACTTTGAAGCGCCTTGAAGTCGTCGGACCGTCGCCGCTAATGGAGGAGGAGGAGGAGAACCGGGAGGACGGAGATTCCCTCCGTCAGCAGGAGTCACGGACGCCTATAAATCTGCTGATTGGACAGCGGGAGGCGAGTGCAGACGGGATGGAGGGAGGAGGGAGGGAGGGGGAGGAGGGGAGGGGGAGGGGGAGGGGGAGGGGGAGGGGGGGAGTCTCCAGAGGAGGCAGAGCAGTGGGAGCAGCTCCTCTGGCCGCAGAGTCCGATTTCCTGCGCCACGGTGCAGTGGGACGTCCCCAGCCGCCGCCGCCGTCGTCCCCGACGACGACGACGACACCACCACCCCCCCGGCGGCGTCGCTGCCGCCACCCCCGTCCCCGGGACGTCCCCGCCGAGCCGCCGGAGCGGGACGTCCGGGCGCCGCGCGGCGGAGTCGACTCACAGCCTCCGGACCCGGATCGCCGCCGGTCGGGGAATTACGCCGAGGTAAGCGCTTTTTCTTCGCGAGCGAGGCGAGTTGGGTCCGTCCTCTCGGTGTGGACCGTCTTCAATGACCCGTTAGACGCCACCCCCCCCGTCTGTCTGGGTTTGCGGAGGCGGAGGGTGGGGGGGGGTTACAGAGCGGACGTAACGCCGGTCAGATGAGAAACACATCAAACCCAACGGCAAATCACAAGTTTTTGGGGGTTTTTGTTTTTTTTTCTCTCTCTGTCTCTCTCTGTCTCTCTCTCTCTCTCTCTCTCTCTCTCTCTCGCAGCTCGTGTTCGATGGCCTGTGTTGCAATATCCAGCCATGTGATGCTGCAGAGCCGGTGATACAGGAAAAGGAAGAGACGCCACGCGAGCTGCTGGAGAGGAACTACGGTACGTACGAGTCACTTCTTTAATCTGGTCGGAACGATTTTCAGTGCCTCGTCGTCAACTTCAACTCAAAATCTCTCAGAAATCTCATCGAGGATAAACTCTGAGGAAGAGGAGGAGGAGGAGGAGGAGGACCGGACCGAGGATTTAATCAGTTCCGAAGAATCGGAGGACGAGAGTTTGACGGACCCGCGAGCAGAAGGGGAAGAAGAAGAAGAGCCGGGAGCTCTGCTGACTCGGCAGCTGGAGTCGGAGGAGGAACAAACTTCAGCCGGCAGCGACGAGAGTCGAGAGGAGGAGGAGGAGGAAGAGGAGGAGGAGGAAGAGGAGGAGGAGGAGGAAGAGGTAGAAGACGAGTCGACGTCTGTGCCCGGCGGCGAGGAGGCGAATACCGTCCATCCCGTGAGAGACGAGTGAGTAACCCGGCACCTTGTGAAGCGGAAGAGACGAAGTCATTTGTGGTTTTGTTTTTTGTTTTTTGTTTTTTTTTACAAACCTCAGCATTAAAACACGTTTTCGAAACACGCCGGGACGATCCTCTTCGCTACTGCACAGATAAACGCCGATCAGTCGTCCACCACCGAGTCTGATCTATTAACAGCTTTTATCAACGAGTATATAAAGACATGAGATCAAGTTTTAACACATAACGTTAATAATATCCTTTAGAATATTTAGTATTTATAATACTTCAGTATTGAGTAGTTTTACCTTCCAGTGGTCAGTGTGTCCCGAAGTGCAGCTCCTGTGGTTTTGCTCCCGGCCTGCAGGGGTCAGTGTTTGTCCACCGAGGCGGTGGAGGGCCGGTGAACGTTGGTCTGGTGAGACATCAAAGAGACATCAAAGGTCAAACTACTACTGGTTCTCAAAGACACTAGTGGAATCTTTTTTTAGCCTCAAGGGGTTTTTTGGGGGGGGGAGGGGGGGGAGGGGGGATCTGTTTACTTTTAGAGACGATAGTCAATAACAAGGTCTTCATTGTCGTTTGGTCCAAATCAACAAACAAGCTATTGTAGCAGCATGTTGGTCCCAAATACTTTCCTATCGGGAGCAGAAGGTCTTGTGTCTTTTTTTTGGGGGGGGGTGAAATTTAAAACAGGTTTTTCCTGCTGTTCATGTCGGTTTTCAAACTTTCCCACATTGCAAATGAAGCCGAACAGTGAAGAAGATAGTTCCTTTGCCTTTCTACCATGGATAACCTTGCGCTCCTCCTCCAGACTTTCCCGGGAGTCGGAGCCGCTGCAAACCGACGCCACCCCCCCTACCTCAGAGCCCACGGACCCTCGAGGGCCGGCGCCCCCGGTGGACGACCCCGGCTCGGACGGCCCCGGCTCGGACTCCGGTCCAGATCTCGCCCGTCAGACCGACGGGTCGGAAATGTGCGTCGGTCAGAACGCCGACGCCGAGCAGCCCAAGGTCGTGGACGGCGGCGACGACGCCTCGATACCGGAGGCGCAAAATGAAGAGAAGCTAGAAAGCTCGCGTCCCGTCGTTCGGGAGGGTGAAGATCTGGTGGAGGCGAGCTCGGAGGACCGAGGCGCCTCGTCATCACCACCATCATCATCTTCATCATCGTTGCGGTCCAGCCGGGGTGATATGAGCGCAAACCCAGAGCAGGCCCCGGCGCCGCCGCCGCAGGACGGGGAGGAGTCGGCAGACGTAAGGCGGACGGGTCCGTCCGGCCAACCGCCACCTGCAGAGCCGCTTGGCGTCGAGGACGAAGCGTCTGCAGAGACGGAGGAGCAGGACGAGTCGACGGGCGACGTGACGGAGCGGCCGTCTCGCCGGGCCGAGGTCCCGCCGCAGACGGACGAGCCGAACTTGGAGGACGAACGGCGTGAAGCGAGCGACGGGGAGGAAGGCGCCCCGGCGGTCCTCGCCAACGGAGGGTCGGCCCACGTGAACGGAGGCGAGCCGGACAGGGAGGAGGCTCGCCGCCTCGCCCAGCGGCTCTTCGAGTTGGACGGGATCCAACGTGCAGACGTGGTGAAGCACCTGGACAAAGAGTAAGCTTCTAGTTCTATAGGTCTATGGTCCTGCTGCTGCTAGCGTCAGTAGCTTCTAGTTCTATAGATCTATGGCCCTGCTGCTGCTAGCGTTAGTAGCTTCTAGTTCTATAGGTCTATGGCCCTGCTCCTCCTGCTGCTAGCGTCAGTAGCTTCTAGTTCTATAGGTCTACGGCCCCGCTCCTCCTGCTGCTAGCGTCAGTAGCTTCTAGTTCTATAGGTCTATGGCCCTGCTCCTCCTGCTGCTAGCGTCAGTAGCTTCTAGTTCTATAGGTCTTATGGCCTTGCTCCTCCTGCTAGTGTCTGTAGCTTCTAGTTCTATAGGTCTATGGCCCCGCTCCTCGCGTCATTAGCTTCTAGTTCTATAGGTCTATGGCCCTGCTCCTCCTGCTGCTAGCGTCAGTAGCTTCTAGTTCTATAGGTCTTATGGCCTTGCTCCTCCTGCTAGTGTCTGTAGCTTCTAGTTCTATAGGTCTATGGCCCCGCTCCTCGCGTCATTAGCTTCTAGTTCTATAGGTCTATGGCCCTGCTCCTCCTGCTGCTAGCGTCAGTAGCTTCTAGTTCTATAGGTCTATGGCCCTGCTCCTCCTGCTGCTAGCGTCAGCAGCTTCTAGTTCTATAGGTCTATGGCCCTGCTCCTCCTGCTGCTAGCGTCAGTAGCTTCTAGTTCTATAGGTCTATGGCCCTGCTCCCCCTGCTGCTAGCGTCTGTAGCTTCTAGTTCTATAGGTCTATGGCCCTGCTCCTCCTGCTGCTAGCGTCAGTAGCTTCTAGTTCTATAGGTCTATGGCCCTGCTCCTCCTGCTGCTAGCGTCAGTAGCTTCTAGTTCTATAGGTCTATGGCCCTGCTCCTCCTGCTGCTAGCGTCAGTAGCTTCTAGTTCTATAGGTCTATGGCCCTGCTCCTCCTGCTGCTAGCGTCAGTAGCTTCTAGTTCTATAGGTCTTTGGCTATGCTCCTCCTGCTGCTAGCGTCAGTAGCTTCTAGTTCTATAGGTCTTTGGCTATGCTCCTCCTGCTGCTAGCGTCAGTAGCTTCTAGTTCTGCTGCTGCAGTTAGCGTCAAAGCTTCTAGTTCTATAGGTCTATGGCCTTGCTCCTCCTGCTAGCGTCTGTAGCTTCTAGTTCTATAGGTCTATGGCCTTGCTCCTCCTGCTAGCGTCTGTAGCTTCTACTTCTATAGGTCTATGGCCCCGCTCCTCGTGTCATTAGCTTCTAGTTCTATAGGTCTATGTTCCTGCTCCTCCTGCTGCTAGCTGCAAGTTTGTGTTCCTTTAGCTTCTGATGCTAATAGCGTGACGCCGAGCAAGTTTCTCTGACATGACGTCTCCTGGAGAAGTTTGTTTATTTGCACCGTTCAGACACGAAGCAAAGAAACACAGACAATTACATGAAAATCATAGAAATAAAACAAGATATTAAGAAAATAAAAGCACATTTAAAATGCATAGAGAATACTGAAAAATTGAATGACTGAATGCATCTTTTATTCTGATCTTGCAAAAAGTGAAGAAACAAAAGAAGCAAACGAGTAAAAAAAGAAAAACCTGACAATAAGTAAAGCTAAAAAAATTTAAAAAAATTAAGCGATGGCTCACATTTTATTTTTCATATTTGAGCTTTACATGTTAGAAAGGGGTTCAGGAAGAAGTACAGACTTATTTAATCCTCCTCCCTTAAACATAGTCATTATTTTAGTGGCACAATAAATGTTTTACTTTAATTTAAATATTACTACTTTCCTAAATTAGAAAGATTAATGTATTAAAATCCCGAGAATCTCAAATAGCCGAGCGTTTGAGTTGAATTCCCTTTAAATTTAAAGCGAACTCTTGAGTTTCGAGGCAAATTTTACGATTTGACCCTTCGACTTTGCCGCTTTAACGTCACGTTTCCCCCCCTTTTTGCTTGAAATTGAATATTTAAAAATGAATGCCAATCAATTGAATCTTAACATTAATGTTGTTTTCGCATCGAGATTAAAAAGACGTGAATCTGTTTCTCTCCTTCCCGTCCAGTAACGACTTCAGTCGAGCCGTGGGAGAAGAGTACCTCCGCTTCTTCGACTTCGCCGGCCAGAGTTTGGACGAGGGCCTGAGGTGAGCCAGCCCCCCCCCCCTCCAGAGAGAAGGAGGGGCCAGCCGGTGACACTTCCCCCCTCTCGCCCCCTCAGGTCCTTCCTGAAGGTGGTGGTTCTGATCGGGGAGACGCAGGAGAGGGAGCGCGTCCTGCAGCACTTCTCCTGCCGCTTCCACCAGTGCAACCCCGACTCCTCCTCCTCCCCCGGTGAGCCCCCCCCCACCCCCCCCCCCACCCCTAAACCTCCCTGCACCGACGGCCATCCTGACTTTGTCTCCTTCCCCTCAGGCGCCGTGCTGGCGCTCACCTGCGCCTTGATGCTTCTCAACACCGACCTCCACGGACAGGTAGCGTACCGAACGAGCGCCGAAACTATTTAAAATTGCATAAATCCAACTGACACTTTTATGGAAAAGACGCCGCAAACCTGGAGCGTCACTGTTATGTGAGAACAAACATTGTTTTTCTTACGCAGACACACTGATATAGAAGCTCTAAAGGGGAAAATTGAAGTCAAAATGTGTTTGTCTTTGCCGTCATGCTGTTTTAAAACTATGTAGTAACCATGCCAGGCCTTTAGGGGGCGCTGTACTCCCAGGGGGGAGCTGCTGGGGGTCAAAGGTCATCCCAATTCCATGTGTGTGGATTCTGCTGTGGACAAATTTAAAAATAACACAAAAATCAAAATTTTAATAAATGACTTTTGATGATTTTACTGCTAAAGATGAGTTTCCTGTTTGATTTGTTGAGTGAAATTAGTGAATAATAAGTTATGATGGAAGTTAAAGTGACTGAAACCACGAAACACACCTAATGGGTCTAAAAATATAAAATAAAATATTTTAAAAAATGCCAAAAATATATATTTTTTTTAATTAAAAAAAAAAGAACTTTTATGAGAGGTGGGAGGAAATAGTTTTTTAATTTCGCTCCACATAAAGAAATCAACACGGGAACCAGAAGAGACGTCACCGTGACTTTACATTAAGTCAAATTTGAAGTTTAACCTTTAAAATGAGACAAACGCAGATCATAGAGCTACACATGTAGTTTGACATCTCGTGTTGCATTTATGCAATTTAGGAAAATAAAACATTTTATTATATTTCCGGCTGTTTTTGGACCTGATTTTAGTGGTTTTACCCTTCTTTTTTTTTTTTTTTTTTTAGGTGTTTTAACATTTTCATTAAAAATGCTTTCGGTGTAAACATTTTTTTTAAACTGTTAAGGTATTTTAAGCTGTTTTCTTTCTGAAATTCTTGTCATTTGAGGGTTTTTTTTTCCATTTCTTGTGGTTTTTGCAGTTTTTTACTCCACATTTGACTCTTGACACGAGTTAAAACCCATTTCAGTCCTTCTGAAAATAACTGTTGTCTTAATAACATTTTTAAAATATGAGACGAAATGTTAATTCCGGTATAATTTAGTGAAAGCTTCGTGGAGGCGCTGCGGACACTCCTGATCCAGGCTGTTATTTATTTATTAACAGCACGTCGGAAAGTCCATGTCGTCCTCCAAGTTTGTGTCCAACCTGGACGGGATGAACGAAGGAGGGAACTTCAGCAAAGACCTGCTAAAAGTAAACTTTCATTAATCCCAAATACACATTTCAATGTTGATCAGAATTCAAGTCTTTGATGTTTTTTGTTGTTTGTTTGTTTGTTTGTTTGTTTCTGCAGAGTCTCTATAACTCCATAAAGAGCGAGCCGCTGCAGTGGGCTGTGTGAGTGACACGAGGGACAAACAAACTGTTTGTTTATTTATTAGATTTTTTAAATTAATTTATTAATTTATTTTTGTTAATTTACTTATTTATTATTTATTTTGTTTTATTATTTTATTTTTTATTAATTTATTAATTTCTTTTTATAAATGTATTTATTTATTTACTCATTTATCGATTTATTATTATATTTTTTTTATTATTATTTTGTTTTTTATTCATTTATTTTTATGAATCTATTTATCTATTTATTATTTATTTACTTATCTATTTATTATTATTATATTTGTATTAATTTATGTATTTTTCTTATTTTGTATTCATTTATGTATTATTTTTCTTATTTTGTATTAATTTATTTCTATTATTGATTTATTTTAATTAATTAATTAATTAGTCTATTTATATTTATTTCCTTAACATTTTTTGTTCATTTTTTTTATTATTTATTATTATTATTATTTTTTTTTTCATTTTATTTATTTATTTTTTTTTAAACTTCACCCGTCCTGACGCTCTGGCTTCCGTGTTGAAGCGACGAGGAGGAGCTGAGGAGCGCCGTGCTGCCGGAGGAGGACGCCGGCCAGGACGCGCCGCTGCGCTCCAAGGCCAACCCCTTCCTGGACGTCCCCCACGACAAGACGGCGGCGGTGGCCAAGCGGGGCTTCCTCCGGAGGAAGCTGCACGCCGACGTCGACGGCAAACGCAGTGAGTGGAGCCAAACGCTGGTTTGAGGCGGGACGACGTGGGGACGTGGGGACGTGGGGACGTGGGGACGTGTGGACGTGGGGACGTGTGGACGTGTGGACGTGGGGACGTGGGGACGTGGGGACGTGGGCTGGTCGCCTCCAGTTCTGCTTTATTTTTCTCTCTCCGGGAAGAAACGGCGATTAAACATTATTGCTGAGTGGAAACAAGTTCCCTTCAAACCCTCATTGTGTCAATTAAACGGTGATTTAGTTCCTTTCCATCCAGCGGTTGCGTGTCCGGCGCTCACAGTTCACAGCCTCGCTCAACGCCGGGGTTGCGAAGCGGCGGGAAACTTTCCATGGGAAGTTAAGCTGGGGAATTTTCAAAATGAAATATGTGGCCGCCTGAATAAAATGACTGAAAAAGTCACTAAGACAGTTGTGTTGAGGCCCGCATGACAGACGTGTCGCATATTTTAAATTGTAACTCATAATTCACATTAGCTATAAATAGATCCGTCGTAATTAACTTCAGAGGATCAGAGGAAGTAAACTGTAAAGTAACTTAAATATATGTTTTAAAAACTCACCATTAATGAGGATTCCTGCAGCAGTGAAGCAAGCGGCGAACTAAAGGCTCTTTAGGAGATGACTGAAGTTCGTATAGAAACCTTTGATTCATTCACATCCGTCACACGGGTGGAGCTAAACTGTGTTGTAGCCTCAGCTGTCCTGTTTTAGTCCCGTTGATTCTTGTTAATTCACATAAATTCCCATCAATTCTTGTTAATTCCCATAAATTCTCATTAATTCCCATACATTTTCATTATTTCCCACAAATTATCATTCATTCCCATAAATTCCCATAAATTCTCATTTATTCCCATAAATTCCTATAAATTCTTATTAGTTCCAATAAATTGTCATTAATTCCCATAAATTCTCATTAATTCCCATAAATTCTTGTTAATTCCCATAAATTCTTGTCGATTCCCATAAATTCCCGTTAATTCCCATAAATTCCCATAAATTCTTGTTAGTTCCAATAAATTCTCATTAATTCCCATAAATTCTCATTAATTCCCATAAATTATCATTAATTTCCATAAATTCTTGTTGGTTCCAATAAATTCTCATTAATTCCCATAAATTCTCATTAATTCCCATAAATTATCATTAATTCCCATGAATTCCCATAAAGTCTCGTTAATTCCCATAAATTCTCATTAATTCCCATAAATTTCTATAAATTCTCGGTATTTCCAATTAATTCTCCTTAATTCCCATAAATTCCAGTTAATTCCCACAGGAAGTTTCCAACTTTGAAAATTCCCAGACCTGTGGCTCCCTGCTGAGTTCCTTGCTGCTCGGTGACGGAGGAATGTGTTGCGGATGTTTCCCTGCAGCTCCGTGGGGCAAACGGGGCTGGAGGAGCTTCTACGCCGTGCTGAAGGGGATGGTGCTCTACCTGCTCAAGGTCAGTGACTCCGCCCCCCCCCCCCCCCCCGCCTCGTCCTCCGGCGGTAACCGGCGGTAACCGGCCCCTCTGCTCAGGACGACTACCGGCGGGAGCAGCAGACCCAGGAGGAGGTGGTGAGCCTCCATCACTCCCTGGCGGAGCCGGCGGCAGACTACACCAAGAAGCCCTACGTGTTCCGCCTGCAGACGGCCGACTGGAGGGTTTTTCTCTTCCAGGGATCGTGAGTGACGGAAACTCTTCTCCTTTAAAAAGTTAATAAGTAAATAAATATATACAACTAGATAACTGACGACTAGAACTAACTGACAATCATCAGAGTTCTACTTCCTGTCCACCGTCACACCTGCTCTCTGGTCACCTGTCTGTGAGCTGGAGCTCGTCTCCATGGCAACACACACACACACACCTGCGCCTCGTCTCCATGGCAACACACCTGGACTGTTACTGCTACTGCTTTGATACTTTTTAACCAGTATTTGTGCTTTATTTATACTTATTAATGATTACTGGTACTTTGTTGATACTTTTAAACAATGTTAGTACTTTATTGATACTTGGGAACAATACTGGTACTTTTTAACCAATAATAATACTTTATCAATACTTTTTAACCAATATTAATACTTTATTGATACTTTTTAATCAATATTAGTACTTTATTGATACTTTGGAACAGTACTGGTACTTTATTGATACTTTTTAATGATTGACAGTACTTTATTGATACTTTGGAACAGTACTGGTACTTTTTAACCAATATTAATACTTTATTGATGCTTTTTAATCAATATTAGTACTTTATTGATACTTTGGAACAGTACTGGTACTTTATTGATACTTTTTAATGATTGACAGTACTTTATTGATACTTTGGAACAGTACTGGTACTTTTTAACCAATATTAATACTTTATTGATGCTTTTTAATCAATATTAGTACTTTATTGATACTTTGGAACAGTACTGGTACTTTTTAGCCAATATTAATACTTTATTGATACTTGGGAACAGTACTGGTACTTTTTAACCAATAATAATACTTTATCAATACTTTTTAACCAATATTAATACTTTATTGATACTTTTTAATCAATATTAGTACTTTATTGATACTTTGGAACAGTACTGGTACTTTATTGATACTTTTTAGTGATTGACAGTACTTTATTGATACTTTGGAACAGTACTGGTACTTTTTAACCAATATTAATACTTTATTGATACTTTTTAATCAATATTAGTACTTTATTGATACTTTGGAACAGTACTGGTACTTTTTAACCAATATTAATACTTTATTGATACTTTGGAACAGTACTGGTACTTTTAACCAATATTAATACTTTATTGATACTTTTTAATCAATATTAGTACTTTATTGATACTTTGGAACAGTACTGGTACTTTTTAACCAATAATAATACTTTATCAATACTTTTTAACCAATATTAATACTTTATTGATACTTTTTAATCAATATTAGTACTTTATTGATACTTTGGAACAGTACTGGTACTTTATTGATACTTTTTAATGATTGACAGTACTTTATTGATACTTTGGAACAGTACTGGTACTTTTTAACCAATATTAATACTTTATTGATGCTTTTTAATCAATATTAGTACTTTATTGATACTTTGGAAACAGTACTGGTACTTTTTAGCCAATATTAATACTTTATTGATACTTGGGAACAGTACTGGTACTTTTTAACCAATAATAATACTTTATCAATACTTTTTAACCAATATTAATACTTTATGATACTTTTAATCAATATTAGTACTTTATTGATACTTTGGAACAGTACTGGTACTTTATTGATACTTTTTAGTGATTGACAGTACTTTATTGATACTTTGAACAGTACTGGTACTTTTTAACCAATATTAATACTTATTGATACTTTTTAATCAATATTAGTACTTTATTGATACTTTGGAACAGTACTGGTACTTTTTAACCAATATAATACTTTATTGATACTTTGGAACAGTACTGGTACTTTTTAACCAATATTAATACTTTATTGATACTTTTTAATCAATATTAGTACTTTATTGATACTTTGGAACAGTACTGGTACTTTTTAATCAATATTAGTACTTTATTGATACTTTGGAACAGTACTGGTACTTTATGATACTTTTTAGTGATTGACAGTACTTTATTGATACTTTGGAACAGTACTGGTACTTTATTGATACTTTTTAATGATTGACAGTACCTTTATTGATACTTTGGAACAGTACTGGTACTTTTTAGCCAATATTAATACTTTATTGATACTTTTAACCATATTAGTACTTTATTGATACTTGGAACAGTACTGGTACTTTTTAACCAATATTAATACTTTATTGATACTTTTTAACCAATATTAGTACTTTATTGATACTTTTTAACCAATATTAGTACTTTATTGATACTTTGGAACATTACTGGTACTTTATTGATACTTTTAAACAATGTTAGTACTTTATTGATACTTTGGAACAGTACTGGTACTTTATTGATACTTTTTAATGATTGACAGTACTTTATTGATACTTTGGAACAGTACTGGTACTTTTTAACCAATATTAATACTTTATTGATACTTTTAATCAATATTAGTACTTTATTGATACTTTGGAACAGTACTGGTACTTTTTAGCCAATATTAATACTTTATTGATACTTAGGAACAGTACTGGTACTTTTTAATCATATTAGTACTTTATTGATACTTTGGAACAGTACTGGTACTTTATTGATACTTTTTAATGATTGACAGTACTTTATTGATACTTTGGAACAGTACTGGTACTTTTTAACCAATATTAATACTTTATTGATGCTTTTTAATCAATATTAGTACTTTATTGATACTTTGGAACAGTACTGGTACTTTTTAGCCAATATTAATACTTTATTGATACTTGGGAACAGTACTGGTACTTTTTAACCAATAATAATACTTTATCAATACTTTTTAACCAATATTAATACTTTATTGATACTTTTTAATCAATATTAGTACTTTATTGATACTTTGGAACAGTACTGGTACTTTATTGATACTTTTTAGTGATTGACAGTACTTTATTGATACTTTGGAACAGTACTGGTACTTTTTAACCAATATTAATACTTTATTGATACTTTTTAATCAATATTAGTACTTTATTGATACTTTGGAACAGTACTGGACTTTTTAACAATATTAATACTTTATTGATACTTTGGAACAGTACTGGTACTTTTTAACCAATATTATACTTTATGATACTTTTTAATCAATATAGTACTTTATTGATACTTTGGAACAGTACTGGTACTTTTTAATCAATATTAGTACTTTATTGATACTTTGGAACAGTACTGGTACTTTATTGATACTTTTTAGTGATTGACAGTACTTTATTGATACTTTGGAACAGTACTGGTACTTTATTGATACTTTTTAATGATTGACAGTACTTTATTGATACTTTGGAACAGTACTGGTACTTTTTAGCCAATATTAATACTTTATTGATACTTTTTAACCAATATTAGTACTTTATTGATACTTTGGAACAGTACTGGTACTTTTAACCAATATTAATACTTTATTGATACTTTTTAACCAATATTAGTACTTTATTGATACTTTTTAACCAATATTAGTACTTTATTGATACTTTGGAACATTACTGGTACTTTATTGATACTTTTAACAATGTTAGTACTTTATTGATACTTTGGAACAGTACTGGTACTTTATTGATACTTTTTAATGATTGACAGTACTTTATTGATACTTTGGAACAGTACTGGTACTTTTTAACCAATATTAATACTTTATTGATACTTTTTAATCAATATTAGTACTTTATTGATACTTTGGAACAGTACTGGTACTTTTTAGCCAATATTAATACTTTATTGATACTTAGGAACAGTACTGGTACTTTTTAACCAATATTAGTACTTTATTGATACTTTGGAACATTACTGGTACTTTATTGATACTTTTTAACCAATATTAGTACTTTATTGATACTCTGGCCTCGGGCTGGGCGAAATGGCCTTTTTTCATACATCACACCATCGTCATCGTATCACGACACACGACGTGTGAATCAGCTGCTTCCAGTTAATCATGAAGTTACAAGTGATTAAAATACACTGATACTGTGAAGACGGTACTTGTACACCTTGCAAGTAGTTTAAAACTCCTCACAGCTTCTCCACCTCTGACCTTTGCTTCTCCTCCTCAAGGTCCAGGATGGAGATGAATTCCTGGATCGGCCGCATCAACTTGATCTCGGCTCTCCAGTCGTCGCCGCCGTTTCCCGCCGCCATCGGCTCCCAGCGGCGCTTCTGCCGGCCCATCCTGCCCGCCTCGCGGTCGTCCCACACCCTGGTAGTACTCCCCCCCCCCCACCCCCCCCCCCCCCCCCCGGCCCTGGTGGCCCCTGGTGGGTTTTTTTTTTTTACAGACGCGCTCCCGTTGCAGGATCGTCAGCTGCAGGCTCACGGCCGCATGCTGCAGTCGTTCAAGGAGGATTTCTCCAGCCTGCAGGACGAGACGCCGGACGGCAGGAAGGCCAAAGCCAAGGACCTGGAGGAGCGGCGGGTCCGAGCGGAGTACCTGCACTACGAGGTGAACACAGCTAGGACTGTCGCTAACTGTAGCTATGTGAGTTTTCAGCGTTTTCAGTTGTTGGTTTCTGCACAAAGGTTATAATTCCTATTAAAACAAACACATTGTGTTTGTTTTAAGTTCTGTACTTTTTACCTTTTACTCACACGGAGGGGTTATTTTAAGACATAATCACACTTTATTCACTATTTCCAGCTTTAAAAATGCAGTAAAATGGCAGCGATTTCTATATTTGTGGATTTTTGGAGTTTAGTCAAACAGTTTTTTTTTCCCCGCGTCCTGAAGTTTCCGGAGTTTTCCGGCAGCAGTTATTAAAAAATGAATAAACATTGTGTGGATTGATAAATCCTCTGATGCTGGTTTGATGTGTTGAAGTTGGAATGTGACGACTTTGTTTATTAACGTTTTATTGGTTTTCCTTCGTTCGCTTGTAAAGAGAATTTCCTCATGTCTCAATAATTATATACCTTCTTCTTCCTCCTCTCTTTCTTCTCCTGCTTCCTCTTCTTCCTATTTTACTTCTTGCCCTTCTTACTCCTCTTTTCTTCTTCTTCCTCCTCCTTTTCTTCCTTTTACTTCTTGCCCTTTTTCGTCTTCCTCCTTTTTCTTCCAACACTTCTTCCTCCTCTTTTCTTCTTTTTCAACTTCCTCTTTTTTTCTTCCTCCTTTTTTCTTCTTCCTTTTACATCTTGCCCTTCTTTCTCTGTTCCTTTTGCTTCTTGCCCTTTCTCCTCTTTTTCTTCTTCCTCTTTTTTCAACTTCCTCTTTTTCTTCCTCTTCCTCTCCTCCACCTCTTCCTCTTTTTCTTCTTCATCTTCCCCTCCTCCACCTCTTCCTCCACTTCTTCCTCTTTTTCTTCTTCCTCTTCCTCTCCTCCACCTCTTCCTCTTCCTCTCCCCCTCATCTTCCTCCACCTCTTCCTCTTCGTCTCCTCCACCTCTTCCTCTTCCTCTCCCCCTCCTCTTCCTCCACCTCTTCCTCTCCCCCTCCCCCTCCTCTTCCTCTTCCTCTTCCTCTTCCTCTCCCCCTCCCCCTCCTCTTCCTCCACGTCTTCCTCTCCTCCACCTCTTCCTCTTCCTCTCCCCCTCATCTTCCTCCACCTCTTCCTCTTCGTCTCCTCCACCTCTTCCTCTTCCTCTCCCCCTCCTCTTCCTCCACCTCTTCCTCTCCCCCTCCCCCTCCTCTTCCTCTCCCCCTCCCCCTCCTCTTCCTCCACCTCTTCCTCTTCCTCTCCCCCTCCTCTTCCTCCACCTCTTCCTCTCCCCCTCCCCCTCCTCTTCCTCCACCTCTTCCTCTTCCTCTCCCCCTCCCCCTCCTCCAGGTGTGTCGTTATGAGATCTACCTGCAGGTGTTGAAGGGGTGGAGCTCCGTGCAGAAGACGAGCGACGGCGGTCTGAGCGGCGCCGCCTTGCAGCAGTTCGACCGGGCGGTGAGCGGCGGCGGCGGCGAGGAGGAAGAGGAGGATGAGGAGGAGGAGGGCGGGCTGAAGAGGTCTCACTCCAGCCCCTCGCTGGAGGCCGGGGCGGCGGCGCAGCTCATCAAAGTCCGGAGGAACGTCTCTGAGCGGCGGACGTACCGCAGGATGGTCGTCCCTCGATGGAACAAAGAGGTGTGAGACGAGTGGGACAGTGTGAGACGGCGTGAGACGGGGGGACGGGGGATGGTGTGAGACGAGTGGGACAGTGTGAGACGGTGTGAGAAGGGGGGACGGTGTGGGACGGGGGATGGTGTGAGACGGGGGACAGTGAGACGGTATGAGACGGGGGGACGGTGTGAGATGGGGGACGGGGTGACACGGGGGACGGTGTGAGACGAGGGGAGACGGCGGTACAGTTTGAGACGGGGGGACGGTATGAGACGGGGGGACGGTGTGAGACGGGGGTGACGTGTGAGACGGGGGACGGTGTGAGACGAGGGGAGACGGCGGTACGGTTTGAGACGGGGGGACGGTATGAGACGGGGGGACGGTGTGAGACGGTGTGAGACGGGGGACGTGTGAGACGGGGGTGACGTGTGAGACGGTGTGAGACGGGGGACGGGGTGAGACGAGGGGAGACGGCGGTACGGTATGAGATGGGGTGAGACGGGGGGGACAGTGTGAGACGGGGGACGGGGTGAGACAGTATGAGACGGGGGACGGTGTGAGACGAGGGGATACGGCGGTACGGTTTGAGACGGGGGTGACGTGTGAGACGGTGTGAGACGGGGGGACAGTGTGAGACGGTGTGAGATGGGGCACAGTGTGAGACGGGGGACGTGTGAGACGGGGGGACGGGGTGAGACAGTCACTTTTCAACACAAACTCCACAAGCTTCACCTGAGAACTGCAGAACGAAGGTTTCGCTCCTTTAAGTAGTTTCACCTTGTTGCACTTTGACCTCGGGGGGGGGGGGGGGGGGGGGGTTCGTCCTCATGGGGGGGGGGGGTCGTCCTCATGGGGGGGGGGGTCGTCCTCAGACGCTCCCTGAGGAACCTCAAATCACCGGAGTCCGCTGTATTCGAGTATTCCAGCTGTTTGAATACTCAAAAAAGTACTTTTTTTTTTTGTTTAGCTTTGTGCCTTTTCCCAATCTCCGCCACACGAGGGCGCCGTCACACAGCGGCTCTCTGAAGGGAGCCCTTTTTATATTTGCACTTTTTGTTACTTTTGAAATGTTGATAAAATGTTGATTTGCCCTCGAGACGTCGTGACTTTATTTCCTCTTCAAACTCATTACAAAACAAACTTCCATCTCATTTCAAACTCCACCGGGGGAAAGTTTTACAACCTGTCAATCTTTGTGGGGTTTTTCTTTTTTTCTCAACTAGAAACGATGAATTCCAGGAAAAATAGTGCTCATTATCACGTTAAATACGTTAAATATCAACGTTTTACCTGATTATCATAGAAAATATAAAAATCTGCTTTGACGTCACAGAATACGACTGCAATTTTCATTATTTTAAAAAAATATACAGCCAATAAGTCACATTTAGTGTGATTTTTGTACAAAACATTTTATATTGTGGGATAATAATAATACACAAAGTATAAGACAGCTTCACTTATCCATATTTTGAAAGTAGAAACGGTGAAATGTGTAATTTTAGTCACTTTTCCAGCGACACGATTGTATAAATATCACTTAGTGATCCGCACTTTAAGTTTATACGTAAAGAAATATGATTTAAACACATTCTATGACAAAATATTTTTTTTTAAAGTGTTTTTGTGAGGTACATAGATTCTATTTATTTTGCTGTGTTGTCAAATGTAAGAATTCAAAGGGTGGAACAGTATTTTTTTTTAATGTATATTAATTCTGTGTTTAATTCTTTCTGTCTCAGCCACAACATGTAATCAGAATATCTTTTAAGATTTTTTTTCCTCCACAAAAAACAATTTTCTCAAATGAACAAGGCCCATTTTCAGCTAATCTGTCGTTTTGTGAATCTGATTTAAAAACGACTGCGTTTTACTTCATTGGATTTATTGTTTTTCACTGAAAATCTGAATATTATAATAGAATATAATTGAATATTCTGCTGAAATTTGTCTTCAGAAGTACATAAAAGTATTGGTGTGTGTGTGTGTGTGTGTGTGTGTGTGTGTGTGTGTGTGTGTGTGTGTGTGTGTGTGTGTGTGTGTGTGTGTGTGTGTGTGTGTGTGTGTGTGTGTGTGTGTGTGTGTGTCAGTGGCACGGGTCCTTTCAGTCCGACATGTTGAGCAGCGGTCGGCCTGGTGAGACCAACAATAGGAGCAGGATGTCTGGAATCGAGGCCACACACACACACACACACACACACACACACACACACACACACACACACACACACACACACACACACACACACACACACACACACACACACACACTCAGAGGAATGTGATGTGACAATAGGAGACACAATGAAGTGTCCAGACACGCCGTCCCTGAATCGGATCACGGGCACGGACAAGCTGACGTTCATCTGGACCCCACGCCCGGTGGTGGTCTTCCTCCTCCTCCTCCTCTTCCTCCTCCTCCTCGTCCTCGTCCTCATCCTCCTCGTCCTCGTCCTCATCCTCCTCGTCCTCGTCCTCGTCCTCGTCCTCGTGCTCCTCTTCCTCCTCGTCCTCGTCCTCGTCCTCGTCCTCCTCTTCCTCTTCTTCTTCCTCCTCCTCCTCCTCTTTCTCTTCTTCCTCTTCCTCTTCCTCCTTCTTCCTCTTCCTCCTCATCTTCCTCCTCTTCCTCCTCTTTCTCTTCTTCCTCTTCCTCCTTCCTCTTCCTCCTCTTCCTCCTCCTCTTTCTCTTCTTCCTCTTCCTCTTCCCCTTCCTCCTCTTTCTCTTCCTCCTCTTCCTCTTCCTCCTTCTCCTTCCTCCTTCTCCTCCTCCTTCCTTCTCCTCCTCTTCCTCCTCCTCCCACTCCTCCCCTTCCTCCTCCTTCCTCCTCCTCCTCTTCCTCCTCCTGCTTCTTCTTCTTCCGCCTCCTCTTCCTCTTCCTTCTCTTCCTCATCCTTCTCTTCCTCCTCTTCCCCATCCTCCTCCACCTCCTCCTCTTCCTCTTCTTCCTCCTCCTCCTCCTCCTCCTCTTTCTCTTCTTCCTCTTCCTCTTCCTCCTTCTTCCTCTTCCTCCTCATCTTCCTCCTCTTCCTCCTCTTTCTCTTCTTCCTCTTCCTCCTTCCTCTTCCTCCTCTTCCTCCTCCTCTTTCTCTTCTTCCTCATCCCCTTCCTCCTCTTTCTCTTCCTCCTCTTCCTCTTCCTCCTCCTTCCTCCTTCCTTCTCCTCCTCTTCCTCCTCCTCCCACTCCTCCCCTTCCTCCTCCTTCCTCCTCCTCCTGCTTCTCCTTCTTCCGCCTCCTCTTCCTCTTCCTTCTCTTCCTCCTCCTTCTCTTCCTCCTCTTCCCCGTCCTCCTCCACCTCCTCTTCTTCCTCCTCTTCCTCTTCTCCTCCTCCCGACAGGACCGTGCTCATCTCGTCGTCCCCTGACAGGAAACCGTCTCCGTCCATTCACAGAGGAAAACAACAGCTCGTTAAGATAAAGTCACATTCTGCAGATGAGGGTGACTGATTGGCCACATGAGTGACGGGGGCCCGGGGCCACCGGGGGAGGGGGGGGGGGGGGGGGGGGGGGGGGGGGTAATCCTCCATCACTCTTACTTCTTTAAACTAAATAGTGCAATTAATTTAGTAGGAACGAATATTAACCTTTTGTTTGATCAGGTCGTCTAATAATGCTAAAGATGCTCGTTAGAGGAGGAAGATGCTCTATAATC
>NC_137664.1:1454727-1479682 GCF_963422515.1 Blennius ocellaris | reverse complement strand
TATGCTTCTCAAAAAAAAGAACAATTTATTCCGGTGTCAATTTTTCAAAAACTGTATTTTGGATTTACATGATACATAAAGTTGAATTAATAAAGAGCTTGGAATATTTCAGTTTATATGTGAAAAATCTACAATGTAATTGACGCTTCGAGATGGAGCTGTATAGTTTACATACAAGCATTTTATTTTTTTAACGGTCGGTAATAATACGAATATAAAATATCCTTTTCTGCAAATAACTGCACACTGATATAAGAATAAAAAAAATCAACTCTCATATATAAAATCCAAATTTCAAATAGAAATTTGACAAAGCCTACGGAAGTTCGAGTAACAAAATTATATTAAAAAAAAGAATTGAAATAGACTAGATAAAATAAAAAATATGAAAAATATAGAAATATAAAAAAAAATGATGCGATACAAATTGAAAACGGCACAAAATATGATTCAAATTATGAGGGGGGAAAAACGTCCATTGTACTATTTAAAAAAATAAAAGCATGTATGTTTGACGTATGAGGAATTTTTGCATTTCTTGTTTTGATGATGCAAAAATGAGGTGATTCTATTAGAGTTGATCACGCTGGAGGTGATGGAGGTGATGGGGGTGAGGGAGGTGATGGAGGTGAGGGAGGTGATGGAGGTGATGGGAGGTGCTGGAGGCGAGGGAGGTGATGGAGGTGATGGAGTTGAGGGAGGGGATGGAGGTGAGGGAGGTGATGGAGATGCTGGGGGGTGAGGGAGGTGATGGCGGTGAGGGAGGTGATGGAGGTGATGGGAGGTGCTGGAGGCGAGGGAGGTGATGGAGGTGATGGAGTTGAGGGAGGGGATGGAGGTGAGGGAGGTGATGGAGATGCTGGGGGTGAGGGAGGTGATGGCGGTGAGGGAGGTGATGGAGGTGATGGGAGGTGCTGGAGGTGAGGGAGGTGATGGAGGTGATGGAGTTGAGGGAGGGGATGGAGGCGAGGGAGGTGATGGAGATGCTGGGGTGAGGGAGGTGATGGCGGTGAGGGAGGTGATGGAGGTGCTGGAGGCGAGGGAGGTGATGGAGGTGAGGGAGGTGATGGAGGCGAGGGAGGTGAGGGAGGTGCTGGAGGCGAGTGAGGTGATGGAGGTGAGGGAGGTGCTGGAGGCGAGGAGGTGAGGAGGTGCTGGAGGCGAGGGAGGTGAGGGAGGTGCTGGAGGCGTGTGAGGTGATGGAGGTGAGGAGGTGATGGAGTGAGGGAGGTGATGGAGGCGAGGGAGGTGAGGGAGGTGCTGGAGGCGAGTGAGGTGATGGAGGTGAGGGAGGTGAGGAGGTGATGGAGGTGAGGGAGGTGATGGAGGTGAGGGAGGTGCTGGAGGCGAGGGAGGTGAGGGAGGTGCTGGAGGCGAGTGAGGTGATGGAGGTGAGGGAGGTGATGAATCCCTGCGTTACCTGAGAGGATAGACTGACTGCTGAACTGCCCGTACACTTGGTGCATGATGGGAGAATGAGTTGAAGGTGTTGGGGAAATGGTTGGAGGCGCCGCCGCCGCCGCCGCCGCCAGACAGGTTCCTTCTGCAGCTCCGGGAACGCCACGCTGGGCGACGGGCTGCTGCTGTCACTTCTGGGGACATTTCCTGTTTCAGACAGAGCGGCAGCGTCTGAAGGGGCTCTGACGGAGCGGCGGTGGAGGGGGCGGGGGCGGGGGAGGGGTAAAAACAAGATGGTGAATATGAGCGGAAGATGTTTGAGATGTCAAAACATTATAAAGGAAAATGAAAATGAGCGGTGGCGAAAAGCAGCAGGAGGAGGTTTTCCCCGAAAAGGTCCGCGTAGAACGGAGACGCTCTGTGACGGACGCCTCACCCGGTCACCATGGCGTAGCTCTGGTGGGCCGACAGGTTCCTCCCGATGGTGGCCGCCGGACGAGGTCAGGCCGGTCTTGCGTCTTCCAGGCCGCCGTTGATGAGGGACAGCGGGTACAACGTCTGCAGAAGAAGAACGGGATGAGCCGCGAACCGGAAGTCGTCCCCCGGGAGGTTTTTTTTTTTTTCCCCGCTCGTCCACACGCCCTTCCCGGGCTTCTACCTGCTCCGCCTTGCCGGCCCGCCGCCTGCCGCCGCCGCGGCGGAGCCGAAGGAGTCCGGCGGGTAGTGGTGCCGGTCGAAGCGCAGTCCAGGTGCTGCGAGGCGGCGGAGAAGTGGTCCAGCTCATCTGCTTCCTCGGGACGCCGCCGCTGCTGCCCTGGGAGTCCACGCTGTGCCGACAACTCTCCTGGTCACCTGTGGGGGGGGAGGGGGGAGGGGAGGGGAGGAGGGGCAAGGCAGCGGTGACGCCGCTCATCAGTCTCAAGACCTTCGATCGGTTTAGTTTAGTTTGGTCACAATCTGTCCCTCGAGTCGTCCTTTCCTGCTATAAAAACCCTGAAGGACAAGAGGAAAAAATGCTTGTCTTGCAGGCCACGCCCCCCTCACTGCAGGCCACGCCCCTCGCGGCCAGGCTACGCCCCCTCGCGGCAAGGCTCATGTGGCTTGTCCTTTCCTGCTGTAAAAACCCCGAAGAGGAAAAGTTCGGCTGTGACGTTCAGCCAGTTCCCCGCGGTGAGAAAAAAAATGCTTGTCTCGCAGGCCACGCCCCCCTCACTGCAGGCCACGCCCCCTTGTGGCAAGGCTCATGAGGCTCATCCTTTCCTGCTGTAAAAACCCCGAAGAGGAAAAGTTCGGCTGTGACGTTCAGCCAGCTCCCCCGCGGTGAGAAAAAAAAATGCTTGTCTCGCAGGCCACGCCCCCTCACGGCAGGCCACGCCCCCTCGCGGCAAGGCACACGCCCCGTCTCGTAACTCGATAGCGAAACACATTTCTCTGAACTGTTTCGGTAATATAAAAGAGAAAGTTTGCGTCCGGGGCCGCCATGTTGGTCTGGTTTTAACCACCGGAGCTGAGTGGTGCATTCAGGCGCATCGCGTAAATCCGCCCCATGCATGCCACGTGTTGACAAGCCGCCGGGCTCGTACAGCAGCGAGGCTACAAGCCAAAGATGATTAAAATATGACTGACAGTCGTTGGCGAGACGTAACAACGCCTGAGCAGTTTCAGCGTCCTCCGCAGGGTTTTGACCTTCAGTTTAGCTAACTGCTACCATGTGCTAATGCGCCATTTAGCCTACCGTGAGCTTAGCCACCGCTACGTGGCAGGGCTTTCTCCTCGCGCTGCACTTGTCCGTTTTAATTTTATCTTTAAACTTTTATTTATTGATTTATTTTCCCTTTTCATTTCTTTTTTTTAATTCTTTAAATTTTTTTGTTCTTTGTATTTCTTTTTCCTTTTTTCTGATTTTGTCCATTTTCTTTCTTTCTGTTTTCTTATTTTTCAATTTTTTTCTTTTTCAATTTTTTTTTGTGTTTATATCTTTTAACATTTTTTCTTTTTCTCTTTGTGCTTATTTGTGCTTTTTTTCCCCCCCCTTATTTTTCTCTTTTTTCTTATTTATGCTTTTTTTTCTTTTTTTTCCACGTTAATCCACTTTGGCAGGTTGCTAGCATATTAGCTGTTTAGCCTTTATAACTCCAGTTCTTCACATTTCATTCAAACTGGCCAGCATTGGTTGATTATAAAACCGAAAAAGTTAGGAAAAACAAGTGTCGCTTGTGAAAAATCTCCAGAAAGAATGTCAACGATTAAACTGTGCGACACGTCTTCTGCATATTAACTTTTAGCGAAGCGACTGAAATAAAGAACCTGAAAAATGTAAACTTTCAGACTAAAATATAACTTTTATATTCCGGAACGTATTGGAAATAAGCAGCTAAATCAGCAGGAGGGCCTGTAAATGTTTGATAGTTTGATTATTCACGTGACGGTCGGTTTGTTGTTAGCGGAGAACGACCATCGACCGGCGCAAAGAGACGACAGACTTTTGAGGGTTTGTTCGTGCAAACGGAAGAGGAAGTAGAACGTGAGCCGCCGTTTGTGGACGGAAGCCGACGTGTTTGAGTGTTTGAGGGTTTGAGGGTTTGAGTCCCGGAGGTTCTTACTGTCGTCGTGACTCCTCTTGCCCTCGGTGGACGGCTGAGGGATTCCCAACAGGCCGCTGATGGAGTAGGTGGAGCCCAAGAGTCCGACTGGGGAGACTCTGGAGGAGTGACGGCCGAGCTGGGGACTGATGGAGGGGGAGGGGGAGGGGGGAGGGGGGAGGAGGAGGAGGGAGGGGAGAGGAGGAGGAAGAAGAGGAGGAGGAAGAGGAGGAGAAGGAGGAGGTTGAGGAAGAGGAAGAGGAGGAAGAGGAGAAGGAGAAGGAGGAGGAGGAGGAGAGGGGGAGGAGGAGGTTAGGAGGAGGAGAAGGAGGAGGTTAGGAGGTGGAGAGGAAGAGGAGGAGGAGGCGGTTAGGAGGAGGAGGGAGGGGAGGAGGAGGAGGGAGGGGAGGAGGAGGAAGAAGAAGAGGAGGAGGAGAGGGGGAGGAGGAAGAAGAGGAGGAGAAGGAGGAGGAGGGGGAAGGAGGAGGAGGAGGCGGTTAGGAGGAGGAGGAAGAGGAGGAGTAGGAAGGAGGAGGAGAAGAAGAAGAGGGAAGAGGAAGAGGAAGAAGAGGAGGAGGAGAAGGAGGAGGAGGAGGAGAAGAAGAGGAGGGGGAAGAGAGGAAGTGGAGGAGAAGGAGGAGAGGAGGAGGAGGAGAGGAGGAGGAGGAAGAGGAGGAGGAGGAGGAGGCAGTTAGGAGGAGGAAGAAGAGAAGGAGGAGGAAGAGTAGGCTGGGAAGGAGGCGGCGGTCCTGCGGCTTCGCCGTTTCGTGCTGTCGGGAAGGAGGAAGAGGCTGGCAGGCGTGTTCTCGTCTGCCTGCTTCGGTCCAGGCGGTCTTCTTGCGGAGGCCGCGTCTTCTGTCTTCTTCTTCGGTATGAGCGTCGACGTTCGTGACGGCGGCGGCGGAGAGGAGGCAGAGTCGGACGCGAGCTCGAAGAGCGTCGCGCGAGAGCTTTCGTCCTTCTTCTCTGTCCTGCCGCTTCGTGTCTTCGTCCTTCTGCGTCTTCCTTCGGCGGCCTTAGGAGGGCTTAGGGCTGAAGCAGGCGGAGGAGCGCAGCTTTTCGTCGGCCGCGACTGGCGGCCCAAGGCGGCCGAGGAGGGTAGCATCATCAGCGGGTACGAACCCGATACTGCTCCCTGACATTTGCAGAAAATAATAATACACCACACCCCCACCTACTCATAACTCGGTAAGAAAAATCCTGCTAACACTTTGAAGCAGTCGACCTCCTCTATCACAGGATGTGTTCATCACACCGACACGACCTTCACCCTATGAAGAGCCTACCATTTTCCGTTTGGGCTTATTCGGGCGAAAATCTTACTTTGAAAGGCAAATAGCGGACTTCCTGTTGGATTTAGGGCCAAAGTTAGAGCGCGTGAGTTGTAGGTCTCGACGAGACGAACACATTTCGTGTTCGTTGCGTGTCTCTACGACATTCCTACGGACCGTGGCGTGTGATTTAGTTGTGTCTAGGTGGCGCTAGAGAGCCATTTTTGGGACTTTGTGGGAGTTTTTTAACGTGATCACCGCTCTATGCATTCTTCACCAGCCTGCCCACTTTGGTGAGTTTTTGAGCCTGATTAGGGGTCAAATATGAGCGAGAGCGTGAAAAATATATAATAAGAATAATAAACAGTGCAAAAACAATATAGAGTGACCGGACTGTCGGCGGCATACGAATTACAAATAATCATAATAATTCAAGGTTTGAACTAAAATCATCAAAATTGTTCTTTTCGGAAAAAGACAAAAAAAAAGGAAAAATATGTAGAGAAGAAAGGAAAAGAGCGGCTATAAATCAATAAATAAGCTAAAGTGGCTAAAAATGACCAAGATGCACAAAATATCTGAAGGAGGAGGGGAAAAAACACGTTTTTTATCAACTCTACCACTTCGTGAACCAAAATGTGCTTCGATAGACATTTTTTTTTTCTTTACATGTTTTCCGGATCCGGAACAAATTTATCGGGTGTTAAAAATAAAAAAAATAAAAAAATGGCTCATGAAGGTTGACTTACTTAACGTTTGTCCCGGACTCAAAACCTTTTCCGTCCAGCGGGAGGTTAAACGGCTGCTGCACCTTCGTGCGAATTATTCTGAAACGACAATATTCACCGTCACTTCCAGAAGGTTGTTTTCTTTTTTTACAGCCTGTTTTTTTGGTATTTTGACATTTAAAAATCTTAAAAAAAAAAAAATAAATAAAATGTTCATGCTGGATTGTTAATTTATTCACTTCGCGACCTGGACGACGGCGTCCCGTCGCAAAAACGCGAGCTGATCGGCGTCACCTGTTGATGGAGCTCACGCTAGGCACCGTGTCGCCGTCGCACACAGCCCTCCGCTAGCAGCCGGTCCCGGATCTCCCAGGCGAACATGGTGGGGTTCTGCCTCTTGTACTCGGCGATCTTGTCCACCACCTTGGGCGTCGCCACTTGGGCTTGGAGCCGCCGATCACGCCGGGCTTGATGCTGCCCGTCTCGTAGTAGCTGAGAGACACGGTGCGAGACGGGGTTAACAAACAAACAAACAAACAAGGAGAGGAAAATCGTGTACTGGTAATAATGAAAGAAAGCGAACACATTGCGCAACTCAAAAGGTTTAAAGTCTCAGTGAAATGAAGATTCGACCTCTAAAACACTCTGGCTGTCGCTTCTAGGGAAATTTTTTATGCTAATTGGCTGAAGGGTAAATGTTAAAACACGAGGCAATCTGTGAGAAAATAGCCGATAAACGGCGGTATTTCCTCTACTGGGCGGAGCTTCTGACAATAATAGAGTGACGTCACGAGTTGTGCACACGCCCAAGTTGTGTTTATATTATGGAGGATCAGAGTTTTGACAACGAAGACGCTGAATTTTAACCAGATTTCATCATCGTCGGGCATTTCGCTAGCTCCCGCTAGTCACGAATTGTGTTCTCCGATTGTTATTACGGCGACTGTCAAAATAAAGTGCCAAGTTCAGGAGAATATGGATTGGGAGTCATGACCCCCCTCGTCTCTACTGAGCATGTGCAGAACGACAGCTTATAGGCTCCGCCCACTCCCTTGAAAAAAAAAAAAGGTGATATAAAATAGTTTGTAATTAAGAAAACTGCAGCGGCCATCAAAACACATTGCGATGATGTCACCCCCCCCCCCACCCCCCCCATCATCACCAGCTCAGTGCTGCCCCCCAGTGACCCACCCTTGTCCCTACTGAGCATGTGCAGAACGACAGCTTATAGGCTCCGCCCACTCCCTTGAAAAAAAAAGGTGATATAAAATAGTTTGCAATTAAGAAAACTGCAGCGGCCATCAAAACACATTGCGATGATGTCACCCCCCCCCCCACCATCACCAGCTCAGTGCTGCCCCCTGGTGGCCCCCCCCCTGGCCCGGTGCACTCACCGGCCCAGGATCTTGCTGACGCAGCCGTGGCTGACGCGGAGCTGCCTGGAGATGTCGCAGGGCCGGACCCCCTGGTGGGCCATGTCCACGATGCGCTGCCGATCACCTCCGGGAGCGGGCGGCCATTAACAAACATTCCACCTAGTTGGTTAAGACCCCCATGACCTGGGGAGGAGGGGGGATGAACACTAGTAAACGTCAACGAACCCCCCACACGTCTTTTTTTTTTTAATTTTCCACGCGATGCCGAGACGAATTTCATTCAGTTGTCAATTGAAAGAAGAAAAGGAAAATACAAATTAGAGGCATAAGCTGTAATTTAATTCATATTCGGTCGCAAATTTTCACATTTTTGTTCCACGTTAAAAATGTTCCTTCCTCATAATCTCCTCAAATAATCCCAACACTCAAGCAAAAGTGAATTTCTCCTGAGTTTTTAGAGCGAAACGTTCGTATATTTTCCATTTATGAGACACAAACTTGAAACGTGCAGCGTTGATTTGATCGTTTCCTGTCGTCGTTATCTTATGAGCTTTAAAAAGATGAAAGCAGAATCTCAACTATTCAAAAGGATTCACAAGATATTTGAATCGGAGGCGATAATCTAAACAATTTGAAGATAGAAACGCAAAACGAACTCCTGACGTGTGTGATTGTCTGCACCCGGTGTCTTTGTGTTTTCTTCACTTTCTTCTCCAGAACTTTTTGATTTTTTTGTTTGTTTTCTGCAATAAAAAATGAGCTCCTGTAAAAGTTTGTGGTACAAATACTAGGAAAAAGCTCTTAACTTGAAGTACGAGGCCTTTTTAAGCAGGTTTGTTCTTAAAGCACCGCCGAGACGCGAGGAGAGCAACGAGCAATAAAAATATAAGAAGGAAATGCATAAAAAAGTAGAATAAATAAAGCAGAAGCTTTATTATCGTAAAGGGAATAAAAGAAGGGAGACGAGGGTCTGAGCAGATCATCATGTTTTCAGGCTGATTTTAAAAGGTTTGTTCTGCAGGTGAAGATTGTCAAACTAAAAGCTGCTTCTTCCACCTTTATTTTGTTTTTTTTTCTGCGCATAAACGATCTATATTTTTATTGTCACATCATCTCTGTCAGTTTGCAGCAGCTTCTTAATGAACACAGATTATTTTCCTCAATAATAAAACGTGGCTGCACTTTATCTAAAACTATTAATTCCATTCAAGTCCTTCATGTACAGGAAGTCTCTGCATTCACACATTAAAATGTAAAGAGAGAAAATAGATGTTTGTCTTTAAATGTAGGAGAGGAAAATAAAAACTGAAGTAAAAAAATTACTTCAGAACAGAAACAAAGTAGAAGTGGTTTAATGCTGAGTAATTATTTAAAGTTTTAAAAGTCAGTCAGTAGGAACATGTTTTACATGTCTGAGGACTGAGAGCAACATTAACATGACGAAGTTCATCTTTAAAGAATAAAAGAAGAAGAAAAAGTGGGGGGAAAAGCTGAAATAAGAGAGAAAAATAAGCAAAAAAGCATCAATAAGAAAAAAGCAAAATGAAGAAAAAATAAAAAAGCATAAATAAGAAAGAAGAGAAAAATAAGAAAAAAGTATAAATAAGCTAAAAGAAAAAATATATAAAACAAAAAAGAAGAAAAATTAAAAAAAAGAAAAAATAAGAAAACAGAAAATAAAGAAAATGGAAAAAACAGAAAAAAAGAATTTTTTTTTAAATAAATAAATTGGAGAAAAAAGAAAAATGAGAGTAAAATATAGAATAAAAGATGTAAAGGTAAAAAGCTGACTTTGATGTTTTTTGTTTTGTTTTTTCATGAAAAAGACTTCACGTTGACTTTCATCATCAAACTACTAAAAATCTTTCTTCTCTCTTATCAGTCGGCGGCGGTTTGGTTGTAGTGGCGGGATAACCAGCTGGTTATGAGTCGTTTGGTTGTAGTGGCGGGATAACCAGCTGGTTATGAGTCGTTTGGTTGTAGTGGCAGGATAACCAGCTGGTTATGAGTCGTTTGGTTGTAGTGGCGGGATAACCAGCTGGTTATGAGTCGTTTGGTGGTTGTGGCAGGATAACCAGCTGGTTATGAGTCGTTTGGTTGTAGTGGCAGGATAACCAGCTGGTTATGAGTCGTTTGGTTGTAGTGGCGGGATAACCAGCTGGTTATGAGTCGTTTGGTTGTAGTGGCAGGATAACCAGCTGTTTATGAGTCGTTTGGTTGTTGTGGCGGGATAACCAGCTGGTTATGAGTCGTTTGGTTGTTGTGGCAGGATAACCAGCTGGTTATGAGTCGTTTGGTTGTAGTGGCAGGATAACCAGCTGGTTATGAGTCGTTTGGTTGTTGTGGCAGGATAACCAGCTGGTTATGAGTCGTTTGGTTGTTGTGGCAGGATAACCAGCTGGTTATGAGTCGTTTGGTTGTTGTGGCAGGATAACCAGCTGGTTATGAGTCGTTTGGTTGTTGTGGCAGGATAACCAGCTGGTTATGAGTCGTTTGGTTGTTGTGGCAGGATAACCAGCTGGTTATGAGTCGTTTGGTTGTTGTGGCAGGATAACCAGCTGGTTATGAGTCGTTTGGTTGTTGTTGCAGGATAACCAGCTGGTTATGAGTCGTTTGGTTGTAGTGGCGGGATAACCAGCTGGTTATGAGTCGTTTGGTTGTAGTGGCAGGATAACCAGCTGGTTCTGAGTCGTTTGGTTGTAGTGGCAGGATAACCAGCTGGTTATGAGTCGTTTGGTTGTTGTGGCAGGATAACCAGCTGGTTATGAGTCGTTTGGTTGTTGTGGCAGGATAACCAGCTGGTTATGAGTCGTTTGGTGGTTGTGGCAGGATAACAGCTGGTTATGAGTCGTTTGGTTGTTGTTGCAGGATAACCAGCTGGTTATGAGTCGTTTGGTTGTTGTGGCAGGATAACCAGCTGGTTATGAGTCGTTTGGTTGTTGTGGCGGGATAACCAGCTGGTTATTAGTCGTTTGGTTGTTGTGGCAGGATAACCAGCTGGTTATGAGTCGTTTGGTTGTTGTGGCAGGATAACCAGCTGGTTATGAGTCGTTTGGTTGTTGTTGCAGGATAACCAGCTGGTTATGAGTCGTTTGGTTGTTGTGGCAGGATAACCAGCTGGTTATGAGTCGTTTGGTCAAAATAAAACTACCAAGTTGGATTGTTATTACAGAGACTGTCAAAATAAAACTACCAAGTTGGATTATTAATACAGAGACTGTCAAAATAAAGCTGCCAAGTTGGATTGTTATTACGATGACTGTCAAAATAAAAGTACCAACTCCAGGAGAACACCCAGCAGGAACTTTGTTCTTGGTCTCTACTGAGCATGTGCAGAACTACAACATAACTGAAATGTATTGAAAATGAAAGTTAACGTATTTAAATGAAGGTGTATTAAAAGGTGCGTTTAAAAAACAAGTCAAATAAACAAATAAATAAGAAATACTACTCCAGTTACTCCATATTATTCCAGTTACATCATTTAACTTATATTTACTTTACGTTTTTGTTGTTTATGTATATTAAATATACAAGAATGGGGATGTCTGTTGTTTATTTTAGTTGAATAACGTCAAACTGGAATCAGGAACCAGATTAAGATTCTCCTCTGATGTAAACAAACTCATGTTTTTAACGTTTTAATGTTTTAAACTGGAGGGTTGTTGTGACACCAGCACTGTGTGTGTGTGTGTGTGGTGGTGGGGGTGGGGGGGTCGTTCCAGAAGACCCCCCATCCCTTCATCTCTCTTCCTCCTCCTCCTCCTCCTCTCTTCTCCTAAGAGCTTTTAATTTAAGCCATAGAGTCAGTGGAGCCTCTCTTTCCCCTCGCTCGCCCAGCTTTCATCTCCACTTCAAAGAGAGAGAGAGACAGAGGGAGAGAGAAAGCGAGAGAGCAGGAGGGGGAAAGAGAGGGAAAGACAGAGATAGAGAGAGATGGAGAGGGAGAGAGAAAAAGAGGGAGAGAGAGAGAGAGCACGAGGGAGAAAGAGATGAAGAGACAGAGAGAGAAAGAAAGTGAGAGAGAGAAATAGAGCGAGCAGGAGGGAGAGAGTGAGAGAGAAGGAGGGAGGGAGGGGGAGAGAGTGAGGGAGAGAGAGAGAGAAGGGCGGCCTCTATTAACGCTGCCAGCCGACTGTGGAAAAAAATCTCCGCCAAGCTTCATCAACCTGCAGGATATTAAAGTGGAGCCCCGGGGGGGAGCGTGCACGTGAGAGAGTGCACGTGAGAGTGTGCACGAGAGCATGCACAAGAGAGTGCATGGGAAGACAAAGCATAGATAGATAGATAGATAGATGGAGGGATAGATAGATAGATTGCTAAAACTTTGAAGTCGTGATTCTCAGTGTTTCAATCAGACGGCTGCAGGTTTGACTCCCCGCCCTCGCGCTTCAAAGTGCCTTTGAGCAAGGCTCCAATCCCCAAACTGCTCCCGCTGGGCGGACGTGGCGACCACGGCCACTGGTTGTGGGTTCGAATCCCACTTTGAGCAGCTCATCCAGGGAATTTGGTCAAAGTGGAGGGGAAAAAAATGGAATTCCCGAAGTGTGATTAGTGAACGTCTGTTTGGTTATTTGACCTTTGATCTTCAGTAGAATCTTTAATGAGTTAATTAACTGCAAACTCATAAGTTCTACACTCGTACTAGTCGTAATAATATTGACCATTTTGATATTTTTGTAGTTGTTGGCGTCGGTTCAACGCCATTAAATGTCACTTCTGCACATTTATTCTTTGTCAAACATCAAAATCCTTCTTAAGACAACCTTTGATCTTTATAACACACGTTACTGTAGCCGTAGGACAATTAGTAACTGTTTAACTGTAAGAATCAAACATTATACACCGACGAGTCGTAGTAATAACGACATATTCTTCATTTCCTTACCGATTCGCGTCGGTTTAAGTCCATCAAATGTCACTTAGACACTTTGATTCACCGTCACGTGTGAATTATCGTGATTTCTGCTGCTTAAGAAAAGACGTTAAACTCGTTTTCCGTGTGATTATTTTGGGAGTTTTGGAGTCGACCGGTTGAGTTTCTGTTCACGAGCCGGTGGGATTATTCAGATTAGTGCTTTTTTTTTTTCTTTTTAAATCTTCCTGTTCATGAAAACAGGTGAGAGAGAGAGAGAGAGAGAGAGACGGCTGGGCTCTTATTTTATTTTGAGTTAATTTTGTGGAACCTTGCAGAGGTTTAAGGTTGTGTGTCTCCTCGCAGAGCGGTGTGTGTGTGTGTGTGTGTGTGTGTGTGTGTGTGTGTGTGTGTGTGTGTGTGTGTGTTACCTCTTCCTGTGTGAGCGGACATTTCCCTGAGTGTGTGTCCGGCGCTCCGCAGGCTCAACGTGATATTGTGTCTCTCCGCCCGGTTAAAGTCTGTCCACTCGCCGTCCGGCCGCCTTCATGAGCCGGTCGCACGCTGCAGGACGACAGGGGGGGTCATCAACGTGTGTGTGTGTGTGTGTGTGTGAGTGTGTGTGTGTGTGTGTGGCCGTATTGGGAGGAGCTGCAGCACAACTTTAAAAACCTGCAAAACTTTCTGCACATTAACAGGAAGTCGTTTTCTTCAAAATAAAAAAAAGAAAATCAAGGAAACTCAAAACGCCGCAGAGTTTGACCTCGCCTTAAAAAAATTACACCTGCGACTGTATCGACTTGATCGTACGTGCAGTAATACACCATGTCAGTGTTTAAAAACACTTAAAAAAATGTGTGTTTCCGTTACGATAAACAACTTCACACGTCTCAAACTGAGCAAAAATCACACATTTTACCTTTTAAACTTTTAAAAAATAGAATTTAAACGGCGTTTCGTCGGTCACCTGTACGTCACTATGACTCGGTGGATGAATATGTTGTTTGTTAAAAGGAAATGCATCATTTGGAGCCACAAAAAACCACAAAAAGCTATATTTATCTGAACAATTAACACAATTATTGTTGTATTTTTTCATCAATTTACTGTTTGGAAGAGAAGAAACCAGGCAAAGTCACTCTGCAGTTGAATTGTTGCCACTGAATTGTTGTAAATTAAAGAATTCAGCCTTTAAAAGTTTCATTTTTAAGCGATTTCAACACTTTTCTCTGTAAATAAACCATTAATTCATGTCATGTCTCTCATAAAACTGACTAAAATCACACCTATTCAACCTTTTCTAGATTAAATCTCCAGACAGAATTTGTTGTTTACAATAAACGATACGGTCAATAAGACTTTTAGTTGATAATAATAATAGAAACTGAGTTTTTGTTCACGTTTTCATGATAAATGCATCAATCAGGTGATTTTGAATAAGAGCTGCTTTAGTCAATGACACTTAATCCAAAATCAATATGAATAATTGATATTGTCTTATATTGTAGTTTTTTGTTCTTCAATAATAATAAAAAAAAACATGAAGATGCACAAATTCACCAACTTTCTTCTTTTTTTTTTTAATTAAATGAAGTTTTGGCTTTAAATTGAGACAAAAATGGATTGAATGTCTGTATAAACGATGTAAAAGTGACTTTATTCAAGTATGTTTGAGGAGTTTGAACCTTCAACGTTCTCAATTACAATTTCATAACTCATTTTACCTTAAAAAAAAAGACTTTAAATCATGTCTGAGACTTAAATATGAGTTTTAATGGGAACATTTTAGTGATTAACAACAACAGCTTCAATTATTGCTCCAGATAAAGTTTGTATTTTGTGCAAAAACTGCAATCCAATTGTCAATTTTTTTTAAATAATTGAGTTTTTAATCTCCTTCCCACATGATTGTGGTGTTTTTTAATGAGAATTGAATGAGTTGTTACCAAATAAATGTGCAGTTAAGGTGTGAAACATTGCAAAGTCGTAATAATTTCTCCAGGAGTGCAAAACTCTTCATATTTAATATTAGTTAAACAGTTTCTACAGCCCATTCATGACTTCATATATACATTTATAGCCGTAGAATTAAAACACTTTATCGCCTATTTGCTGTTTGCAGGCATTAATCAATGGCAGCAGGCAGATTATCGTCCTGCAGCCGACAAACGGCGACAATAAATGTCTTATTCGTCTCCTCATGATGTTTCTTTAGACGTAGAATAAAACGTGATGTCAGCAGGACTGCCTCTTTCTAAAACTCGTTTATTTACTGTGTGAAGAGACGTAGAAGCTTGAACTCGACCTGAACGAGACAAACGGAGATTCGGAGGAAGAAGGAAGTAAAAGAAGCGTTTTAAATGGAGAAACTCTGCTTTTCCTGCTTTTCACCTGCTGTTCTTCAGCTCGTCTTTACGTTTCCTTCTCAAACTGTTTCACCGACGGAAAAACTAGAAAACGGCACCAAAAAACACCCCAAAAAACTGAGTTCGATATTGAAAAAATGCAGTTTTTTTGTAGGTTTGTCACTAAAGCGTCAAGTCATCGACGTATTTTTCTCCAAAATATGAAATAAACGCTTAAACATCAACAACGTGCACAAAAAAACCCCTCATTTTTAGTGCATTTATGTCAAAACTCAGTGAATTCTTCAATCAGAAATGAGGAAATGTGTTTGATTTTCAGCCTTACGCCACTTTTCCAAGAGATAAAATGGCTTTAATAACCCGTGAAAGTGTATTTTTAGTGACTTTAAAAGTCTCGAAGGACCAAAATCTGCTTCAAAATCTTCACTTTCGACACGTCGAAGGACGAGAAAAGAGACAGAAATCGATTAAAACTGCTCTGTTTGCGGCGTTTTAGCTTTAAAAGGTCACGACACATAGAAATATATTGATATTAAAAGATTTTAATTGAAGCAGCAGGACGCAGTGTTGGTTTGACCTGCAGATAGAACTTCTGACACTGTCTGTTCTCATTAAACTCCATTTTCTACAAAGATGTTTCAATAACTCAACTGGAACCTTTTGATTTATTGAGATATTTAATGAAATTATGTTGATTTTGGAGTTTTAATGATTTTAATCTGAAATGAGCCAATAGTGTCAAAACTTTTAATTACATTTATATAAAATAAAACTATCTGATGACAGGAACTTTGTTTTTTTCCCCAATTATTCCACTGTACACACACACACACACACACACACACACACACACACACACACACACACACACACACACACACACACACACACACACTAAGTTTTACATAACAAGCCTTTAAAAAATGATCCACATGACGTCATCCTAGAATAAGTTAATGCTTCATGATGAACATTAATTATAAATGTCGTTCATTTGCATGCAAAACTCGTGATTACCGAACTTTGAGATTAAAATCTAAGCTCTTAATTACAGCAGGATTATTCAGCAATTTGTTGTGTATTCCGAAGGGACGTCACACATTTGCATTGCTGCGAGTATTTCAGTATTTTTCTGTCCATAATGTAGTTTATTCACACGTAACTACAATATCTAACGTTACTTTCATTGTTTTCTAATTAACCGTTGTTGCTTTGAGGTTTTTTAAATCGAATAAATATGCATAATTACCAATATATTGCAGATGTGGAAGTAATAAATTACAAACAGATGACCCACGTTACTGACATGAAGAAGCATTTTGGGCACTTCGATTAAGTTTTGTCGTTATTTTCATGAGTTTTCTGAGAAATCTTTAAAATTATTTTAAAAAATGTCAGCATGAATTAAAATCAGGAGGCAACAAACTAAAACTCACATGATTGTAATCGAGTACTAGAATAGAATAGAATAAAACAGAATAGAATCCCAGAGGGGAAATTCTTTCAGTTTTTCATTCTTTATTTTTATATTTATTAATATTCTTTTCTTGTCCTCAAGTACATTTTCAACCGTTTAATTACAAATAACTACTGAGCACAACTACAAGTAGAATTCATATTAAAACACGGTTTTTTTTTTTGCGATTCTGTCGTCAATCATTTTGTTCTTTTATCAGATAAAGTTGCAGATTTATATCTGCACAAAACAACAACAACAACCTAGAATTACAGATGAATTAAATACAGAAAACATGATGTTATTAAAGCTGCTGACAAGTAACTAATACTTTGAGTATTATCGTGAGTCCAGCTACATTTATACTTCAACGCGTTTCAACGCGAGTTGTGTTTTTTTTTTTTTTATTGGTTCCTTTTATTCCATTACGTTAAAAATCAAGAGTTAAATTATCAAACGAGATTTAAACGCGGTGTTTTTTATTCTCTATTCGATCTTTCGTGCCAGAAAATAGTAAATGATCACCTTTTCGTTCCTGTTCTTCGTTCTTTCTCCTGAGATTTTTTTACGCGCGTCGTTAAAACGTTCGTCCTTGAATCGAAGAAGAAAAACGCGCGCGGACGAAACGTGCGTTATTTTCGTTTTTTTTTTTCCCCTTTTCTATTTATTCTACCGGGTTTCCAGCCTCCGTTGACTCGGGAGGAGAAGCCGCTTCTTGTTTCTCCTCCTCGCGGACGGAAAGACTCGCGCGCGGTCGCGGTGAACTCACCTTCCCTCTGCGCGCCTCCGCGGATTAAAAACAAAAATTGAAATGTAGCCCAGATATTATCCGTAAGATTCCGGGATCGCGGCGGGTTGGGGGGGGGGGGAACCTGAGGGGGGGGTGGAAGGGGGGAGGAGGAGGAGGAGGAGGGGGGGAGAGGAAGAAACACTGAGTGGATGTGTGTGTGTGAGGGAGAGAGAGAGAGAGAGAGAGAGAGTCCGGACTGAGGCGGCGTGTGTGCGCGCAGAGCGACACCGAGCCGGACTTTATCCAACCGGGGCCGCGCACGGGACCGGGGGCCGCGCGGCCATTGGCTGAGGAAGGGAGGATGGGGAGGATGGGGAGGGGGGGGCGGGGCTTGGAATTCATGAGGGGAAGGAGGGGAAGGAGCGCACCTCCCAGACAGAAACGACTGACCCCGTGTTTTGATGGCATCACACCCGCTGCGCCGCCGCGCGGAAACACTTGTCAGGGAGACGGCTTGTTTCCATTCACCTGCAGCGCGCGGAGGGGTTGTGGGGGGGGAGGGGGGGGGGGGGGGGGGGGGGGGGGGGGAGAAAGGGGGGGGGGGGGGTGCGTGACAGCCGCCATGCTGCACGCGTTTTCCCGCCCTCAGACAGGTTTAAAAAAAAAAAAAAAAGAAGCCAAATCAAAAGACGCACACCTGGATGAGGAACGCAGACGTGATCGCTTTGATCCTCTTTGATCTACAACTGCTTGTCTTTCATTATTAACTTGTTTTGTGATCAACAAATAAAACCGTGTCAAATTAGAGAGGATTTAGATGAAGTGGGAAAACTCAATTAAAAAAAAGACTCTAAATTGTGTTAAATTTCAGCGATTTCATGACACAATTTACACGTTTGGACCCAGAGTTTTGCCCCCCCCCCCCCCCCACCCCCCCTCTGATTTGACGCAATTAGATGGAAAATAAATAAATAAATGAGGAAATCACTTCTGCCTGGTAAGGAGCGGAGACAGATCTTCTATTACTGACGACATAAAGCCGCTGATCCGCCTCACGTCCATTTTAACCTTCCTAATTATTCAAACCTCCTTTGCTGACTCTGCAAATATTCACTTGATAAACATAGAACAGTGTAAAACACACACTTGGTAAAAAAATACAAAAAATGTTCCTGCGGCTCATTACCACGGACACGTCTGTATTATCTGACGTATTTTGATCAATTAAGTGGTGAAGCAGGTTTTATTAATTATTAAAAGGCCACCGGATCTAGAAAACTAACTTCTAGTGACTTTAGCGTTTCATCCATTTTTAGTTTGAAAAGAGACACGAGATCAAACAATGTTATCAGACATGATCATTTGTGGTGTAAAAGTGTTTTTAATATAAAGTTTCCAAGTGTTTTTTTTTTTCTGCACAACGTCAAATATGTGACGTTTTGTTTTAGAATTGCATTCAAATCAATCAAGAAACCAAAGTACTTATTGTTTGTGCGTTCAGAGAAGATGATCAAGAAAATGTGCAAAAAAGCTAAAAAGAAGAAAGAAGTTTTGACTCAATTTGAACTTCTTTTTATTTTTTGGTCCATTTCGGTGTGAAGACGAACAAACGAAGAAACAAGAAAGTCTCCAAACTCCGCCAATCGCTTCCTCTTATTTCTCCAGCGTCTATTGATTTCCTGCGCGGCCCCGCTGGGTGGAACAGGTAAACACTCGTCCCGTTCCTCTAATTTAATATCCTCCTCCTGCGCAATGAGCCTCAGGTGCGTCGGCGCGACTTGCTTCGCAGCTTGATTTCAAGCAGAAACGCAATTGGGAGACGACGCGCCGTGGTTCCCCCCCCCCCCCCCCCCCCCGCAGTGCAGGAGCCGGGCCCCGGTGGCCCCGGCATCCCGGTGAGTTTATAACCCACCCCTCCACGTCTTCACTTGTTCTCACAAAGCTGTAAAACAAACACAACACCTCTGACGACAGGCGCGTAAAAAATGGCCCAAGTTGGCGCAGGAGGAGCGTCATGGCCGCGTTCTGGACGCATTTCTCTGATCATGACGGAAAGAATCGAGGCTCAGGCAAGCAGGAGGAGGAGGAGGGGGAGGAGAGGAGGGGGGGGGGGGGGGGGGGGGGGTCGGGCCCGTGCGTAAAAAAAAAAAAAGGTTGATTCAGCCATTTGGGGGCGATTTGGCACATTTTTGGATGAATTACGCAGCGCCTCGTCACTGGAAAAACCGTGTCAGGGATTTAATTGTGTCGTACTTTGGTGTCAGTTTCCGCCAAATTTGGAGCGTTTTTTGTCTGAATTACTGTGATGTCTGTGACTTTTAAAGTGAAGTCGAGCGACGGGTTATAGGGAGGATGAGCGCAGTTCCGTGGGGGGAAAAAAAAAAAGCAGGTTAACTTAACCCATTAGCGGCGATTTGGCACATTTTGCCCCATTTACTCTGCTCGTTACGGCCGTAAAATTAATTGAGAAATCAACGGTGACTGTCGTGATTGTAAAATAAATAAATAAATAAATGAAACGTGGGGGTGAATCGGTGGATGAAAGGATGATTTGTCGTCGTTCTCTGCAGGAAGAGGTTGAAGCCTTTCAGTCAGACGAGACGGTTTAAAAAGAGATGAATCAACCTGCAGGAGATCAGAGGGAATCACAACATTTACTGGAAATAGAGGAATCTGTATGGAGAGAGAGGGAGAGAGAGGGAGGGAGAGAGAGAAGGAGGGAGAGAGAGAAGTCAAGTGCCTGCAGGGGAAAAGGCGGCAGAAGACGCGGAGAGGTTAACGAGAGTTTAACAAGGGATTAAAAAACCTGCAGATTGGTATCAATGACGAGGATCGCGGACATTTAAAAAGCTCCTGATTACACGGGGCCAATGGCCGAAGGGGCTGACCCCCCCCCCCCCCCCCCACCCCTCCAACCCCAGTATTCTCCTCCACCCGGAAATAAAAGTGACTTATTATGGTAAATATTAGGATGAAGTTTGCGCGCCTCAAACACTCTGCCAGCAAAAATAAAAAAGGTCATTTTCATCTTTTTTTCTCTTCAAATGTCACCAAAATAAAGTACACAAGCGAAAAGTTTTTTTTCTTTTTAAACCATATTTTGTAGTATTTCCTGAAACCCACACGTTGAAACTCGGTTTTCACTGCCGCTCTAAACGGCAACGTGACATTAAACTCTCTAATCCTGAATTCTGGCCTCTAATATCAGATTATTAATGGAGAAAATCTACTCATTTCGAGGCTTGCGGGTCATTTTTTTTAACGCGTTTATTCACATGTGGAAAAGGAAACTGTGACTCATGACTCAGGCATTTTAATGCTTTATGAGTTTTGAATCCAATCAGACGATCAGAAATAGAAGAAATGATGAAAATTGACGCCAACCGGTGCGTCCTGTCGTTTAATATTTAGATATTTGTAGTTAAATCGTGTTAAAAAAAATCATAATTTTTGCGCATGAACACGTTAAAAAACAAAAAGTTGCTTTAATCCCTGGAAGCGTTTTATTTTAAAAGGGGAGGAAACCCATGTTTCTCCCTATTTATTATTTTTTCTTCTTCTTCTTCCACCGGGTGTGCCTTGTTTATCTCCGGATTTACATCCCGGAGCAAAGCGCGCGCGCGCGCGCGCACGCGGACGCGCGCGCAGGCTTGCAGGTGACCTGCGGCGACAGGTGGAATCCAGAGCGGAGGCCAAAAGGTCACCGCGGACATTTCCTAACACCACAGATAAGACGTCGTCCCGCTATTCTCCTCTTATTGTGAGCAAATCCGTCATTTAGAGACGATTCGGCTCCACAGATGTGAACTAAAGCGTTTGAACCGCATTTTAAATGAGATTATTTGAGCAAGAAAACTTTAGAAACGTGTTAAAAAAAAAAATTTAAAAAAAAAATCCAGAGCAGAAAGAGAAAACAAAGCTTCACAATCCACGTTTATTGAGAAATCATAGGAAAATAAAAAAAAAAATCATAAATCAGGTTGGTTTTTTTTAAAAAGTCCCGTCTGTGCGCGCTGCCGCGACGGTGCGCTTCAGGTCCGCGGCGCGCTCCCGCGAAGACGGGCGCGTCTCTCGGAAGAAAGAAAGAAAGAAAGAAAGAAAGAAAGCGTCCTTTAATAATGACGACTTTTCTAAATGTTGCCGAGGCGGAGCAGCGTCTCCTAATTAGGTCATAATCGCTGGAGAAATTGATGATCCCGTTAAGGGCGACGATTTGTGCTGAAACCTTCATTTTCCACCTGATCTTGGTTAAGAGGCTTGTTTTGTTTTTTACTTTCCTCTCACTGATAATCACTTGGAAAATATTCTTTACACTTGGATACATGTGAAGAATTCCTGTTGTAATTAATGTTTATCCATCTAAATTCTCTCCCCCTAGAGCTTGTTTGGTGTTTTTTTTGTTGTTTAATTGCAGATTTCAGCTTTTCTGAGGCTCCTGCAGTGTTTCAGCAGAAAGTTTAGGATGAACTTTATGAAAGAATATGTTTTAAATTAAATTAAAAAAAGATGGTTAATATCTTAACTGTTAATCGTTTTGATTCAGAGAACAGGAGGAAATGTTGTTCATGTAACGTGAGACATGAGGATTCCTGAGTAAATGTGAGAAGAAGACTGTCAAAATAAAACCACCAAGTTGGATTGTTATTATGGTGACTGTCAAAATAAAACTACCAAGTTGGATTGTTATTATGGCAACTGTCAAAATAAAACCACCAAGTTGGATTGTTATTACGGTGACTGTCAAAATAAAACCACCAAGTTGGATTGTTATTACAGTGACTGTAAAAATAAAACCACCAAGTTGGATTGTTTTTACGGTGACTGTCAAAATAAAACCACCAAGTTGGATTGTTATTGCAGTGACCGTCAAAATAAAATGACCAAGTTGGATTATTACAGTGGACTGTCAAAATAAAACCACCAAGTTGGATTGTTATTACGGTGACTGTCAAAATAAAACTACCAAGTTGAATTGTTGTTACAGTGACTGTCAAAATAAAACCACCAAGTTGGATTGTTTTTACGGTGACTGTCAAAATAAAACCACCAAGTTGGATTGTTATTGCAGTGACCGTCAAAATAAAATGACCAAGTTGGATTATTACAGTGACTGTCAAAATAAAACCACCAAGTTGGATTGTTATTACGGTGACTGTCAAAATAAAACTACCAAGTTGAATTGTTGTTACAGTGACTGTCAAAATAAAACCACCAAGTTGGATTGTTTTTACGGTGACTGTCAAAATAGAACCACCAAGTTGGATTGTTATTGCAGTGACCGTCAAAATAAAATGACCAAGTTGGATTATTACAGTGACTGTCAAAATAAAACCACCAAGTTGGATTGTGATTATAGTGACCGTCAAAATAAAACCAGCAAATTGGATTGTTATTATGGTGACTGTCAAAATAAAACCACCAAGTTGGATTGTTATTACATGGACTGTCAAAATAAAACCACCAAGTTGGATTGTTATTACGTGGACTGTCAAAATAAAACCACCAAGTTGGATTATTACAGTGACTGTCAAAATAAAACCACCAAGTTGGATTGTGATTATAGTGACCGTCAAAATAAAACCAGCAATTGGATTGTTATTATGATGACTGTCAAAATAAAACCACCAAGTTGGATTGTTATTACATGGACTGTCAAAATAAAACCACCAAGTTGGATTGTTATTATGGTTACTGTCAAAATAAAACACCAAGTTGGATTGTTGTTACGGTGACTGTCAAAATAAACTTCGCAACAAACAAAAAGGTTGGTAGTTTCACTGGAAATCGTTGTCGTGGAAACGACCTGTCAATACATGGAGGTGATCATTAGGCCTAACTGGCCTGTCAAGGAGCGTCTCCATGGCAACAGACACTGATCTCCTTTGATCTCCTCTCATTCACTTTGGAACATTTTTTCGCAGTTCTGGGGATTCATGAAGAATCGTTTCCTCGTTAACGTCCCAGAATCTAATAGATTGTTCTCTCATGATGATAAATCAGATTTCAGGTCATTCGGGTCAATAGTTTTTGTAAAAAGTTGTTAAAATGCCTTCAAACGATTAAATAAATACAGGAAGAACGAAAACAATTCAATTCAACTTTATTTATACAGAATCAAATACGACAAAGTTATTTTACTGAGAAAAACCAACAAAACCTCATGAGTGAGAATAAAACAACTGTGGAAAAGAAAAACACGTCTTTATAGGAAGGAACCTGCAGAACCAGACCCAGAGGAGGAGAACCTGCAGAACCAGATCCTGAGGAGGAGGAACCGGCAGAACCAGACCCAGAGGGCGAGGAACCTGCAGAACCAGACCCAGAGGAGAACCTGCAGAACCAGACCCAGAGGAGGAGGAACCTGCAGAACCAGACCCAGAGTAGGAGGAACCTGCAGAACCAGACCCAGAGTAGGAGGAACCTGCAGAACCAGACCCTCAGGAGGAGGAGGAGGAACCTGCAGAACCAGACCCAGAGAGGAGGAACCTGCAGAACCAGACCCTCAGGAGGAGGAGGAGGAGGAACCTGCAGAACCAGACCCAGAGGAGGAAGAACCTGCAGAACCAGACTCAGAGAAGGAGGAGAACCTGCAGAACCAGACCCAGAGGAGGAGGAGAACCTGCAGAACCAGACCCAGAGGAGGAGGAGAACCTGCAGAACCAGACCCAGAGGAGGAGGAGAACCTGCAGAACCAGACCCAGAGGAGGAGGAGAACCTGCAGAACCAGACTCTCCAGTGACAAAGGTTTTTTTGCGTTAAAACACGACTTCAAGGTTTATCGAGTCGATTTTGAAGGAGATCTTTGAACTTTTTCTTTCTCTTACTGTCTTGATCCTTGTTCCCCCCCCACACCCCCTCCTCCACCCCCCCCTCCACCCCCCCCCCCCACACACACACTCTCTCTTTACCATCTGTTGTTTCTTCCCTTCATCTTTTTCTCCTCATCTTCCTGTGTTTTGTGCGCCGTCCACCCTCCCTCTTGCTTTGTCTCTCTTGGCCCCGCCCCCTTCATTGTTCCCCCTGTGACCCCTATTTCCGCTCCGGCGTTACCCTTTAACCCCCCCCCCCCCCCTCGCCCCCCCCCCCCCCCCCCCCCCCCAGCCCCACAACTGGGACCTCAAATCTTCTTGTTCTCCTCTTCACTGCTTCCCCCTTTCAACTTTTCTTTCAGGAGGCTAATAACTGTTTCCAGCCTCACGGCGTGATTCTCATTGTGACGTCCCACAATGGCGACGGGCCGCCGTGGAAATTAGCGACGGAGCGGCTCGCCGTTTAGCTAGGACCGGCGGGCGATTGTGACTCTTGCACCCCCCCCCCCAACCCTTTCATCTTGTCCCATCAGTCTCTTCCTCTTCATCTCGGGTGAAGAAGAGTTGGAATCCTCCGCCGTCGTCACCTGAATCGTTTTACATGAACGAGTCCAGCGTTTTGTGACGACACACTCGCCCCCCCCCCCCCCAACCCCCCCCACTCCATATGCCCCCCCCCCTAATGTCGACACACACTAGTAATTGCAGCAGACTTTGATCAGAGCGACTGGTGGAGCTTGTCGTCGTGCCGGCCTGCTCGCGGGCGATCACCGTGGAGACGGACCCCCCCCCCCCCGATCCCCCCCCCCCCCCATCCCCCCCCTTACATGGCCGCCATGTGGCGTGTCCTCACGGGAACCCGTCGGTGGCTCCGCCCCCTCCTCCAGGCCCAAACCGGCTCGTTATCGCCACGACGCAGAAAATATGACGCTACGTCGGCCAGGAAGTTTTATTACGTTTAACCAGAGTCGTTTGATTCTATCTTTCTTTCTTTTTTTTTTTTTTTTCAATAAGTACATTTAAGAAGTTTTACTACTTTATTAGGAAGTGACCAAATGATAAAAGCCTGAATGGACTAAACTCGTCATATTAACGTAAACAGAGAAAAGACAGGATGTAAATTTCAAACTAATATTTGTTATCGTATCACGGATGTGGAAAAACTGCGTACCGACTCAAATATCCGTTAATTAGTAGGATATTTCTTTTCTTTTTTTCCGGCAGTAATTCCGTCTCTAAAACTACGTTTGGTCTCGAAGACTCTTCAACAACGGTGAAGCATTGAAACTTTAATTTGAAAGGATTTAAGCGAGTCGCCGTTTCCATGGTGTCAGTTTACATCACGACGGTGCTCCAACTTAGTTTTATTTTGACAGTCACCGTA
>NC_137664.1:1434557-1452027 GCF_963422515.1 Blennius ocellaris | reverse complement strand
CATCATCATCACCATCATCATTAGCCTTATTGTCCCAGAGCTCGCCGCGCGGCGCCAGGAATAACAGGGCTGCGTCCGTACGAAGCAGTAATCTGGACTGGCACTGAGCTCAGCAGATCATTAAACGCAAAGGTTCTTCACTTCCTCCCTCCAGCTTTCCCGTATGACACAATATCTCCCCCTCTAAACACATCTTATTTTTATTCTTTTAAACCCCCCCCTCTTCTTCTTCCTCCCTCAAACACTCTTTCTTTTTCCTTTTTTTTTTATTCCCTTCTCAGTGATTGATGGAGTTCGGGGAGAAAACACAGAGCAACGTGTGGCCAACAGTCCAAAACAGGCTGCATGAGAGGAGGAGGAGGAGGAGGAGGAGGAGGATTAAATGAGAAGAGAGGTGAAAGGGAGGGAAGGGAAGAGGAAGAGGGAGAGTGTGTGAAAGAGAGAAGGGGAGGGAGGAGGGAGAGAGAGAGGGAGAGGGAGAGCTCAGCTGAAAGCCACAGACTTAATTCTATGCATCATTAAGCAGTCTCACTCAATGCAACATCCCCTATACATCATCCACGCTCAGTAAACACAACGATGACATTACATTAGCAACTGCAAATGAATTTTCTTTTTAGAAGGAAATTGAGAATACTCTCTCTCTCTCTCTCGCCCGCCCCCCCCCCCTCTTTTTTTCTTTTTTTTTCTTTCTTTTTTAACCGTCTCTGGCTCCCGCAAAGCTGCAGCGCGGCACATCGCCGACGTATAAACAAAATAAAAACACAAACAATGTTTCCCTTGCTCGCTCTCTCTCGCTCTCTCTCTCTCGCTCGCTCGCTCGCTCGCTCTCGCTGTGTGGCAATTGAACAGCGAAATATGTTTATAATGCTAACGGTGGCGACAGAACAATGAACGCTCACTTCCACCGCGGCAGGAAGTAGATATTGCGTTTATTTAAAGATAAACTACCTTTGAGCGAGAGGCATTGGAAATGGTTCCATCGGAGGCTTTTATTGTGAAACCAGTCACGTTTGCTGTCTTTGGTTTAAAATGAAGCAAATTTGTTACTTGTGTTTACATTTTACTAAATATTTTACACTTTATAGTGTAATTATTTAACTCCCATAGTGGGCAAAAATAACACTAAAGTGTATACAATTTAATTGAAAATGCTATGCTAATTAGCTAAATATTTCAATTTATAATGAATATTTAGAACTGAGTTGTACTATGTGTAAAAATAATGCCTGGCAAAAGTTTTTTGTTTTTTGTTTAAAGTTTGTTATTTTGATTTTGTGAACCTATAAATAGAAAAATGAGCAAATACGGAGGGAGCATTAGGCGAGCTAGCTGACAGCTAACAGTTGCCTATCTGCTCCAAGTGACAAAACTACTCTGAAGTTGTTAATATTTCCTGTTTCAACAAACACAAGAAAATTTGAAAAATAGTGTCTGGCTAGTTTTGATAACATTTCTAAGTCAAATTGTAAGAAAATACAAACTATATATAACAGATGCAATGGTAACATTAGCCAGTTAGCTGACAGCTAACAGTAGCTACTCTGCTCTAATTGATGAAAACATATTTTGATTTTTAATGTAAATTTTGTTTTCCACAATGAAATATCCACATACACAAGAAAATAATAATAATAATGGCTCATAATTTTTTTAAAGGCTCCATCACCTGGTATTGTCATGTGTCTGGTCTCCCTTAAATTGTCTTTAAGTCACTTTGTAAAATTTCTTAGAAGAAAAAAAGAAACATAGCTTGTTTTGATCTTTTCACACTGCTACTTCCTGTTACAAGAGTACATACGATATTTGACTGGTATGAAGCGTTGATTGGCCACAGAAACTGTCAATGATAGCGATAGCATAGCACTAGCAAAGTGGTACTATAGCGATAGCGAAGTGGTACTATAGCGATAGCATAGCAATACTATAGCGATACTATAGCGATACCATAATGATAGCATAGTGATACTATAGTGATACAATAGCGATGCCATAGCTATACCATAGCGATAGCATAGTGATAGCCTAGCAATACTATAGTGATAGCATAGTGATACTATAGCGATAGCATAGCGATACCATAGTTATACCGTAGCGTGTAGCGTAGTGATAGCATAGCAATACCATAGCAATAGCATAACGATAGCATAGCTATACCGGAGCGATAGCATGGTGATAACATAGCGATACCATAGCTGCCAAACTTTTCAAACACTTCAAAATGTATTTTATTATCCCGTACAAACTAAAACTAAAAAACACTAATAACTTTAGCCTAGCTGGCCGACGGCTAACAGTCGCTAATCATCTCTAGGTTTTATACTTCTAGAATTTAACACCAGAAACATTGTGCAAGTTGTTGTTGTTTCATGAATTTACTTGAAAGCAACTGTTTTGGCTCTGAGAGGGAAACTGTGAACAAGTTGAGGAGCATTTTAAAGGTGAAACACGCCTCAGGTGCCTCAAAATGTTGGGGGGTGGGGGGGGGGGGGGACTAAACGTCTCTTGTAGTTCCATAAGTCGGGTCGGATTAACTTCCGTACGTAGAAAAAAGACGCGGAACGACGTGGTTTTGTTTTCATTCGCTAAACTTAAACACCTTTAAATCAAGAGAGTTAAACTCGTTGCTATTTGACAAATGAGGATTTCATACTTCAGGCACGGGTATAAAACATCCTCGTGTACACACACTCACACACACACACACACACACACACACACACACACACACACACACACGCGAGCGCGTGCCTCACATAAATTATCCAGCAACTCAAATGAATAATTATGTTTTTATTGCACAGATTACGCCCTTTCTCCTAAACTGGCTGGGCTCTGAGGCCTGGGAAATCTATTAAGGCGCCGCCATAGATCATCCCATCCGGCGTGGCGTGTATATAGATCGGCCGGCTCATTTGAGAAATATTGAATCGGTTACAGTAAAGTAAGCCCCCGGATTGAGTCAAATGTAAAAATCCAAGCATGTGTGAGAAGCTGTCAGCGAGCGCTGTAATGACGGATGGGCCGGGCCTCTCTTCCAGCAAGGGGTGATAAAAAGTCAAATTATGAGAGTGCCGGGGAGGGACTACTGTGTGTGTGTGTGTGTGTGTGTGTGTGTGAGAGAGAGAGAGAAAAAGAGAGAGAGAGAGACAATTGGACCAGATCCGTCAAACGATAAGGGCAATCAGGCAACGTGTGAAGGCTGGAGACGGAGGAAGAGTGTGATTTCCTTCCCAGCGCGAAGGGGTCAGCGGCGGGTCAAGAGTGCGACCTTTGACCTTACGCTACGGAGGACCGACGCGCCTGTCGGTCCGCCTGTTGATTTATTGGTTATTATCGCCCGGGGGGGGGGAGGGGGGGGGGGGGGGACTGCACCGGCCTCCGCCGGTGACGAACACACATTTCCTTTTTTTTGTGTTTTACTCTTTTATTAAGTTGCTCACTTTTCCCTGGTCGGCATGAGAAGGTGTGTGTTTACTGATCTCGGCTGTCGGGACGGAAATGTGCTAATTTCAAGTGGCTTTTTAATTATTAACAGTCCAAAATACAGAATAAATCCCTTTGTAAGGTGTTCATTTTGGAGTTCATGCAGGTTGGGAGACGTCGTGAAGGCCCAGCTAGTGTCAGAATAACCTTTTAAAGTTAAAGCGTGAAAGTTCTTATTTGTTCTTTTTTGTTTTGGGGTTTGTTTTTTTTTTGCAAAACAAATGGAAAATGACTACAATCTCAACAAAAAAAGTCAATTTTAATGGAACTTTCTCGTGCAAAATAGAGTGAAATGTCAAAAAAATTAAACGGCTTCTGGTGCCGCTGTTGCATCCTGGGAGTTTTTTTTTTTTTTAGAAACTCACCTCGACTTTGAGGCTAAATGCTCGTTTGCTTTGATTTCTCAGCTCCATGTCGCGTTGTGACCAACTGCTTTTAAGAAATTTGTGAAAAAATAAAATAAAATAAATGCATTTTTTTTATTTATATTTTTCCCAATTGTGCAGAACGTACAGGGTTGCCAGATTCAAATCACTGTTTCCCGCCCAATCAAAGATCTGACCCCCACCCCCCACCCCCCACACCCCAGCCCTGGACCCCCCCAAACTGCCCTGATCGGAAGTGTGAACTCTCATCCTGCAGCTGATGGAGCCTCCCCATCATTTTTATAGCCCTACCATCACCCCCCCACCCTCTTTATGACTCTGCAGTTTGATTATCACCACACACACACACACACACACTCACCATCCTGTTCCTCTCTTGATATTTATTAAATCTTAAGGATTAAGCCCCCGTCACTCAAATCCACACAAAGACTCAACGTCACTGAATCCTAAATAAGATGCAGGCTGAACCCTCGTTACAATTATTACCAACACACAGAAAAATAAGTGTAACCCTGTTGTGTACAACAATAATGTAATATCCATTAATACCTGCCGGTAAGGTGATCATTTTGGACATTTTGAATGTAATAAAGCCAATAATGTTGTAAAATAGTGGGTTTTTTTTACAGCAATGAATGAGTTTCCTCAAATTAATTAAAAAAAAAAATTTTGCTGCACAAAACCTGCCAAACATCATATTATACTGTTAATGGCCAAAACTATTACATTATTAGTTGTTACCAACTATTTACAACTGGGGTGTTAATCAGGTGGGCCACATGTGATCTTGTGATTTAATTTAATTTAATTTAATTTAATTTAATTTAATTTAATTTAATTTAATTTAATTTAATTTAATTTAATTTAATTTAATTTAATTTAATTTAATTTAATTTAATTTAATTTTGTTTAATTTTGTTTTATTGTGTTGTGTTGTGTCGTGTCGTGTTGTGTTGTATTTTATTTTATTTTACATAGTGTCATCAGAGGGTTCAGCCAATCACAATCAAGGTAGGCTCCTCCCCCTTTGACTCCTCCCACAAGTAGGGAGCTAGATATAGCATGTAATGCTGGCATGAACAGTAACGGTGGCTAGCTTACAGCTAGCAGAACGTGGCTATCTCGCCACAAGCGCCACCAAAGCGTAGAGCCGCTAGCTACAGTAGCAAGCAGATCGTAGTGACGTGAGACGTATCTGTTCAACGTTACCCTTTGACAATTCATGATTAGCGTTAGCTCAATCACGCTGTGGTCGTTTCCCAGTGAAACACATTATGAGACCGACGTTTGCTAGCTTAGCATCATGATTCACGACAAGGAAGTTAGTTCACCGATGAACGTCGTCTCCCGTTCACCCCCCCCCCAGCCCGGAAATTCTACAAACGACTCCAAGGAGGCGGTTCTCAACAAGAACTCGTCTTCGATTCTCATCCCTCCTTATCTGGTGCTTCGTTCCCGCCGCCGCCGCCGCCGCCCACATCGGGATCGCTCTCCAAACACTTTGAGGTTCCAGCGCGTGACGTGGGAAGACACGCGGGGCGTTTCATTAACCCTTCCTGCCCTCCTACCTCCTCCTCCCCCCACCCCCACCCCCCCTCCTCCCCCACGTCTGGCCAAGCCGAGGGAACGTCCAGTGATTTACGGCGTCTTCCAGGCCTGACTGCCTCTCACCTCCCCGGAGGTAACGAGGACCCGGCTGCTCCGATTGACTCGTCTCTTTGGCAAAAAACAAACAAACAACAACAAAACAACTTTCATTCATTGGAGATTTAATGACGTCTGACTCACGTGGAGATTTAACATCAAAAGATATAACATCAAAGACTGCTTTGATGTGTTTGTGTCCGTCCACGTTGAGGAATTCAGGGAAAGGCTTTACTTTCTCAAACGTTTTGTTGGGACTTTTAGATGCGTCTCAGAGCGGCGGCGGCGGGTGGCGGTGGCGGCGGTGGCGGCGGCGGGGTTAATGTTTGAGCTCGACCCTCGCTGACCGGGCCGACGGCGTCCGGCGTCCCGCGAAGGGAAGTGAAATCCACCGCCGAGCGTACAGAAACACCCGGGAGCTGGGAGGCCGGTTCTCAAGCTTTCTGCATTTGTTTCCATCGCCGGGCCAAACAGCTCTGACATATTAAAATCAGCCAACCTTACACACACACACACACACACACACACACACACACACACACACACACACACACACACACACACACACACACACACACACACACACACACACCGGCAGCAGGGCAGTAACTCAAGGCCAAAGGAGGAGGTTTATTTTTATCATGGGCAAAGGTGCCAAATCATGTTGGTATGAAGGAGGTGGGGGGGGGGGGGGGGGGGGGGGGGGGCGTTGAGAGAGGGGGGGTGAGATGGGGAGGGGGGGGGGGCTATATAAATGCAAATTGTATTGGAGAGCTATTAGTCCTGGAAAAGGTTTGTATGTTAATGCCCTATAGGACCACAGTGGAGCAGTCATCCAGCTCAGATTAGTGGGGTTTGTGGCAAATGTGCTGCAAAAGACAAAAAAAAAAAAAAAAAAAAGCAATTGCCTCGTGGTAAATCATGGTGAACAAGGTGGGAAGTTGAGAAATTGAACGGCCGCGATGTTTCTGTGTCGTTTTATTGCAAAGGGAGACGTGTCGACGAGTGTTTTCCCAGCTGCACGTGCTCCGGACTCGTTTTGAGTTGGGTTTTTTACTTGTGTGTGTGTGTGTGTGTGTGTGTGTGTGTGTGTGTGTGTGTGTGTGTGTGTGTGTGTGTGTGTGTGTGTGTGTGTGTGTGTGTGTGTGTGTGTGTGTGTGTGTGTGTGTGCAAAAGAGACAATTACGAGATGAACAAATCAAACATGGCTCAGGATGGCGCCTCATATTCTAATCAGGCTTGTGATGGGGAAACTCGGCACAAGTACGCCCTCTGGTGGTCACTTCTTAAAAAATGTATTTAAATATATATAGTTCTATATACAGTATATACATCCCAGCACGAGTTAAATACTTTTTTGCAGCGGTGACGAGTAACTGAGTATTTCTACTTTATTTTGCCCTGAAGTCGATTTTTTTTAGTGTTAGTATATTAGTATTTTTTGAGTATTTATATCATCTGTACTTCCTCTTCATCACATCATCAACCCTTCGTGAGACAAGAAATCGTTTGTGAGCGCGTCCAGCTGTTTCTTATTTCTTTTAAACCGACTTAAGTTATAAAAACACATCAAATTTATGATAAAATAAAAATTTTTGCAGGATGTTATTGACATGATGCTTATATATGGTATTGATTCAAAATATAAATTGTGTTATTTTGTTCAGTTTTACATTTGAAAACAGATGTTTTTAATTACATTTTCATCACATTTTACATCATATTAGAGGTTGAAACAAGAAATAATCCAGATTTCGAGGATATCAATGGTAAAAGTACAGATATTTGTGTCAAATTTAGGGATTTTGTTTCCTTCGAAAAGAGACGAGAAGAATCTAGTGAAGTAAATTAAAAATACTTTGCCTACGTAAGGTAAAAGAATCAACATTTACTGTATTTAGCTTAATTAAAATGCTGCCTAATGTAAGTTAAATTGCGAAAATTCATTTTTTTTTGTCTTGGATGTTAGAAAACCTTTAAAGATACAGTTTGTGAGTTTTTCTGCGAAGGAAAGAAAAGAACAATTCTAACGTCATTCCTTTGGAAATGTATAAATCTGGCTTTTAGTAAAAATAGTTAAAGTTTTTTTAAACAAGTAGTTTCTCAGGTGGAGCCACTAGTGGGTGCTGTTCTTTCTTTTATTTTATTTTTTTTGGTGAAACCACAACAGTCGAAGCATTTCAGAGAAGTCGCAGTTTCACCGTTTCCATGGAGACGGAGTCACCATTTTCAAAAACCCTGACTATTCACTGGAGGTTTGAGTGTTTTAACTTGAAAATGTGAGACGGTTGGCAGTTTGAACTTGAGTTCAAGAGTTCCCGTCTGAGTTACTTCTTCCGGAATGAAATGTTCCTGCAGACCCAGGTCATGCCGTCCTGCAGGAGGAGAGAGAGAAACACACCGACTTTATATCAGACATGAAGGATGGAGGGACTGGAATTCACACGGAGGAAGAATAAATAACTTTATTTACTGTAAAGGAGTGTCAATCGGATTATTCTTTCAAAAATGACAAAAAAACAAGTGCAATTTTAAATCTGATCAGACTAATGTAGGAGGGAAAAGCCTGTTGTTGTTATTGTTGTTGTTTTATCATGCTTGTTTTCACAAACTCATGGGTCTCATGCTCTTTACCTGCTATAAATTCTCTTTATTTCACTGGATCAGCAGTTTTACAGAAACATTTGATCCTCTGACTTTACAGTTCTTTTAAATGAGTGAGTAGAGAGCCCCCTAGTGGTGAAACATTATACTTTTTAACAGCTAGTGAGTAGAGAGCCGCCTAGTGGTGAAACATTATACTTTTAAATGCGAGTGAGTAGAGAGCCCCCGAGTGGTGAAACATTATACTTCTTTTAAACAGCTCGTGAATAGAGAGCCCCCTAGTGGTGAAACATTATACTTCGTTTTAACAGATAGTTAGAGAGCTTATACTTCTTTTAAACAGCTAGTGAGTACAGAGCCCCTAGTGATGAAACATTATACTTCTTTTAAACTAGTGAGTAGAGAGCCCCCTAGTGGTGAAACAATATAGTTCTTTTAAACAGCTAGTGGAGTAGAGAGCCCCCTAGTGGTGAAACAATATAGTTCTTTTAAACAGCTAGTGAGTAGAGAGCCCCCTAGTTGTGAAACAATATACTTCTTTTAAACAGCTAAAGAGTAAAGAGCCCCCTAGTGGTGAAACTTTATACTTCTTTTTAACAGCTAGTTAGTAGAGAGCCCCCTAGTGGTGAAACTTTATACTTCTTTTTAACAGCTAGTTAGTAGAGAGCCCCCTAGTGGTGAAACCTTATACTTCTTTTTAACAGGTCGTGAGTAGAGAGCCCCCTAGTGGTGAAACCTTATACTTCTTTTTGTCATTTTTCCACTTCAGATTCCCAGCGCATCAATAAACACGCGTCAGACGTGCTGCGTTGACACGTTGCGTCTGATTGCCGTTGCTGCTGCCGCCGGGCTTCACCTGCACTCCCTCGGCGGTGACGGCGGAGCAGGCCTGCACCTGCCACATGCGGTCCCGGATGGTGTGCAGGTGGAGGCACTCCGCCAGCTCGGAGGCCGTGGAGGCCGTCGTCAGGTCCTGCTTGTTGGCGAAGATGAGCAGCGGCACGCCGGCCAGCTCGTCGCCGTCCAGCAGGTCAGACAGCTCCTGCAGGGAGAAAACACAAAAACGAAACGACGCGTGCCGTCAACTCGTCACTTTACTGGTACGTCCTGCAACATTTCAACCTGAAACAAAAACGGATGTCAGACTAATGGAACTCCAATTCAGCCAAACTGCTACAAAAATGGCAAAAATATTTAAAAAAAAATATATATATATTTTTTTTTACAAATTTCATGCAACATTATGCTTCTTTTAAACAGCTAGTGAGTAGAGAGCCCCCTAGTGGTGAAATATTATACTTCTTTTAAACAGCTATTGAGTAGAGAGCCCCCTAGTGGTGAAATATTATACTTCTTTTAAACAGCTAGTGAGTAGAGAGCCCCCTAGTGGTGAAACATTATAACTTCTTTTAAACGGATAGTAGATAGAGAGCCCCCTAGTGGTGAAATATTATACTTCTTTTAAACAGCTAGTGAGTAGAGAGCCCCCTCGTGGTGAAACATACTTCTTTTAAACAGCTAGTGAGTAGAGAGCCCCCCAGTGGTGAAACATTATACTTCTTTTAAACAGCTAGTGAGTAGAGAGCCCCCTAGTGGTGAAACATTATATTTCTTTTAAATAGCTAGTGGATAGAGAGCACTTAAGACTTTTTTATTAACATACTTGTAAATAAATGCACCCTGGCGCCCTCTACTGACCAGCCACCACTGAAACAGCATGGCTTTGAGGCTAATGCTAGTTTGCTAGCTTTCAGAGAAGCGTCATGTCCGCCATTCTTAAGAAATTGGTTTAAGCGGTTTGAAGCTGCTTTTGATCTACATGGCGTTAATGTGACTACAAATTCTAATCAGTTGCGTCGTTATCGACAGAGGGTACAACTTCGCTCACCAGACTCGTCTCTTCAAACCTCTTCCTGTCCGAGCTGTCGATCACATAAATCTGCAGAAAAGTCCAGTCGCACTGGTTTAAAGTCACACTGGTTCACGATCAGGACAAGTCCACGGACACACGTTTTTGAGCAGAACCCTACCAGCACGTCTGTGTTCTCGAAGTAATTCTTCCAGTACGGACGGATCTTGCGCTGACCTCCGATGTCCCAGACGTTCAGCTTGAAGCCGGCAGACTGAACGCTCTTTATGTTGAAGCCCTGGACAGAGGAAACACTGAGCTTCACTACTGGACCACAAGGCTTGAGGATCTGAGGGAACAGGAAGTGACGGGACGAGGGAGCTGTGTGTGTGTGGTGAAAGGATTCAGTTCGTGGTTCTATGTGGGGCCACTAGGGGGTGCTGTTGTCTGTTGTTGTAATGAAGCCAACATTCAGAGAATAATTCGCCATAAACATCAACAATGGGAGAACAATTACATTCTAGTGGACAGACAAGGGAATGTTAATTACAGTGACTGTCAAAATAAAGGCACCAAGTTGGATTGTTAATTACAGTGATGGTCAAAATAAAAGCACCAGGAGAATATGGACGCATGTGCTGAACAACTGAACAACCGAAGTCACGATGCCACAGTAAAAGTCACGATGCCACAGTAAAAGTCACGACACAACAGTAAAAATCACGACGCCACAGTAAAAGTCACAAAACAACAGTAAAAGTCATGACGCAAAAGTAAAAGTCACGACGCAAAAGTAAAAGTCACGACGCAAAAGTAAAAGTCACGACGGAAAAGTAAGTCACGATGCAACAGTAAAAGTCATGATGCAACACTCACAACAGTAAAAGTCACGACAGTAAAAGTCACGACAGTAAAAGTCACGACACAACAAAAGTCTCAACACTAAAAGTCACGACAGTAAAAGTCACGAGAGTAAAAGTCACAACACAAAAGTCACGACAGTAAAAGTCACGAGAGTAAAAGTCACGAGACTAAAAGTCACGACAGTAAAAGTCACGACAGTAAAAGTCACGAGACTAAAAGTCACGAGAGTAAAAGTCACGACAGTAAATGTCACGAGACTAAAAGTCACGAGAGTAAAAGTCACAACACAAAAGTCACAACAGTAAAAGTCACGACAGTAAAAGTCACGAGACTAAAAGTCACGACAGTAAAAGTCACGACAGTAAAAGTCACGAGAGTAAAAGTCACAACACAAAAGTCACGACAGTAAAAGTCACGAGACTAAAAGTCACGACAGTAAAAGTCACGACAGTAAAAGTCACGACAGTAAAAGTCACGAGACTAAAAGTCACGAGAGTAAAAGTCACGACAGGAAAAGTCACGAGACTAAAAGTCACGACAGTAAAAGTCACAACACAAAAGTCACGACAGTAAAAGTCACGACAGTAAAAGTCACGACAGTAAAAGTCACGACAGTAAAAGTCACGACAGTAAAAGTCACAACACAACACTAAAAGTCACAACACTAAAAGTCACAACAGTAAAAGTAAAAGTCACGACACAAAAGTAAAAGTCATGACAGTGAAATTCATGACACAACAGTAAAAGTCACAACAGAAAAGTAAGTCACAACACAACAGTAAAAGTCACGAGAGTAAAAGTCACAACACAAAAGTCACGAGAGTAAAAGTCACGAGAGTAAAAGTCACGAGAGTAAAAGTCACGAGAGTAAAAGTCACAACACAAAAGTCACGACAGTAAAAGTCACGAGAGTAAAAGTCACGAGAGTAAAAGTCACAACACAAAAGTCACGACAGTAAAAGTCACGAGAGTAAAAGTCACGAGAGTAAAAGTCACGAGAGTAAAAGTCACAACACAAAAGTCACGACAGTAAAAGTCACGAGAGTAAAAGTCACGACAGTAAAAGTCACGACAGTAAAAGTCACGACAGTAAAAATCACGAGAGTAAAAGTCACAACACAAAAGCCACGCCGCCAGAGGAGGTGAGCGCCACCCACGGCCCCCCCCTGCGGCGTGTCACCTGTGTGGGGGTGATGTGGCTGATGTCTTCGGCCGCCAGCTGTTTGAGCAGCGTGGTCTTGCCGGCGTTGTCGAGGCCGAGCAGCAGCAGGCGGACCTCCTGGTCCGGAGACTGCTTCAGCCGGCGCAGGATGGACAGCAGGCCCTGCGGGCGGCTCACACTCAGTGACTCGGCAGGGCGGCGGGTTCGGCGTGACGCCGCTGACCTTACCTGACCCTACCTGACCCTACCTGACCTCACCTGACCTCACCTGCACCAGGTAAAGCCTGAATAAGCTGCTGGCGTCCGTTAAACGTGAGCCTGGGGACTTAGCCGCTAAGATACTGGCTATATCTGTGATGTAGATTATGACTCGGCACCTCCAGAGGCGGGTGAGCCGGGACGGCTTTACCGCCATGAACCCTACGACCTCTGAGAAAACTACACTTACTGCTCTGAAATGTGTAAATACGGTGAATATTGACATTTTAACACACGTTACATAGTACAGTATGATAGTACTTCTCTTGATTTGTTCTTTTTGTCACGTTGTTGTCGCATGAAAACTCTGGTATTAGCAAAGTATCTATCCATCGACCTACCTACGAAATACACGTATAACTACAAATCTTGTATATTTCTATTTTAAAAACCTCTTCATATCTATCCTTGTGGTTTTATTTTTACTCCATTATTCTCTTCCCTTCCATTTTTAATTCCATTAAACTTCCATTCTAACATTTAACTGATCTGCACGTCGTCTCACGACATATTGTAAACATATAACACACATATACACATATAATAAAGCACTATAAGGTTTAAAAATACAAAAAAACATTGATACATTTGTGGACCACCAATATCTTCACATACCTTATAACCAGAAATGTTTTCCTACATCCTGTTCTTTCGCACATTTTTCATTATTTTTAAATAATGAAACTGTGTGTGTGTGTGTGTGTGTGTGTGTGTGTGTGTGTGTGTGTGTGTGTGTGTGTGTGTGTGTGTGTGTGTGTTGGAGGCAGACTCACCATGCTCTCCTGGTGGTGGTTGTGTGTTCCTCGCTCACACTGACTGGATTAACACGTCTAAGACCGGGCTCTTTGATTCCACAGCTGTTGCCGTGGTAACGGTGACGTCGAGGTAAACAATGTAACCAGGAAGAGGCTCAACGTTTACAAAAAAAAAAAAATAATACAAATGTCATTTTACACAAACTTCCTTTGCTTTTCGGGAAGAAACAAAGAAATTGTGATATATTTTACCGTCGTTAGATTTTTATTCACTTATTATGAAGATGATACAAATGAAAATGGTTGAAAATATACTTTAAAGTTGTCATTAATCAGTGAGTTTTGGTTCTTTAAATGCATGTTTTGTATTTTTTTTTTTAACTGTAGATGTGTTTACATCTGGTATAGATTTATATATTTTGTGGATATGCGAGCTATTGAACTACACACATTTTACACGGGGTTTGAGGTAAATAACATTTACACGGCGTATAATCAGAAATTGATTTTTTTTCTTTGTGTGTGTGTGGAAATTAGTAAAAGTTTTTTTTTTTTTTTGTACCAATTTCTTTTATTATATTTAATTTAATTTAATTTAATTACATTTTATTTAATTTTATTACATTTTATGGAAAGATCAGGTCAAATAAATACATTTTTTTGTATTTTCTTCCCAGTAAAAATTATTGAAAATATACTTTAGAGTTGGAATTAATCAGTGAGTTTTGGTTCTTTAAATGCATGTTTTGTATTTTTTTTTTTTTTTACTGTAGGTGTGTTTACATCCGGTATAGATTTATATATTTTGTGGATATGCAAGAGCTATTGAATTACACACATTTATTTACACGGGGTTTGAAGTAAATAACATTTACATGGCGTATAATCGGAAATCTATTTTTTTTCTTTTCTTTTCTTTTCTTTTCTTTTATGGAAAGATCCGGTCAAATAAATATTTTTTTTGTATTTTCTCCCCAGTACAGTTTTATTATTTGTTCGCCAGGGGGCTCAGCAGGACGGTGACCCAGTTTGCCCTCCACTCATGAAAGAGTGGTCGGCTTCTTCGCCAGCGCCCCCTGCAGGCGGAGCCTCCGCACAGCGCCGCCGCCGCCCTACAGCGCCCCCTGCAGGCGGAAGCCTCCGCTTCATGCTGCTGCTGGCGGTGTTTCCTCACGGCCGAATAACAAAAACATGTCCGAGTGCGACGGGCGCCTCCGTTTCTAGCTCCGGCCGTCCGCAAGCCGTCGACTCGACCGACTGCCGGCCGCGGACCCAGAAAGATGCCGCAGAAAGCGCTGGGATCCATCGTAGGGCTCCTCAGTACCGGGACATGTCTGGTGCAGGTGAGCCCCGCGCCCGCGCTGCCCGCGTCGGCGGAGTGTCGTAAGCGAGGCCGAGGCTTGGAGGGCAGGGTGGAGGCCTCTGTGGATCTTTTTGTTTCCCCCCACAAAGGAAACGAAGCCCTACTGTACGCTGGGGGTGACGTCAGTTTGTAGAAACTTTAAAATTTCGACAGATAATTTACAAACTGGCTCTGGTCTCGGCTGGAAAACCCCCCAGGGACGTGATTTACGATTAAATTTGTGCAGTTTGGACCGTCGGTGGAGGGATTAGCCGCCGCTAGCTGGTACCCGGCGAATTTACGTGTTTTAATAGCGCTTGATACGAGCTGGACTCGGTTAGCATCGTTAGCTTCCACCTTTTTATTTTAAAATCTGCACAAACCAGGCTATTAATAATAATAAGCTTTAATTAATAACTAAATACAATTGGAGCAGGCTACTTACTTATGAATCTACTCTTATCCTTACATTACCAGTCAGTCTTTAAATCGTTATTCGGGTTAACTATTAGAAATGTTTACAGATTAAATCCTAGTTTTGATTATTATTTGTGCAAAATTTACGTAGTTTTGACTATATTTCTCCTGTTAGTGTCGCTGTATTACAACGTGTCTGTGCATTGATTTGCATCCCTTGCAACAGTTGCTTGTTGCTTCAGCATCTTGCTGGAATTAAATGTAATCGTTTGAAACCTTTTTGTTTTAAATCTCTTTTTTTTTGTTTTTTTTTTTGCTGCTGCTGCACAAAAACCTTATGTGAGAAAATAAACAGGCCCGGAAATGTGACACCGAGGTGACAATGAGAGAGGTTAAATAGTCCCTAGAAATATAGGTCAGTCCACTGAGAGTTTGCCTTGAGTTTTCTTGTTTACTCGATTCAGCTGTGTTTACCGTGTGTGTGCGTGTGTGTGTGTGTGTGTGTGTGTGTGTGTGTGTGTGTTCCCAGGGGAAGGAGTTCTGTTTCGGGGTGAATAACGAGCAGTACCGCTGCGAGATGGGCTACTGCTGCGGCGAGACGGAGTGCTGCACCTACTACTACGAGCTGTGGTGTGAGTGTCGCCGCCGTTTCGGAAAATCTACGAAGTCGGAACTGACAGACGTCAGTGTGGTTCATCTCCACCTCCTGCTACCATCTTGTATCAAAGTACTGTGTCAGTGACGGTGATGGAGAAGTTTTTGAAAAGGAAGAATGTGAACCAGGATCTCAGCTCTTCATCCATCAGGTCCAGGTTTCACACTGACGGAGTCACTATTAAAAAAAGGACTTTGTTTCTGTATTTACTTGATTCCTGTTGATAAAACTTTGATGAGAATGACTTTATATTGTTAATAGAGGCTACAGAGTTTCACGTTTTAACATTTCCGGGTGGTGGTGGTGGTGTGGCTCCAGATGTTTCCAAACAAAAAAGTGTGTCTCGGCTCAAAAAAGGTTGAAAAACACTGGACTGAATGATGTTCTGATGATGATGATGGTGCTGATGAAAGGTTCTTGTCGCAGGGTTCTGGTTGGTCTGGACCCTGATCATCATGCTGAGCTGCTGCTGCGCCTACCGACACCGCCGGGTGAAGATGCGCCTGCAGCAGGAGCAGCGTCAGCGCGAGATCAGCCTCATGGCCTATCAGGGCGCCTCCAGCTCCTTCATCTCCCCGCCGCCTCTCAACCTGAGTGAGTGGCCTCCACAGATTCCCCCCCCCCCACCCCCCCCCGGTGACCACCCCGCTGCCACACATTGTTTGTTCTCTCCTACCCGTGGCGGCCGTTCACCTCCGATAGCGATCGCCGCCCGTCAGATAAGTCGCCACGGAGTAAACATGAAGGCCGAGATAACGTTCTCCGACAGGTCGTCAAAGTGAACGTTTGGGTGGGGGGAAATAAAAATTGTAAAAATTTGATTGTAAAACCCTGGCTCATGACGAGACCTATAGAACTAGAAGCTACTGACGCTAGCAGCAGGAGGAGCGCGGCCATAGACTGCGTTTACACTACGTTTACCAGATTACGCTACGTTTACCAGATTACGCTACATTTACCAGATTACGCTACGTTTACCAGATTACGCTACGTTTACCAGATTATGCTACATTTACCAGATTATGCTACGTTTACCAGATTACGCTACGTTTACCAGATTATGCTACGTTTACCAGATTACGCTACGTTTACCAGATTATGCTACGTTTACCAGATTACTCTGCGTTTACCAGATTACACTGTTTACCAGATTACGCTACGTTTACCAGATTACACTGTTTACCAGATTACACTGTTTACCAGATTACGCTACGTTTACCAGATTACACTGTTTACCAGATTACACTGTTTACCAGATTAATCTGCGTTTACCAGATTACACTGTTTACCAGATTACGCTACGTTTACCAGATTACTCTGCGTTTACCAGATTACTCTACGTTTACCAGATTACTCTAAATTTACCAGATTACGTTTACCAGATTACGTTTACCAGATTATGCTACGTTTACCAGATTACTCTACGTTTACCAGATTACTCTAAATTTACCAGATTACGTTTACCAGATTACGTTTACCAGATTATGCTACGTTTACCAGATCACTCTAAATTTACCAGATTACAGATTACGTTTACCAGATTACGTTTACCAGATTATGCTATGTTTACCAGATCACTCTAAATTTACCAGATTGCTTCGATCCTCGATTCCGACCACCAGAAGCTAACAGTGTGTTTGCGTCTCCTCAGGGTTCTGGAACGACTGTAAACTCCCCGACTACGAGGAGGTGGTCGGCCACCCCCCCACGCCGCCGCCCCCCTACTCCGAAAACCCCCCCGAGGTGCCACCGCCGCCGGAGGAGGCGGCGGCGCGGCCCGGCGTGCCGGAGGTGGAGGACAGCCGGGCGTGTGGCTCGGCGACGGCGGCAGCGGCGTCCTTCCCAGTCCAGGTGCAGCGCCCGGCGGACGAGAGCGTGGCGGCGGCGGACGAGGAGGACGAGGAGCTGGTGACCCGGCGCCGCCACGTGACGGGGGACTCGGGCATCGAGGTGTGCGTCTGCCAGGTGGACGAGGGCTCGGGGCTGGAGGAGGAGGAGGAGGAGGAGGGGGAGGGGGAGGGCGGCGGCGGCGAGGAGCGCCGGAC
>NC_137664.1:1402057-1432057 GCF_963422515.1 Blennius ocellaris | reverse complement strand
TCGTATTCAGGGACGTTTGGTAAATAATCTTCTGTTGTATCAGATTTTCTCACAAATGTTTTGTTTTTATTTGCATAGAAGCTTAAAAACTCCTTTTTTTTTTTTTTTGTACGAGTACGGAACGTCATTCTGGGAATTCCCAACATCGGAGGCAAAAAAGAAGGATCACGGGGTGTTCACACACACACACACACACACACACACACACACACACACTGGACCAAATCATATCAACAAAACCCGCATGGATAAACTTAATTTCCCCTTCTAACTTAATTTATTTCACATTTCTTGCACATAATCTGAACGATTTCAACGTTTTCTTGTTAATTTATTCCATAGATTTTCCTCATTCTGCTCATTATTCAACAGTATTTCAGTTTCTCTTTAGAAAATAAGAAAAAAAGTCCATTAATACTCGGCCAGCAAAAGTTTTTTCGAAGCACGAATCAGCAAAAAAAGGGTTAAAATGGGCGTTTAGACGTCGACGAGTTGTATATATTAGATTTATCAGACTGAAACTACACAGATTCTAGTAAATCCTGTTGAATTATTTGAGATCAAAGCAAAGCGTTTGAAAGCTTCCAGTGCATAAACCACAGTTTCTTTCATTTTTTTTTTTAAACTTTAGACTTTTCTAAAGTGCGTTTTCCTCCACGACCAGTGTGAACACCCCCCCCCCCCACACACACACACACTCACACACTCAGGGTTCCCCTTCAGGCGCTTCTGGAAAACTTCACTCGACTTCAGCTATGCAAAAAGAAAATTAAAAAAAGAAAGAAACTCCCATTAATCCACTGTTTAATGCTGCGATTCGCCCCTCCCCCGCCCCCCCCGCCCCCCCACACACACACACACAAGCAATAGAACTCTGCACTGTAATCCACTTGTGTGTTGAAAGTGTAAAAAAAAAAAAAAGTGTGTCCCTTCATGAGAAGAATCCCCCCTCCCTTGTTTTTGTTTGTTTGTCTTTGTTTTTGTTTGTCTCGGTGCAGACGGCTTCTTTCTCCTCCAGACTGAGTGTTTAACCGTTTGCCTTTAATCTTCAGTTATTTTCTATATTTTAAAAACATGAACGACCTCGGAGCAGCGGGGAGGGAAACAAACAAAAAACCTCCTTTTCCAGTCATTTCTGGTTTGTTTTTTTTCTTTTTTCTTTCTTTTTCTTCCCTGTGGAGGAACTTTTCTGGTTCAATTTAAAAAAAATTCAAAGAAAAAAAAAAAGCCAAAAGTGGGGAAAAAAGAGAAGAAAGGAAAAAAATCAAAGCGATAAACTGACTGACGGATGAAAATGTTGGTATTTAGAAGGAAGTCTGCTGTGTCACTCTTTGGGTCATTTGTATTCTATTTTTGTAATAAAACAAACTTTGGCGCTCTGCTGACAGACTCGCCTCTCGTTTCTTCATCGAGAACAAAGTCTTTGTTTTTTTTTTTAAACTAAAAATTAAAAAAAAGATCAAAGTAAAGAGTTAATCCAATACTAAGTGTATTTACCTGAAATCTCCACCAGGGGGCCCCGGCCGAACAATGACACTGTCGTTATTTTGGAAATGTACATTTTAAGTTTCCGTAGGTCTGCATTGACTTTTAATTTGAAAAATGTTCCACTTCCATCAGCACTTCTTTCCTGTGCTGTCAAAGTAAAAGTAACAAGTTGGATTGTTATTACGGCGACTGTCAAAATAAAAGCACCAAGTTGGATTGTTACTATGGTGACTGTCAAAATAAAACTACCAAGTTGGCTCGTCATTACGATGACTGTCAAAATAAAACTACCAAGTTAGATTATTATGGTGACTGTCAAAATAAAGCAACCAAGTTGGCTTATTATAACTGTCAAAATAAAACTACCAAGTTGGCTCGTCATTACAGTGACTGTCAAAATAAAAGTACCAAGTTGGATCGTTACTATGGTGACTGTCAAAATAAAACTACCAAGTTGGCTTATTATGGTAACTGTCAAAATAAAAGTACCAAGTTGGATTGTTATTCTGGTAAGTGTCAAAATAAAAGTACCAAGTTGGATTGTTATTCTGGTAAGTGTCAAAATAAAAGTACCAAGTTGGATTGTTTTTCTGGTAAGTGTCAAAATAAAAGTACCAAGTTGGATCGTGATTACAGTGACTGTCAAAATAAAACTACCAAGTTGGATTGTTATTACGGTGACTGTCAAAATAAAAGTACCAAGTACCATTTTTGAAAACTCCTTGACAGAACCACGTCACTTCCTGCCGTCGTTTTCAAAACGCTGCCGTGAAACTTTTCGGAAACAAAAAAAACCCCCAAAAACCACGTGTTTCCACAGCGCCGCACTTTTATTCATATTTCCCCCCCGACCCTCAGATGTTGGAGCTCTCTGGCGCCCCCCACTGGGAACTGAAAATAAGTTAAAAAAACAAAAGAATAAATAGGAATAAATAAGACGTCGGTGTGAAAACGACGTCCTCAGACTTCTGATGGCTTTTCTGTCAGAGTCCAGAGTTTCCATCGAACATCGTGGCGCCTCTCTCTCTCTCTCTCTCTGTCGCTCTCTCTCTCGCCCGGCGGCGGCGGCATGGCGGCGCTCAGTAGAAGCGTTTCCGGCGGCTCTCGTTCCAGTGGCTGTAAACCACCAGGCCGATGACGAGGAGGAAGATGCAGCCCAGCAGGGAGAACAGAACCGTGAAGAACAAGCCGATGCTGCTCATCCCCGGATCCACGTCGCCCCCTGGAGGGGAGGGGGGGGGGGTGAGTCAGGCTGCTGCTCCTCTGGTGATTTCACCTGTACTACTACCTGTAGCTCTACCTGTACCTCTACCTGCACCTCTACCTGTACCTCTACTAGTACTACTACCAGTACTCCTACCAGTACCTCTACTAGTACTCCTACCTGTACTCCTACCAGTACTCCTACCTGTAGTCTTACCAGTACTCCTACCTGTACTCCTACCAGTACTCCTACCTGTACCTCTACCTGTACTCCTACCAGTACCTCTACTAGTACTCCTACCAGTACTCTTACCTGTACCTCCACCAGTACTCCTACCTGTACTCCTATTAATACCTCTACCTGTACTCCTACCAGTACCTCTACCTGTACCTCTACCAGTACTCCTACCTGTACCTCTACCTGTACTCCTACCTGTACCTCTACTAGTACTACTACCAGTACTCCTACCAGTACCTCTACTAGTACTCCTACCAGTACTCCTACCTGTAGTCTTACCAGTACTCCTACCTGTACTCCTACCAGTACTCCTACCTGTACCTCTACCTGTACTCCTACCAGTACTCCTACCTGTACCTCTACCTGTACTCCTACCAGTACCTCTACTAGTACTCCTACTAGTACTCTTACCTGTACCTCCACCAGTACTCCTACCTGTACTCCTATTAGTACCTCTACCTGTACTCCTACCTGTACTCCTACCAGTACCTCTACCTCTACCTGTACCTCTACCAGTACTCCTACCTGTACCTCTACCTGTACTCCTACCAGTACATCTACTAGTACTCCTACCAGTACCTCTACTAGTACTCCTACCAGTACTCCTACATGTACTCCTACCAGTACTCCTACATGTACTCCTACCAGTACCTCTACCAGTACTCCTACCTGTACTCCTACCAGTACCTCTACTCCTACCAGTAACAGAAAAACTTGACCACTGTGATGAAGTGAAAATGCATAATTTTTGTGTTTAAACAAAAATATGACAATATAATTTACAGTTGTAACATTTTGAATGACTTATTTTTAAATGCTTCTTGTTACTGTATTAACTTATACGTGTGTGTGTGTGTGTGTGTGTGTGTGTGTGTGAGTGTGTGTCTCACTCCGGAGCAGCTCCATGTTATCCACACTGGGCACGGTGATCTCCTCCTCCTCCTCCTCCTCTTCCTCCTCTCTCTTGCTCCGCAGCACGGTCAGCTGGTAGAGCTTCAGGGAGATGACGTCATGGTTGTCTGGGGGGGTGAGCGTGAGACTTTAGTGACATCTGGTGGTGAAGCTGCAGACTGCAGCCTGGAAACATCCTGGGGTTTCTACTGACGCTAGCAGCAGGAGGAGCGGGGCTATAGACCTATAGAACTAGAAGCTACTGACGCTAGGAGCAGGAGGAGCAGGGCCATAGAGCTATAGAACTAGAAGCTACTGACGCTAGCAGCAAGAGGAGAGGGGCCATAGACCTATAGAACTAGAAGCTACTGACGCTAGGAGCAGGAGGAGCAGGGCCATAGAGCTATAGAACTAGAAGCTACTGACGCTAGCAGCAAGAGGAGAGGGGCCATAGACCTATAGAACTAGAAGCTACTGACGCTAGCAGCAGGAGGAGCGGGGCCATAGACCTATAGAACTAGAAGCTACTGACGCTAGCAGCAGGAGGAGCAGGGCCATAGACCTATAGAACTAGAAGCTACTGACGCTAGGAGCAGGAGGAGCAGGGCCATAGACCTATAGAACTAGAAGCTACTGACGCTAGCAGCAAGAGGAGAGGGGCCATAGACCTATAGAACTAGAAGCTACTGACGCTAGCAGCAGGAGGAGCGGGGCCATAGAGCTATAGAACTGGAAGCTACTGACGCTAGCAGCAGGAGGCGCAGGGCCATAGACCAATAGAACTGGAAGCTACTGACGCTAGCAGCATAGACCTATAGAACTGGAAGCTACTGACGCTAGCAGCAGGAGGCGCAGGGCCATAGACCAATAGAACTAGAAGCTACTGACGCTAGCAGCATAGACCTATAGAACTAGAGTTGTGAACAGGTTTACCTGAGAGGTCTCCGGTGATCGCCGTGGCTCCAAAGTAAAAGCCCTTCGGCAGCCGCACGCCGGGGATGTCCAGACAGTCCCTCCACTCATGCTGGCCGTCGATGTCGATCATCACCTGGGGGACGACGGCGCGTTGAGACACCGACGGGACAGAAATGTCTCCAAACAACAAAACCGCATCGGCACAACCGGCGAGACACGTTGTCCACGTGGACTCGGGAAGCGAGAACCTTTAGAACCTTGAGCGTTACGACTGTCATTTTTTTCCTCCACGGAGCTTTTCTGAAACGGAAAGCGATTTTTTTTTTCCCCCACTTGAACCGGCGAATGCTAACAGAATGCTAACGAAAGAAGCAATTTCACAGAAACTTTCAAAAACTAGAGCTACACTCGGTAGAGCAGACCTTCGCCAACGCCACATCTGTTGGCGGAACCGAGTTAGCGTTGCTAGCATGATAGCTGCATAACGACGCTAACTAGCCTGTCAGGTGGCTACATCACGGTGTGAAACACTGAGCGTCTCCATGGCAACAGTCTTTAATCTCTATGAGGTGCTGCTCTCATCCGCTTTGTATGGGAAGTTTTGTTTTTTTCTATCGCAGTTTTTTGGGCTTTATTCAGAAACGGTGAGTCGCTAACGCACCAAAATCTCACGCGTTGTTTCTTGGATGATTTCAAATCATCCCTGAAGATTTCGTGTAATTTCGATGAGAAATTTTTTGCAAAAAGTTGGCAAAAAACATACAAACCTATAAATAAATCTGCATGGCTTCGTTGCTCGTAATTAACATTATTAACTTGCTTGTTACTAGAAGTTTGACCGTTTGAATCTCTTTTGCAACATCGCTACTGTATTTTATTAACCCTTGTCTTTATTCATTTTAATATTTAATTAAAAAAAAAAATTCAACATGTGGAATCATCTGGAAACTTAAAGTGGATCTGAAGCTCTCTGGCGCCCCCCAGAGGAGGCCTGTCCTACATGTTGTTGCAGCAGTAGGGAGGGGGGAGTTGGGGTGTCGGGGGGGGGGGGGGGGGGTTCCTCTCACCGTGAGCCGGCGGCGGATGTAGCGGATGAACAGGAAGGTGTCGTGCTTGAGGTTCCGCACCATGGCGTTGCAGCCGCCCAGCTCGGTGGGACGGCCGTCGCGCTCGTGGTCGTAGCTGATGCTGCCGTTCCCCACCATGGCGAGGACGAAGGGGAAGATCCTCTGGAGGAGGAGAAGAGGAGGAGGAGAGGAGGAGGAGGAGGAGGGGAGGAGGAGAGGAGGAGGAGGAGAGGAGGGGGGAGAGGAGGAGGAGGGGGAGGAGAGGAGGAGGTGAGGAGGAGGAGGAGGAGGGGAGGGGGAGAGGAGGAAAGGAGGAAGAGGAGGAGGTGAGGAGAGGAAGAGGAGGAGTAGGAGGGGAGGAGGAGGAGAGGAGGAAGAGGGGAGGAGGAGAGGAAGAGGAGGGGGAGAGGAGGAAGAGGAGGAGAGGAAGAGGAGGTGAGGAGGAGGAGGAGGGGGAGAGGAGGGAGAGAGGAGGAGAGGAGGAGGGGGAGAGGAGGGGAGGAGAAGAGGAGGAGAGGAAGAGGAGGTGAGGAGAGGAAGAGGAGGAGGAGGAGGTGAGGAGGAGGAGGGGGGGGAGAGGAGGAGGAGGAGAAGGAGAGGAGGAGGAGAGGAGGGAGAGAGGAGGAGGAGGAGAGGAGGGGGGGAGGAGAGGAGGGGGGGAGGAGAGGAGGGGGGGAGGAGAGGAAGAAGAGGAGGAGAGGAGGAGAGGGAGAGGAGGAGGAGTGGGAGAGGAGGAGAGGGGGAGGAGGAGGAGGAGGTGAGGAGGAGAGGAGGTGAGGAGGAGAGGAGGGGGGGAGGAGAGGAAGAAGAGGAGGAGAGGGAGAGGAGGAGGAGGAGGAGGTGAGTCGTCACACGCAGGATTATCCTCCGTCATGCAGGTGGAGGTTTCTTACATTCTGAACCTCGTGTCTCCAAGAAAAATATCAAAATGATGTTTAAGGGGGTGAAAAACAGGAAGTGTCATCCGGGAGGGGGTTTTTCAAAAGAAAACGACTGACGTCACTGGAAGCAGGCGGGAATCAAAGTTACTCTTCAGTGTCACTCTGAAAACCACCAGTTACAGTACAATCATGCAAAAAACACAACAAACACCAACCAGCCATGACGGTTTGACTCCCGGTGGGTCCAGCTTGGTGGTTTTATTTTGATAGTCACCATTGTAACAATCCAGCTTGGTGGTTTTATTTTGATAGTCACTGCAATAATCCAACTTGGTGGTTTTATTTTGACAGTCATGGCAATAACAATCCAGCTTAGTGGTTTTATTTTGACAGTCACGGCAATAACAATTCAACTTGGTGGTTTTATTTTGACAGTCACTGCAATAACAATCCAACTTGGTAGTTTTATTTTGACAGTCACTGTTATAACAATCCAACTTGGTGGTTTTATTTTGACAGTCATGTTCATGTTTATAACGTGTTATTCTCTGCTGTGTGTGTGTGTGTGTGTGTGTGTGTGTGTGTGTGTGTGTGTGTGTGTGTGTGTGTGTGTGTGTGTGTGTGTGTGTGTGTCTTCATGACAGAAACAACAGCACCCACCAGTGGCCCTAAATTAAAATTGCATCATTTTCAGCGTTTTCATGTAAACGGACATCAGTTTCAAAACGTTGCCGTGTAAAATACGGAACTTTTCTGAAATGAAAACGCCGCGTAAACTAAATTTAAGCTAGCTAAACGTAAGCTAAATTGTTTGTAAACTTTCACCCCCAACCCCCCCGTCGGTGGTCGTCCCGTCATGGCCGCCGTGTTTTTTTTTTTTTTTTTCTTTTCAGCTCATGCTGGACGGAGGCGTGGTCAGACGTGGGCTACCTGCGTGCGGGTGGTGTACCTCTTCTTCTGCGCCTGTCTCCGCGCGGCGGCACAAGAGAGCACAAACACTTTACACCAGTCTCGCCGGCGCGCGCCGACCCACAACCACCCTGCCCGTCCGCCAGCCGGGGGGCGCCGCTGCGCATTACCTCCAAGTGCTTCTCCTCGTTGGGGTACGTGTCCACGAACACGCCCAGGCCGGTGAAGTTGTCCATGTTCCCGAACACGGGTCCTGGGAGGGGAACATTGGGGGGGGTAACGTCACGCTAACGGAAACCACGGTTCCCCTCGGGCCCGCCGGGCCGCCGTACCTTTCTGCATGCGCTCCTTGGTGTACCACACCGCCATCCCGTCGCCGTTCAGGTTCTTCTTCCCGTGTCCGTGGACTTTAAAGTGAACCTGCATCTCCCAGTCCGTCAGGTGACACGGCTGGAACCAGAGGAACCAGAGAGGACGGGTGACAGTCACACTGCGCGGCGCAAACTAGACGTTAGTGTGAATAAATTCAAATAACGCTTCAAAAAATATAAAAAAAGTCCCCAGAATACCACGGAATTTAATGTGAGTACATCCACAGTAGAGGGAGTACTAAGGAACAGATCAAACAGTTTTAATATTAATTAAACTCAGGTGTGACTTTATCATCAAGTTTTATTTTGGAAATTCTACTTATGTATTTATCACTATTATACTTATGTATTGTATTACTATCACTTATTCCCTCAAATTCAGCCTGCTTAGAGTAATGCAGGTACTTGTAATAAATACTTCCACCCCTGGATTACATGCATATGAGAATTACTTTTATCAGACTACTTTAAGTATTGAGATACTTAAAGTAGTTTGTGTTACTCAAATTGTGTGAGTACTCAAACATAAAGTAGATATTACACTAAGTGTGATTGAATGTGCATACTTGGAAAAAAGTACTTGTCCATGTTTGTGTTATTACCTCGTAAAACTGCATTTCCTTGTATCTGAATGCTACTATAGCAACAAGCTAGTGATTTTTCTTAAAAAACTGCCAAATAGAATTATTTTCAAAATAGAGTCAAAGCGTATTTTGGTATAATCTGAATTTTTATTGTTATACTTGGAAAAGGGAAAAAAAAAAAGCATTAATAATAAACCAGGGATGTTTAGTATCGATACCGATCCGATACTAATACTTTTAAATATTCAAGCGTAAAATCCTGTAAATTACTGCTGAAAATGCGGATGTCAAATGTTTTCCCCTTTATTTTATTAACTAGTTTATAAGTAAATAAGTAAAAAAGACGATTTTTCCCCCCCCTTAATATAAACAAAGTGTACAACACGATACTGGAGAGAAACTGAAAATAAGTACTGGTATCGTTCGATGTCGATACCAACGTACGTAGTGTTTAGTCACACACACAATCCGCTCCATTTGCAGTTTTACTTCACGGCAACGTGGTATTTGTACTCGGAAATTGGAAATAAGTACTAATGTCGTTGCACCGGTATCGTTCGATGTCGGTACCAACGTAGTTACCGATATCAACGTACGTAATGTTCGTCACACACACAATCCGCTCCGTTTGCAGTTTTATTTCACGGCAACATGGTATTTGTACTCGCGGCTACTCGGAAACTGAAAATAAGTACTAATCTCGTTGCACCGGTATCGTTCGATGTCGATACCAACGTAGTTACCGATATCAACGTACGTAATGTTCGTCACACACACAATCCGCTCCGTTTGCAGTTTTACTTCACGGCAACGTGGTATTTGTACTCGCGGCTACTCGGAAACTAAAAATAAGTACTAACCTCGTTGCACCGGTATCGTTCGATGTCGATACCAATGTAGTTACCGATATCAACGTACGTAATGTTCGGTCACACACACAGTCCGCTCCGTTTGCAGTTTTACTTCACGGCAACGTGGTATTTGTACTCGCGGCTACTCGGAAACTGAAAATAAGTACTAATCTTGTTGCACCGGTATCGTTCGATGTCGATACCAACGTAGTTACCGATATCAACGTACGTAATGTTCGTCACACACACAATCCGCTCCGTTTGCAGTTTTATTTCACGGCAACATGGTATTTGTACTCGCGGCTACTCGGAAACTGAAAATAAGTACTAATCTCGTTGCACCGGTATCGTTCGATGTCGATACCAACGTAGTTACCGATATCAACGTACGTAATGTTCGTCACACACACAATCCGCTCCGTTTGCAGTTTTATTTCACGGCAACGTGGTATTTGTACTCGGAAATTGAAAATAAGGACTAATCTCGTTGCACCGGTATCGTTCGATGTCGACACCAACGTAGTTACCGATATCAACGTACGTAATGTTCGGTCACACACACAATCCGCTCCGTTTGCAGTTTTATTTGTACTCACGATGCGGCTCCACACCGCCCCCTGGCGGCTCTGCATGTCCGCGGTGAGGCGCACCTGCTCCGTGGTTACCATGGCATCGCCCATCAGCTCCCAGTGGGAGGAGCCAAACGAGCCCACGGCTGAGAACGCGAGCGGGCGCGTCGAAGCAAGTGAAAGGACAAATACTGGTGTTAACACACGTCAACTTTGAGGCGAATGAGTATCACAGAGCAGGGAGATGTTAAATGGTGTAATACGGTGTAAAACTAGCCGTGAAACGTAATTTCTAGAAACATCTGCACCCCTCCCTCCCCCCTCCCCCCTCCCTCCACCCTCCACCCTGCTATCCAGCGGAGCCCGGACCTTGGTAAGGCTTCGTCAGGGAAAACTCCCGCTTCAGGAACTCCTCCATTTCGTGGTCATCGTCCGCGAAACAGCAGCTCGCCGCCAAAACGAGGAAAACGACAGTGAGGTGCGGTTTAAAAGGCATTATTTCCCCCCCGGACGCGGGTCTGCACCGGAGACGAGTCCTCCGACTGGCGGCGGCCATCGTGGCTCCACTGGGGCGGGAGCCTCCTCCTGATTGGTTGACGGTTTCGCATGGCTCTATTGCTATTGGTCAGTCTGACTGTCAGTCAAAAGGCTGGTTGTTGATTGGCCGCGGTGTGTACAGTTGTTTTGCGGAGGAATAGTTTATCATGTAGATAAAAAAAAAAAATCCAGGACTAATCTGTAAATTAAATTAATTAATCTGTAAATTAATCCCTTTATTTTGGTATAAATTCGTGGTTTATGTAACTGTACCTTTCTAATCAATGTATAATGACTAAACTCAATGTGTGTAAATGGTGTATTAGTATTTTGTAAATTTACAATGGTTGGAATATGTAATTTGTTACAGTCAGAGTACTTCTTGTATTTTATAATATGTAGATTAGGTTACAGTATTTTCAGTAGTTGGAATATGTAATTTATTACCGGAGTAAAAGTATTTCCAGCAGTTGAAATATTTAGATTATGTTGATTAATCACAGAACTCAGTATATTTCCAGTTGTTGAAATATGTAATGTGTTTCAGTCTTCAGAGTATTTGGAATATGTAGATTAGTTAGTTTTCCAGTAGTTGGAACATATAGTTTGAATATTTGCAGTAGTTTTAATATGCAATTTGTTACAGTAGTCAAAGTATGTCTGGTATTTCAAATATGTGGATTGGTTACAGTATTCCCAGTAGTTTGAATATTTGGAATATATTATATATAGTAGTTACAGTATCTGCGACAGCTTAAATATGTAGATTTTGTGTATTAGTCACATTATTTAGAATATTTCCAGTGGTTGGAATATATAAATTGTCACTGTACTCAAAGTATGTCTGGTATTTCAAATACATAGATTACAGTATTTCCAATAGTTGGAATATGTCATTTACTACAGGAGTTACAATATTTCCAGCAGTTTGAATATTTGGAATATATTATGTATACTAGTTACAATATCTGTAAAGTTTAAATATGTAGATTTTGCGTATTAGTCACATTATTTAGAATATTTCCAGTGGTTGGACTGTATAATTTGTCGCGGTACTCAAAGTATGTCTGGTATTTCAAATATTCTCAATAGTTGGAATGTGTAATTTAATACAGGAGAAAAGTATTTCCAGCAGTTTGAATGTTTGGAATGTATTATATATAGTAGTTACAGTATCTGTGACAGTTTAAATATCTAGATTTTATGTACGAGTCACATTATTTAGAATATTTCCAGTGGTTGGAATATGTAATTTTCTTCTCAATATCCAGAGTACAGTATATACAATGTGTAGATTACATGCAGTACTTCCAGTAGTTACACTATGTAGATTATATACGGTACTTCCAGTGGTTGGAGTGTATAAATGACGTATATCAGTATTTGCAGTATTTGGAAGCTACAGCCCAGGTGTCTCCTGGTTGGATGCTGAGCGCAGGCCACGCCCCCTCCGCGGGTCTCTCGCGCTGAAGCCAGGCGGCTGCGGCAGCATCGCGGGATGGAGGAGTGACGCGGCGGGACGGCACCGACCATGGATCCCAGTGAAGACAAACCGGGGAAAGCCGTGGACATCTACCGGGACACGTGGGTCCGCTTCCTCGGTATGTCTACAGTTTCCTCCAACCGGCACCGCGCCTCAGCTGGTCCTCGGGTTTAAAACCTGCAACGAGAAAAAAAAAAAACAATAGAAGGTCGCCGGGAGCCTGCGGGCTAACGGTTAGCATCGCCGGCTAACCACTAAGTTTAAACGTCTATTTATAGAAACGCCGATGCGTTCAAGGGCATTTCGACAGTGTAGGACATAATGGTGTCGTGGTGCTGGGTTTTACACCCTGTACTGTGACATAAGGTTTTTGTTGTTGTTGTTGTTGTTTTTTTGTTTTTTTTTAAGACGTCCCTGTTTTAAACCCAGTCGGGAAAGAGTTGTTGTGCAAGTTGAGGCAGTGACTCACAACCACACACACACACACGCGAAAAAAACGCCCATATCCTGGAAGCTGTAGGTACGAGTCAGTGTCCCAGCATGCTGCCCTTCCTGTGTGTGGCTGTTCCCCCCCCTGCTGTGGTTAATCACCATGTGAAGGACATTCACACTGCAGAAGCTCCTGTCTGCGGGTGGAAAACCTGCTGCAAGGAGGGGGACAATAGATACGCTCTTTACATGTCCATGCTTGTTTATTTAAAATGCATTTTTCTGCCTTACGAAAGAAAAGTGTGGGCGACACTTCAATTACAGCTGCAGGATTCAAGCCAATTCAACTTTATTTACATAACAGTCATGATAAATTAATTAAATCCAGGAGTCATGAAACTTGTCTGTTTCTATTATAATTTAGATTTTTTCCCCCTGAGAAGAAATCCTAGGAAATAGAAATAAGTTCATTAAAATGTGTTTTTTTTTTTTTTTTTACTGGATTTGTCACGGATGTAGTGGGAATGAATGAACGCGTGCCTCAACAAGCATCAGCAATGGGAGCCAACTTTTTAAAAGACTCACTGAGATGGAAAGAGTTTTGCTTTTTATTGCTTGTTCACCTCAGTGAATATTAATATTGTTTCCATTTACTCTCTTTCTGCTTGAATATGGGGAAACACAGTTTTTCTGAAACTCTGCTCAGCAGATTTGACAATTACAACAATGTAGGAGCTGCATTCAGAATCTGCTGTGTCTGTGTGAGCCGGACTGGCTCCGCCCACACACGCCCATGTATGGGAAGATGGAGGAAGTACTTCCTCTCGTGGCGCCATGTGCCAGAGCAGAGCTGCCTGATTGGGGGAGGAGCCTACCTTGATTGTGATTGGCTAAACCCCCGATGACACTATATAGGGATGGTTTCTGATTGGCTGCTTGGAGCAACACACTTTTTAAAACCTGGAACAACCCAGGAGAAGAGGAACTTCTCTCTTTGTTCAGTTCTGTTTTATTTATTTTTTTGTACAAACCTGTTATTTTTACTTTGTGTTAAAACTGAACTGTGGTGTCCTGCTTTATGCAAATATCAACCCTGGCTTTGTCAACAGAAGACGACTTTGTCGGCTTCGCATTGCCGGAAAGTGGAATTACGTCAGTCATTTGTTTTCCCAGAAAGATTCCCACGCCGACGGTGCAGCAATCTTGAAACATCCAGAACCAAATATAATCCACGAGGCTTAAAACAAACCCCCCAAAAAACCTTAATTTTCTCTGAAAAGCAGCTCTTTGACATTTGGTGGACAGATTAGATGCGACGCTGATCCAAAGTTCCTCTCCTGACACACGCAAACTGTATACATTCTGCCCAAAATGTGAGTCGGTTTGAATACGAAGCATTTGAGGAGCGATAAAAACTCAACATTTATCAAAACTGGAAGGGACAGAATGTGAGAAATGGACACGTCGGAAACAAAAGAGGAGGTTTCGCCCCCTACAGGCAACTGTTATATATTATCCCACGATTCCTTTAATCCAGTGTTTTTCAACCACACTGGTGTTTCCTCCAGATCTCGTCAGGTGAGACGTGGGAAATTATCCAATTTCACATCTTTTTTCTAAAAATAACATTTGCTCTCACAGCCTCAGTGTTGCAAAGTAATCGTGTATAAATACTCTTCCCCACTAGAGGGCAGCACAGAACTTTGCCGGTGAAATGTAAAGTGACAGACGTCAGTGTGGTTCATCTCCACCTCCTGCTACCATCTTGTGTCAAAGTACTGTGTCAGTGACAGTGATGGAGAAGTTTTTGAAAAGGAAGAATGTGAACCAGGATCTCAGCTCTTCATCCATCAGGTCCAGGTTTCACACTGACGGAGTCACTATTAAAAAAAGTCCTTGCTTTCTGGATTTACTGGATTCCTGTTGATAAAACTTTGACGAGAAAGACTTTGATGTCTTTGATGAGAAAGACTTTGATGTCTTTGATGAGAAAGACTTTATATTGTTAATAGAGGCTACAGAGTTTCACATTTTAACATTTTCGGGTGGTGGTGGTGTGATTCCAGAGTTTTCCAGAGAAAAAAGTGTGCCTTGGCTCCAAAACGGTTGAAAAACACTGGTTTAATCCCCCCTCGTAAAAGCATAATCTGTGTGCTCACAGCTTTAATCCCGTCGGTCTGTAGGACTAAGTCTCGTCTCTTCAACACAAATGTTCTGCTGCTCTTGTTTTTCCCTTTATTCGGCGAGGAAGTCGGGATGTATGGCGTCGATTCACTGTAAAGGGGCGGGGGGGGGGGGGGGGGGGTCAGACATGATACCTTTTATATTGACCTATAGACACAATCCTCTCAATGTACTGTGATTAGTTAGACAAGTGGAAGTGCACCGGTTTTATGTTTCAGAAAAGTTACACGTTTACATGGCAACGTTTTGAAAACGATATCTGTTTTGATGGAAACGACATAAAAGGCACTGTAAATGATGTAGTTAGCATGTAGCGACGCTTATAGGCAGTATGTGTGTATATATATGTATATATGTCTGTATATGTATATATGTGTGTATATATGTGTGTGTGTGTGTATATGTATATATGTGTGTATATATGTATATGTGTATATGTGTATATGTGTATATATATGTATATGTGTGTATATATATTTATACATATATGTGTATATATGTATATATATATATATACATATATATATATGTGTGTGTGTGTGTGTGTGTGTGTGTGTGTGTGTGTGTGTGTGTGTGTGTGTGTGTGTGTGTGTGTGTGTGTGTGTGTGTGTGTGTGTGTGTGTGTGTGTGTGTGTGTGTGTGTGTGTGTGTGTGTGTTTGTGTATATATATATATATATGCTTTTGTGATCCTGAAACAAACTGAATGTAAAATACACTTTTATGGAAAACTATGAGTGTAACAAACAACGTATATCCAATATTTCAAAATAAAACAGTTGTGCGTCTCAGCAGCATAATTACCATAAAGTGTGAAACAGGAAGTGAGACATTGAATAAAATAAAACTCGTAGTGAGACCAGTCGAGTGTAACTTGTGGCCGCGGTTCGATTCCCACCAGATAATAAAAGACAATCATTGATCAGTATTTGATAAAATAATGAGGAATTTGTGGCCGGAGCCTTATTTGATAAAGAGAAAAGTATGTGTAGTGAACAATACTCGAGTACTGGCTGCTCACACACTGCTGGGGGTTTAACCTGCATTGGGTCACAGTCGATCTTTATTTATAGCGCCGCTCTTCCTCACGTCTGTATTTTGTGCAGAACGAAGGTCAACAGCAGATGTTGGTGTTGCTCTTTGTTCTGCAGCACATCTGGTTCACATGCAGCCGTTTTATTTGGATCTCGTGTTTCAGGACAGAGAGAAAAATCTGAAAAATGCATCGCGGGGAAAGAAGTGAGAAACTCTGCTTTCAGGGACCGATCGGTTACAATCTTGATTTTTTTTTAGATATTAAAAGGGTTTGTAGGTGAAAAACGTCCCGACACACGTTCATATCGTCACAAACTGCTGACGGAGAGTTAAATAGTGCAGCAGGTGTGTCGTCTTATCTGTTCAACCTGAAGATCTTATCGACTCACCGAAGCTCAGAAACACTTAGTTAGCATAGTTTATCTACTGTCAGATTAATACTGAGACGTCTCTTCATAGCAGCCAGCAGTTTAATTTGGTTTCATTCTAGCGTTCAGACCCTCTGGAGCTTTTTGACACGTCAAAACTAAAACCACTGATCCTTCCATTGTGAGCGTCGGTAATCCGAAGTAATCTTTTCAGCCAGTAAACGATTACATCCACTGATTACCCTGTTTATTGACACGCTAGTTGTAGTTACATGGACGATTTACATATATCATGTAAACGCCTCAATCTGATAAGACTGGACATCTGATATATATATATTAATTACTTTACTTATAAAACCTCCACTGCCATTTGTTTAATCTCCATACCTCTTCCATACTCTTTCTGTAGAGTATATTGCTTCATATTTATTTATTTATTTATTCAATTATTATTTAAATTCTTTCCCAATTGTGGGAATAAAGTATCTTATTTATAATATTAAAGTAAAAGAAAATCAAGCAAAATTAAGTTATGCTAAAATGAAATACAATTTTATAAAATAAAAGAAATAAAGTAAAATAAAAGTAAAAAAAAAAAATCAAATCAAATGAAATAGCTAATTTAAAATATTAAATTAAAATAAAACTAAGTAAAAATAAAAAATAACTAAAAATAAAATAAAATGGTAAAATAAGATTAATTAAAAAAATGTAATGTTATGTAATAAAAGTAATAAAGTAAAATAAAAGTAAATAAAAATAATGTAATAAAATAAAAGTATGTACAAAAAATTAAATCAAATAAAGTATCTAACATATTAAAGTAAAATAAAATAACAAAATAAAACTAATAATATAATGAAATTAAATGTTGTTAAAATAAAACAGTAAAAAATAAAATGGTAAAATGAAATAAAAGTAATAAAGTAAAATAAATGTAAGTAAAAATAATCAAATCAAACAAAGTATCTAATTTAAAACATTAAATTGAAATAAAACCAAGTAAAAAATAAAATGCTAAAATAAAATTAATAAAGAAAATGAAATAAAAGTAAAAAGTAAAATAATTTTCAAACTGTCTCTATCTGAATGACAAACTTTTCTGAAACGAAAACGCAAAACGATGCAAAAAAAGCCTTTGTGGGACTAAAAGGCCATTTCCTCCCAGAACAAGGTTTGTCATGAGGCTTGTTGCGTCTCTAAAAGTTCGCTGACGACGTTTTCCTCTCCGCGTTCAAACAGGCTATGCTAACGAGGTGGGGGAGGCTTTCCGCGCGCTGGTGCCGGTGAGCGCGGTGTGGGGAAGCTACGCCGTGGCGACCGCCTACGTCACCGCCGACGCCGTGGACAAAGGCAAGAAAGCAGCTCTGGTGAGATTTGATTTTTTTAAATGTATGTATTTATTTATTTTTATTTAAGCTGGTGCAGATAAACAATAAAAAAACAGTAAACAATTCCAAAGATGTGTGAAAATGAACAATACACTCTATATACAAAAGTAATACAAACAAGTGCTACCTCAAATACTATTTAGATAGATAATTACTTTATTCATCCCCGAAAGGAAATTGTTTTTGTTGCAGCAATCTGGTACATACGAATATTATAAAATACAATAGAATAGTAATAAAAGTAAAAAATAAAAATATCTCTGTATAAGACATAAAGAACATGGGCACTTAGAAATAAGCACGAGATAAAAGCAAGATAAATAAATAGATAGTAAGGTGCAGTGGCAGAGCCATTAGAAGTAGGTATTATATAATAATAATAACAATACAGATAATAACAGTGTGTAATAGTGTGCGTGCTTGTATATGAAATACTAAGTGTGACTTGGTTGTGTTTATGGAGGAAACAGAGGAGAAAGGAAATAGTTTGTAAACATAGAAAGGAGCAAAAAAAAGTGAAATTATTCATTTTGTAGAAATTGAATGAGTTTGTTTTGGAATTGAGGTTCTATTGTCATAATTTCAGGGAGCGTCGACTGAGATTCCGTTATAAAATAGTCAGACTAAAACAAAAAAAAACCCAAAAAACAAACAAAAACAGGAAGGAAAAAAAACAAGAAGAAGAAGAACAGCAACAACAGTAATAAATAAGATTTAAATACGATTTCCAATCCAGAAAGCGACCTTGTCTCTTTCAAGGTATCTTGACCTTGTCCCCCCCCCCCCCCCAGGCACACGGGGACAACCCCGGCAGGACGACCCGGGTGGCGGCGGCCGTCGTCGACACCTTCGTGTGGCAGGCGCTCGCCTCCGTCATCATCCCCGGCTTCACCATCAACCGCGTGTGCGCCGCCTCGCTGCACCTGCTCGGCACGGCCACCAGGTGGCCGCTGCCCGTCCGCAAGTGGACCACCACCGCCATCGGCCTCTCCACCATCCCCTTCATCATCACGCCCATCGACAGGTGTGGACCGCCGCGTGCCCGCGCCGTCCTCTCCCGAGGTCGTAGGTCGTCGACAGAAATAGAAACGTGGTCGTTTTAAACGTGAACTCGGACAAAAAACATGTCCGCCGCAGAGATTTAGTTGTTCTATATCAGGGGTGTCAAAGTCATTTCAGTTGAGGGGCCACATCAACCTAATCTGACCTCTGGAGGGCGAACAAGTCTATTAAACTGATATGGACAATGTCAAAGTCTTTCCTTCCTTTGATCCTTTTGATCTGCAAGAATTTGCCAGTCACACAAAAAAAAAACCCTCAGTCACCCGTATCTGGATCTCGTGTTTTTATTCAGGATTAAAACAATTTGTCATCATCTGGAAATTGTTTTGAGTTTACGTGTCTAAAGTATCACTTCACATAAATTGGGACACCTTTATTGTGAAAGGTGTTGCGTTATGTGACCCCACCAAAGATTGCATTAATTAATTCTGACCAAGGGTGGTTTTGAATGTCATTTTTGCCAATCGAGTGTTTTTAGATCAGCCTCTTGTCAGTTTTCATATTTATATTTTAAAAAAAAAAATTAAAAAAAAAAATCACATGGCGGCCGGATTAGATCCTCTGGCGGGCCGCTTCTGGCCCCCGGGCCTCATGTTTGACACCCCTGTACTATATTCAATTTGAAACTACATCCAGGTCAGAAAATGTGTGTTTTATAGTTCTATCCTCAAATTACCGTAAGTTCTGGACTATGCGAGGCACTTTTTTAAAGAATCTCGGCTGGTCAGGTGACCCAGGCTCCACGTAAACCGTGAAAACTTGTCACACAAAAAAAAATAAAATAATAATGCTTTGACTTTGTCTTGTATTCTCTGGCGACTTCTAGTCCAGACAATACGGTAAAAGGTCAATCAAAGGAATAGGCCTCGGCAAGACACACCGATGTGAAATAAACACGTTTTCCTCTCTCTGCGTACTTTGTAGGTCCGTGGACTTCCTGCTGGATTCAAGTCTTCGCAAGATTTACAACGCGGAGGAGGAGGAGGGGGAGAAGAAGCACAAATAAGAATAGTTCTCCTGGGCTTTCCGAACCACGAGTAAGGAGGAGTCCTCACGATGTACCAGTCATGAAACGCAGAGCGTGTAGCCTCAGTCGTCGTAAAGTGAAATCCTGCTGTGTGTGAAGCCTCCCGCCACAAGGGGGCGCTGAATTTTCTCTCAGGGTAATTCGGGGCTTTGATACCAAAAAACTGTTTCAATGGTAATTTAACGGTTTCGAAATAAGATGAATGGTCCACGTGTTGCTGTCAGTTTGTTTTTTTTCTTCTTCTTGTGGCCAAATAGTAAAACAGTCACGGGAATCTAAATTCTCCCCCAAATTCACCCTACACTTCCTGTCTGCATGTCTCTTATTGTTTTTGTTTAACTGCTGGATTCCGTTAGTTTTAGAGATATTATGAAAAGCTGTAGGAATCTACACGCAAACTTCAAATAATATCTTTAGACTGACAAACTGTTACCGTATTTCCCCTACTACTAGTCCCACTTTGTTTTCATTCGCCATGCAACTCGAGAAAATACTTGCGTATTGAAACATACTGGTACATACCACCCGTGGCCACTAGGTGTCACTGCATGGCAAAAAGAATGCTGCTACTGTACCACAAAAAAAAAAAAAGAAGATTATCGTGATTGAATGAAGTTAAACTTTGCAGAAAAGGGAAAAGTTACAAAGCAAAATTTCCTAAAAATGATAAAATGTGTGGGAGACCTGAGAAAAACAGAGAAACTGTTACTGGCAGAGGATTATCGACGCTGCTGTCGTTACATCTCCACGTGGAATTCACACTTTTTTGTAACTTATAGTCCAGGAAAGACGGTAAACCTTTCATTTTGCACTTAAACTTAATTTATCGCTTTAATTCAGTTACGCCTACAATAAATTCTGTTCTAAAAATACACGTTTTAATAGTATAATTATTAGTTTTATCTTCTACTTCATCCTACGTATTGATGCCAAATTTTATTTGTACCTCCGATACCGTATCTCATGCTAAACTATGCAAGGGAACAAACAAAGTAATGTGTACGTACTTTAGCTGAGCCAGTACCTGTTTTTTTTTTTTTTTACTGTAATAAAATGACATATATATATACAAGTACTGTTAAATTGAATTTAAAAAAAGGAACTCTAATATAAAATGTAGCGTCGCATTTGGATGAACTGTCACTTTAAGACAACAGGGAACATTTTGGGAACTTTTTTTTTTAGTGTCGTTTTTGGAAACGGTTTAGCAATAAGATTTTATTAAAGGTCCAGTATGTCATATTTTTCAACATTTTTGAACTAATAAGACGTGTCAACCTGTGTTTTTTTTTTTTTTTTTTTTTGCTCGGGATGTTGCGTAAACGGGCGCTAAAGTTAGCATGCTAACCATTTAGCTGCAGGCGTGTCGTCGAGCTCCAGTGCAGCGAAAATTGAATATTAAACACAATAGGTGCTCGAGTTGTTAGTTTGTGCAAAATAAAATCTAAAATAAACCTCAAAATGTGACATACTGACGGGAAACTGACTCACTACTGCCACCTAGTGCACAAAAGTGGCATTGCTGGAATTAAGCCTTTAAATTGTTGCTTCGTTTTGAAAACTTTGGGAAATGTTTGGACTTGCCGGCAGAATTTAGTTCAACGGGTTTTCGGCATTCTTTACCTCATTGAGAGATTCAGCTTTTGTTTTTTTATTATTATTATTATTTTTAAGTCCGTTTTACAGGTCGGAGCCACAAACTCTTTAAACGTTACCTGATCGCGATTAAACCGCGAAATGTTTTCCGTGTAAAAGTTTTAAAACTCTATATTCATATTCATCTTGATGTTTTACGTTTTACACACAACTTCACTGTTTTTTTTCTGTTTTACCTTCGTTTGTGTCGTAAATCTGGTCTTTCAGCCTTAAAATGGGAAAAAAGTCAAACCTCAAACTTTAATTTCACTAACTGATGAATGAAATGTGAAAGTTACGACATCTTGATGCTCCTGAAACTGTAGTGAAATAAATTATATGCTGACAAAAATGTCTCTTTTCTTTTGTTTTTGCAACGGATGCAGTTTTGTGAACATTTGAGGAAATGACTCCATCAGGGGGTGTCGACATGAAATAGTGGAATAATAATCTTTTAAGTGAAAAAGGATTGTTTTTCTCTGTTGCGACGCAGCTTTTATGTGGAAAAACGGTTTTATTTTCATAAAAACCCAACGATTACAACCATAAATGACCACAATTGCAATATAAAGCTCATTTTAATTAAACCTTCTGGTGAAAAGTACAAAGAAAGCGTCAATTCCTGGGACGGTTTTGTCTTTGTTTACTTATTTATTTATATTTATGGAGAAAGATCAGATTTTAGTTTTTGCCAGTATGCAATGTTCAGTATTAAATTCCATATCCTGTGATGTCATCACCCCGGTTCAAGGTTGGGAGGTCAAAGGTCATGGAGTCCATATTTGTCATAATGCGGAGAAACTGAATGTTCTGGCCTTGGTTTGACATCAATCGGATTAAAACTGAGTGTGAGCTAGACCTTGACCTTTGACCCAGTCGCTCTCAGAATTAAATAAGGACGAATCATCCCCGAAGATTTCATGGAATTCGGGTCAAGATTTTTTTGCGAAAAAGTTAGTAAAACATGCAAACTGATAAATAAGCACAGACAAAAATGAAATATATGTTGTATAATTTTTTTTATCAATTAATTTCTTGCGATTCTTACATTTGTATTTGTTGAGGCTTACACACATATTTATGCAAAAACATATTTTTTTTAATGACCAAAGCAGGTGGAATGTTTTCCTAACAATTTATTTTCCTTCAATAATAAGTTTTATTATATATATTTTTTTATTTCAATTTTAATACCTTATTCATTATGATTTATATGAATTTATTCCTTTTTTAGGCCACAAACAATATTTTTTTTTTAATTGGAGGTGGAATATTTCCCGTACAATTTTCTTTCCTTTATTTAAATTTTTATTTATGTATTTTTTTGAATGTAATTTATTTAATTAATTTTTTTAACTGCAAAGCATCTCAAAATGTGTATAATTTTTTTTATTATATTTAATTTCTTGCGATTGTTACATTTGTATTTGTTGAGGCTAACACATATATTTGTACAAAAATATATATATTTTTAAAATGACCAAAGCAGGTGGAATGTTTTCCTAACCATTTATTATTTTTCTTCAATAATAATTTTTATTATAATTTTTTGTGTGTGTGTGTGTCAATTTTAATACCTTATTCAATATGATTTATATGAATTTATTTATTTGTTTTGCCAAAAGTCCTTTTTGTTTTTAATTGGTGGTGGAACATTTCCCGTACAATTTTCTTTCCTTTATCTATATTTGTATATATGTATTTATTTTTATTTAATTTATTTAATTTATTTGTTAAACTGCAAAGCATCGCAATACCTTATTCATTACGAATTTATTTTTTTGTTTTGCCAAAAGTCCTTTTTTAAAAAATTGGAGGCGGAATATTTCCCGTACAATTTTCTTTTATTTTTATTTAGTTATGTATTTATTATTTTTGATTTAATTTATTTGTTAAACTTCAAAGCATCTCAAAGGTACAGTTTTATTTAACTTGTCGACGTGACACGACGACTCCGGGGGTTATAATTAATTAGAATTAGCCGTTTCAGTACGAAAACAAGATACTGAACATTATTTGCAGACGTTCCAGTAAAAAAAAAACCAGAATTCCCACCACCTGCTCTTGGCTCCGCCCCTCTGGAAGGGGGTGGAGCTTCAGGCGGGAGCAGCCAATGGGAGAGAGGCTCTGGATTGAAGAGATCCCAGCTGCAGCCACTTCCCCTTAACGAAGCATAAAGAAGGTGGAGGGAAGCCGTGCGGCAAGGTAGAAGCAGACATGTTGGCGCCTTACCTGCTGGTGTTCACCTGTTTGGCCGCGAGCGGCGCTCAGTCAGGTGGGAGGCGGAGCAACTCTGAAACCACGTATAACTATATATATATATTTATATAACTGCTCCTGCTTTCTTTTAACGCTTCGTTTTGTGCGTCGCTCCTCTGCAGGCCTTGCCCGGTTCTTCCGGAACCCGTGGGTAGATTTCGGCGACGGTTCGGACTCGTACGACGACGGCGGCGTCGACACGTGGCCTGATGCTTCGCCTGATGCGTCGCCCACGGTTACGGCGGCGGGTCTGAGCACCACGCAGCCGCCCCCGCCGCCGCCGCCGCGCTCCAGCACCCCCGGTGAGTCCACGCCTACGAAATGCTTCTTAATACCAGAGTCTCTTGTTTTAACCCCCCCCTCCACCCCTCCCCCCCACCCTCATGTCAGACTCTAGTGGCGCGGTGGGGGAGTCGGCGGTGTGGAAGGTGGCCCTGGTGGTGGCGGTGCTGCTGGTGGCCGTGGCGGGCTCGCTGAGTTTGGCCTACTACCTGTGCTTCTGGCGGGGAGGACGCTTTTACTACCAGCCTCAGAAGGAGGGCGACGCCTGAAACGCAATAAAGTCCAATTTATTACGGGGAAAAAAAAACGTGACGTGGCTTCATTTAACCGACGTCCTCCACCTTGTCCTCCACCTTCTCCTCCATCTTCTCCATCTTCCTCCTCCTGGTCGCTCCAGAAACCTTGAATTCCACATTGATTGATTCTCCTCCATTAGAATATCGGATCCCAGGAGCTACATTCAGAATCTGCTGTGTCTGTGTGAGCCGGACTGGCTCCGCCCCCACACAAGACGCCCATTTATGGGAACATGGAGGAAGTACTTCCTCTTGTAAACTGTTATTTTACTTAGTAAATAATAGAAGGGGGTAAAAATGCTTAAATTTCAGTGATAAAAACTTTCAAAATGTCACAATTTCACCGGCTGGAGGAAGTTTTAGAACTCCTGTAAAGTGATGGTGGTTCCTGTGTTCGCTTCGTTTTGGCTCCGCCTCCTCGCGTCTTCCTGTTCTAAGAAATAAACTCAATTAATGTAGATTTTATTGAACCAGAGGGGAGAAAAACAGCAGATTACTGGAGATGAAATATTCAAACTAACGACTAAAAGCTTATCAATGAGTAAAGTAAAATATCACTCCGATACTGCAGTGTGAGAAAATTCACAATATTTAGTTTTTAAGTGATAAAATAAATGTCGCCATCTCAAGCATTTCCTCGTCTGTATTTGACGAACATGAGAATAAAATAAAAGCACTTTTTTTACAAAGTAAACTCAGACTAATGTGACTGCAGTATTATTCTCTACAAGTATGAGCGCTAAAAGTGACTGGAGGGTTTATTTAAGTAAATTGTACTCAACAAAACATGGATTTTTTTTCAAAATAAACATCTTAAGTTTTTGACAGAATTCTCAGCTGTATTTTTTTTTGTAGTAATAGTTTGGTTTTGTGAAAATATAAACATTTCCATCACTTCTACTCTTAAAGAAAGTTTCAATGGGTTGCAGTTCATAAAATGTCCACTAGAGGTCGTAAGTGACTTTTTGTTGAAACTAAAACTGAATGATGTAAAAAGCACATTTTGCTCATAAGTGCTGATATTAAAATATATATATATAAATAGTTTAATATAAAATGATTCATATAGAGACACTGGCCAGGCTGTTATATCCACTCTACATACTTGTATTTTATCTTTTTTTTAATTGTAGAAGTTTTTAAATATTTAAGTTGTCTCGGATAACAAAAAAATATTTCTGTGAATATAAAAAAATGAAATGAAATGATTAAACTTAAATTATTGAACAAATACAGGGAAGAATTAGGATATTTAATTAAATAATAACCAAACAACAAAAATAAACAAGTAAAAAAAGGAAATGAACAAGAAATAAAACGATAAAATAAAATTTATGAAACGATATTTTTTATATATATTTTATGTGAAACTGCAAAATGTTCACTTTGCTTTAATATTATTTTTATTTATATTTTTTTATTTATTTAAAATTGAATTAATTTTACTTCTGACTACTTTTTAGAACCTAAACTTCTACTTTTATTTCTATTTTCTACTTCTAGAATTAATGCTTTTTTTTTTTTAATAACTTAGACATACTATACTTCTCTTAAACTCAATATAATTTATTTTTTCTGTATTTTCCAGCTGCTTCCAGGTGTGTTTGCCGACTCGGCGTCACGGGTGGGGGAGGGGTCAGAGGTGGAGGGTGAGGTGGTGGGGGGGTGGGGGGGATTCCTCTCCATCTGACTCGTGGCGTGAGCGCGGCGCCCGCTAAGAGTAATGTTTTAATTCGGTGTCAAGCGAGCGACTGGGATCAAAACCACCAGCATGAATAAATCCCCCTCGAGACAAAACGATGATGAATTGAATTAATCTCTCCGCCGTGATGGACGGGGGAGGGGCCGCCGCCGTGATCTGTGATTGGCCCTCTGTGATTGGCCCTCTGTGATTGGCCCTCGGCCCAGAGTCCCTCCGTCCGCCTCACTCACTTTCTGATTCTTCTCTTTCTTCCAGGGAATCCTCGCCTTTCAATCTGCATCCCTTCATCCCTCCATCCCTCCATCCCGTCATCTCCACAAAGACATTTGCAGGAGAACAAGGGTTCGGTGAGGACACGCACACACACACACACACACACACACACACACACACACACACACACACACACACACACACACACACACACACACCAGGGAAAGAGTATACACTAATATTCCACCAGTATTTCCTCCACTTCCAGCAGTAGGGTGGCTCCCGGTCAGCCAACCTGGCAACCCGCTGTCCTGCTGCAGAATTACTACTGTGGTCGTTAAGTTTAGCTTTTCAAAGTAAAGCTCATGACTTTTACTTTCTCGATCGGCCGTCGGGAAACTTTCTAAAGTGAAACTTTCTGCCTTAATATTATTCCACCTGGTGTGAAGCTGCTCTGGAGTCACGGTGCTGCGTACATTATTATTATTATTATAAATTTTTTTGTTAAAAATTGCTGCGTAAACCCCCCCCAAAAAACGTAATTTTTTTTAACAAATTAAATATTTCAATTTTTTTTATTTAAAATTGCTGCGTAAAAAAAATATTACGTAATTTTTAAAAAACAAATTAAACATTTCAAATCAATTAATTCAATTAATGCATAATTTTTTTACAGCATTATATTATATTATATTATATTATATTATATTATCTTATATTATACTATATTATGTTATATTAATTATATTATATTATATTATATTATATTATATTATATTATATTATACTATAATTCATAACTCATGTTCAGCAGGATGAGAAGTTGGGTGATGATTCCCTTCACGTTAGGAGAAAATGTAAAGTTTAGAAGTTGATCCCGGTGTGGGGGAGGGGCGGGGTGAGGTGGTGGTGGGGGGGGGGGGGGGGGGTCATTAGCCGCGGTCCTACATCGTCGCTCCAGAGTTAAAAGCCAGAAGAAGAGTGTCGCCTTAAAACAACATGAACCGCAGTGAACGGCCGCCATCATTAGTGACGGGCAATGAGCCGTGATTTTATTACAGTACAGGGGTGGTTCACACACACACACACACACACACACACACACACACACACACACACACACACACACACACACACACACACACACACACACACACACCACTGTGGTGAGTGTTTGTAGAAAGGCCGTTTTAAAAGGCAGTAACTGAAATGTTTAGTTCACCGGTCGATTTATTGAGGTCAGCAGAAGGCCACGTTTTATAAAACACGACTGGGGGGGGGGGGGTAGATGGGGGAGGGGGGGGGTAAATTGATTTTCGTGAATGATTTGATCTGAGCAGAGGAGAAACAAAAGACAATCCCTCCACACAAGAGACGTGAGGCGGCGCGACGTTAGGAATCGGTATCATATTGGGATTTAGTCGATTTTCTTTGATCTTTTTATTTTTTTTAAAGACGTGCTTTCAAGTGGAAACAAATGTTTGTGCAGCAGCTTTTTGAAAAAGTGCTCCCAAGGTGGAAGTTTTGGAATTTCCTAATGTACCATTTTATTCTTACCAAAGGATCAGTTTGTACTGCGTTTGAGTACCGATCGAGTTTTCGTCTCATGCAAACGAGTTTTCAACGTCGTTTCGGTGCAAAATGTAAAATCCAGCATGAAAGTCTCGTTAAAAGTTTCCCAAAACTTTTATAAACATCAACATTTGTTTAGTAAATGAAACCATTGAAAAGTTTCCCAGCAGCTTCTCTTGTTTTCAGTCACCGTGCTTTTATTTTGACAGTCACCGTAATAACAATCCAACTTGGAGCTTTTATTTTGACATCACTGTAATGACAATCCAACTTGGTGCTTTTATTTTGACAGTCACCATAATGACAATTCAACTTGGTGCTTTTATTTTGATGGTCACGGTAATAACAATCCAACTTGGTGGTTTTATTTTGACAGTCACGGTAATAACAATCCAACTTGGTAGTTTTATTTTGTCAGTAACGGTAATAACAATCCAACTTGGTGGTTTTATTTTGACAGTCACTGTAATAACAATCCAACTTGGTAGTTTTATTTTGTCGGTCACGGTAATAACAATCCAACTTGGTGGTTTTATTTTGACAGTCACGGTAATAACAATCCAACTTGGTAGTTTTATTTTGTCAGTCACGATAATAACAATCCAACTTGGTGGTTTTATTTTGACAGTCACTGTAATAACAATCCAACTTGGTAGTTTTATTTTGTCGGTCACGGTAATAACAATCCAACTTGGTGGTTTTATTTTGACATTCACGGTACTAACAATCCAACTTGGTAGTTTTATTTTGACAGTCACCGTAATAACAATCCAACTTGGTGGTTTTATTTTGACGCTCACCGTAAAAACTATATATATATATATATATGACATGAGTCCATGCACGCCGGCTGTAATTCTTACTCGTGTAATCCGGTTACATACAAATAAAAAGCGACGTGAGATCCCGGCGTTGAGGAGGACTTGGCGTGATGGAGGCCGCTCGCCACGCTCGCCGCGCTCGCCGGCGCCGCCGCCTCTTTGTGAAGTGAATCAGGAGGAACATGAAAAGCGAGCGGCGTGTCGGCGCTGCATTATGTATGAGGAACTCCTGATGAATCCCGTTCAGGCGCGTCAGACGAGTGGAAACGCTGCCGGTCACTTAAAGCACACGATCTGCGGCGACGCTTCAGGAGAGAAGACAGACTACAGGAGAGAGGACAAACTGCAGGAGAGAGGACAAACTGCAGGAGAGAGGACAAACTATACAAGAGATGACAGACTACAGGAGAGAGGACAAACTACAGGAGAGAGGACAAACTACAGGAGAGAGGACAAACTGCAGGAGAGAGAACAGACTACACAAGAGAGGACAAACTACACAAGAGAGGACAGACTGCAGGAGAGATGACAAACTACAGGAGAGAGGACAGACAATAGGAGAGAGGACAGACTATACAAGAGAGGACAAACTACAGGAGAGTGGACAGACTACAGGAGAGAGGACAGACTACAGGAGAGAGGACAAACTGCAGGAGAGAGGACAAACTACACAAGAGAGGACAGACTACACAAGAGAGGACAGACTGCAGGAGAGATGACAGACTACAGGAGAGAGGACAGACTACAGGAGAGAGGACAAACTGCAGGAGAGAGGACAGACTACAGGAGAGATGACAAACTGCAGGAGAGATGACAAACTGCAGGAGAGTGGACAAACTACAGGAGAGAGGACAGACTACAGGAGAGAGGACAAACTACAGGAGAGATGACAAACTGCAGGAGAGAGAACAGACTACACAAGAGAGGGCAAACTACACAAGAGAGGACAGACTGCAGGAGAGATGACAGACTACAGGAGAGAGGAGAGACAATAGGAGAGAGGACAGACTACAGGAGAGAGGACAAACTACAGGAGAAATGACAGACTACAGGAGAGAGGACAAACTACAGGAGAGAGGACAGACTAGGAGAGAGGACAGACTATACAAGAGAGGACAAACTACAGGAGAGAGGACAGACTACAGGAGAGAGGAAAAACTACAGGAGAGAGGACAGACTACACAAGAGAGGACATTCTACAGGAGAGATGACAGACTACAGGAGAGATGACAGACTACAGGAGAGATTACAGACTACAGGAGAGATGAAAGACTACAGGAGAGAGAACAGACAATAGGAGAGAGGACAGACTACAGGAGAGAGGACAGACAATATGAGAGAGGACAGACTACAGGAGAGAGGACAGACAATAGGAGAGAGGACAGACTATACAAGAGAGGACAAACTACAGGAGAGATGACAGACTACAGGAGAGAGGACAGACTACAGGAGAGAGGACAAACTACAGGAAAGAGGACAAACTAAATGAGAGAACCCAGAGCAGCTCCAGTAGAAAATAGCTCCTAAAAGCTTTTAAAAAAATAAAAACAATCAAATTTTAGATTTAAATCTAGAAAAAATAAATAATAATAATAATAATAAAACTAGCGCCGGTGTTAAATAACTGAACTTAAAATCTGAGCTCCTCCCAGACGTACAGCCGTGAAGCAGCGAGAGACGCGGGACACGTCCAGGCCCGTCTGAAGGGACAAACGAGAGTCACGGTGATTTAAAA
>NC_137664.1:1387057-1399557 GCF_963422515.1 Blennius ocellaris | reverse complement strand
TTCTGGCTGATCTATCGCGAGCGGGATAGCGCTGCTTTACGGCCGCTTGTCACTTTATATGACAGGAGACAAAATAAAGGCTTGAAAAGAGCTGCTGCGCCCCCCCCCCCTCCCCCTCCCCCCTCCCCCCTCCCCCGACCTCCAGATCCACACAAAAGCCCCGTCCACCGCAACCGATGTCTCACCCGTGCGTCTGGACGACCACGTTATCTCTGATCGGAGCCGTAATGCATCTTTTCTTCGTCGTACACAGATCAAGCCAGCGGGAGTCTGACGAGGGGGGGGGGGGGGGGGGGGGGGGGGGATGAGGGGGGGGGGGGACTCACGGCGTATTGAAGTGGATTTATTCAAACTGATAGCATCTCGTCCTGTCCTGCTCTGCTCCCGGTGTGCACAACTGTCTTTTCAAAGAGCCTTTAAGGATGCATTGAACAAAGAGAGAGAGTGGGGGAGGGGGGGGTGGGAGGGGGTGGGGGGGGGGGTAGAAGAGGGTCCAAATGAGTTCTGGATCATTCCTGGAGCAGAGGGATCAATAACCGCCAGGCTAAGCCCCTCGCTCATCCATCTGATTCATACCCCCCATCCCATCCCATCCCCCCATCCCCCCCCACCCCCCCACAGATATGAGAGGAATCCTCGACTTGAGGCCCGGGACTAAAAAAAAAAATGGTTTCGTATAGCCGCGATATACGAAACCAGAAATGTGCGGCTTGGTCAAAAACGCGAAGCTGTTTGACCCGTCATGGAGAGTATACCCCCCCCCCACCACCACCCCCATCTTACCCCCCCCCCGCACAGATACTTGTGTCTGATCTACAGTTGGAGGCCTCGGCGTTTTACAGCCACACAGTAAAGGACCTGGTGTGAAACTTGCTGTAGTTAAATCGCAGCAATCGGCCCCCTGAACCTGCTATTAAACCGCCTCGGAGCAGGTGGTTACGTAAACACCAGTTGCCTTTAGGGGGGTGGGGGGGGTGAGTTACAGAAAGCACCGGTGTTAAATAGCGAGACATTAACTACTATTTATTTTATGTGAGCTTATAATAACAGTTGTCAGTCTTTGTCGATGAGGACAAATCGGTCAGAAGGCAAAAAAACAAGGAATCGAGCAAATTCTATTGTGAAGCAAAACAAGAAGTAGGGAGAAGTCTGTACTTTTCTATTATTCCTGCACTTTTATAGCTCCTGGTTGACATAATATGACAATCAATATGATCAACATTTACACATATACAGTGTATATAAACTCAAAGCCATGCATACACATATAAATACACCTATACACCTCCAAGTTCAATACGAATCAATAATTTCCTCTAGTTTTATTTGCATCTCAGCAATACCCAACTTCCACTTCCAAATATTATATATATATATATATATATATATATATATATATATATATATATATATATAAAAATAAATAAATAAATATATATATATATATTTATTTTATTTTTTTGATAACATCCCTTTAAAATCATTGAAGTTTGTAGTGTTTACTGCCAAGTCCAAAATATTCCACAAATCAACCTCACAGACTGATATCTATGTATTTAATGCTGGTGTGCACACTGAGTTTTTAAAAAAAGGTATTTACAAGACAAAAATAAAATATAAAAGAAAAATTTACAACAAAAAATCAAACAAACAAAACAAAACAAAAATATATATGAGATTATAGCCACCCTTTTCTCCCCATTAAGATTCTGTATATTTTTTGGCTGCATGTTTATTCCCGGCTTTGTAATATTACCAATTCAGATCACTTTTTTTTTAAAGGTTGTAGTAAAAGTCATGCAATGTGCTTCTTGATATATTTTGCGAATGGTTACTACTTAATAACGTCTAGTAATTTATTCTGTAATTAAAATGGGAGGAGGGAGTTATCGAAATGTAATTAACTTTTGAAATGACGCCTCAACCTGCTACGCCACATCTCGCCTCCTGGGGGCAGTGTTGGACACAAATCAATTCTGTAAAATGACAATTTTCACTGAAGAAAAAAAAAAAAAAAGAAACCCCACAGTCATATCAGGGAGATAGTTTTCTAGTTTAATACTGACTGTATGTCAAAACTGACGATGTCAAGTTCTGGTTCTCATTTTAAAAAACAAACAAAGGTCCTCAAATTGTGAGTCACATCTCAGGCTTGGGCCCCACAAGTGTAGAAAAACCAACACACACATACACACACACAGTTTTCTTATTTATTCTCACTTTTATTAGCTTGTATTATTTAAAAGTCATTTAAAAAGCCATTGAAAAAAAGTCCATTCAGTCCAATGTGGAGGATTTTATTTGTCTTTGAGGGAAAACGAGGGATAAAAAAGCTCATTGGCTGAATCAACCCAGTATTGAATCTTTTAACTCAGTGTTTTTCAACCACTGGTTTTTCCGCGAGATCTCGTCAGGTGTGCCGTGGGAAATTATCCAATTTCACATTTTTTTCAAAAAAAAAAAAACATTTGCTCTCACAGCGACAGTGTGTTGCAGAGTAATCATGTATAAATACTCTTCACCACTAGAGGGCAGCACAGAACTTTGCCGGTGAAATGTAAAGTGACAGACGTCAGTGTGGTTCATCTCCACCTCCTGCTACCATCTTGTATCAAAGTACTGTGTCAGTGACAGTGATGGAGAAGTTTTTGAAAAGGAAGAATGTGAACCAGGATCTCAGCTCTTCATCCATCAGGTCCAGGTTTCACACTGAGGGAGTCACTATTAAAAAAAAGTCCTTTGTTTATGGATTTACTTGATTCCTGTTGATAAAACTTTGATGACAAAGACTTTATATTGTTAATAGAGGCGACAGAGTTTAACATTTTAACATTTTCGGGTGGTGGTGGTGGTGTGCCTCCAGATTTTTCCAAACAAAAAAGTGTGTCTCGGCTCAAAAAGGTTGAGAAACACTGGTTTAAAGGGCCCTTCAGGGATCCACATGCAAAAAGCCTCTGTACTCATTTTTTTTTTCCCCCCGGTGCGATTCCTTCTTTCCTCAACAAGTTTGCTCTGGAATCACAAGACGAGTCCAGGAAGCTTTACTTTTATTGGACAGCGGAGACGCAAAAATCTAAGTAAAGGCAGAGCAAAGGACGAGAGACAGAGACAGAGAGAGAGCGAGAGAGAGAGAGAGAGAGACGCCATTCGTCTTTAAGATCCAAAAGTAAAGAGACATCCAAGCAAATATAGTTCCTCAGCTTTATAATGAGTGGCGACGATAAATCATTGATAATAACAGAATATTTGAGACGCCGACTCCTCCACGTCCATCGTAGTACCTCGGGAAAGTCTGGCCGTATTAATAATCGAAGAGTTCCACCTGTGATCTCAGAGAACGGAGACGCTAAACACACGTTTATAGATGTGTAATAAACAAAACAAAACAAAAAAAACACAATATCTGTCCCATGTAAATATAACCAGCAGCCATAATGACAGGACTGTAAACAGGAAGTACTGCAGTGATACTTGTTATAACAAACACTGTCAAGCTACTCTATAATTTGGTCTATTCTTTATTTACATATTTAAAACTATATAGATTTTTTTTACTACATAAGGATAATTGTGACGTATAGCTATTGAATATTGAAGGAGAAGGTTTAGATACTTCTTACCCCTTTATGGGCAAGATAATGTGTATATATATGTATGTATGTGTGTATATATATATATATATATATGTGTATATATGTATACATGTATGTATGTACGTATATGTATATATGTATGTATGTACGTATATGTATATATGTATGCATATACGTATATGTATATTTGTATGTATATACATATATGTATATATGTATATACGTATATGTATGTATGTATATACATATATGTATGTATACATATATATACATATATGAATGTATGTATATATATAGATATATACATATATGTATATACATACATATATGTATGTATGTATATGTATGTATATACATATATACACACACACACATATATATGTATATATACTATGTATATGTTTAAACCTCATGTAATTCTATTGACTAATTTCTGATATATTTAAATTGCATCCCTCTGTTTGAGGGAGGGGGTGTTTATTTAACTTCATGAAATGTTATAAAAGAAATTAAATAGTTTTCCTATAAATTGACTTTATGCCTTCAGTTCCTGCACTTGATAAATTAAAATTGTAGATAAAAAACCCCTGATTGAATTTGAAACCCCCCCTGCTGTGCGACCTTTATATTTATTTATTTTTCCCAGAAACAAAGCATCATTCAGTAAAAACTGCGGGTTGTGAGACAAACCCACATAAATATCGTCTGTTATGAAACGCCGTAAGTCGTTCTGACCTCTGTTTTCTACGGTGGCCCTGAAGTGCAAACAACAACAACAAATCACTAAACACAACACAAATGAAAAAAACACAACAACAACTTGAAAAACACAACATCAAATTGAAAAACACAGCACAAATGAAAAAACACAACAACAACAACTTGAAAAACACAAGAACAAATGAAAAAACACAACATCAACTTGAAAAACACAAGAACAAATGAAAAAACACAACATCAACTTGAAAAACACAACAACAACTTGAAAAACACAAGAACAAATGAAAAAACACAACTGCAAATTCAAAAACACAACAACAACTTGAAAAACACAACAACAAATGAAAAACCACAACATCAAATTGAAAAACACAACACAAATGAAAAAACACAACAACAAATGAAAAAACCTTTTCTGTTTAAGTTACCGTCTTTGTGTTTTTGAATTTGTGTTGTGTTTTTCAAGTTGTGTTTTTCAATTTGATGTTGTGTTTTTCATTTGTGTTGTGTTTTTCAAGCTGTGTTTTTCAATTTGATGTTGTGTTTTTTCATTTGTTGTTGTGTCTTTTCATTTGTGTTGTGTTTTTCAAGTTGTGTTTTTCATTTGTGTTGTGTTTTTCAAGTTGTGTTTTTCAATTTGGTGTTGTGTTTTTTCATTTGTTGTGTTTTTTCATTTGTGTTGTGTTTTTCAAGTAGTGTTTTTTGAATTTGATGTTGTGTTTTTTAATTTGTTGTTGTGTCTTTTCATTTGTTGTTGTGTTTTTCAATTTGTTGTTGTGTTTAGTGATTTGTTGTTGTGGTTTGCACTTCAGGGCCACCGTAGTTTTCCGTCTGGTTGGGAGAAGTTTCATTATATAACCTCCCGGAGTGATGGAGGCGCTTTTTACATCGAAATAATCCACTTTGATTAGACATTTAAAAACAAACAACAACAGAAAAAACAACAACAACCCTCTCTCTGGTAATAAAATCAGACATCCAGGATACTTCCCCAGTTACTGTAATCCCACACTTTTTTGGGGGGTCACGTGATCGCAAAACTTCCGACCGCCGTGACGTTACAATGCGTGGTGGGCAGGACGAGCGTGCGCAAAGAGAGAGAGAGAGAGAGAGAGAGAGAGAGAGAGAGAGAGGAGGGAGGGAGAGTCTTCGCGTAAAACAAATAGAGAGAAGGAGAGAGAGAGAGAATGACACATTCAGGCTCCACTTCTCCAGCGTGATGCACAGAAAGAAAGAAAAAAAAAAAAACCCCGCTGTGACGGATCATAAACAATGAGAATGAGGAAATCTCGCTCGTGCACGAGGATCCAGTTCGACCTGAGCGTCTCTCCGGGAGGATCTGTTTAGAAACCGAGGAGGTTATTTTATTTTATTTTATTTTTTTTGTATAATAAAAAAAAAAAAAAATCCTGCAGCAACACATTCCTCCTCCTCCTCCTGCTGCTGCTGTCAAGCGACCCGGACAAGGACGCTTCAGTCCGCCGCTGCAGGGCAAGGAGGATGTCGGAGCCTCCAGCCCGCTCCCCCGCGTCGTTTCCCGTCGAGCCGCTGCGGTTCGAGAGAGGACGTTTCGTAACGACGCCGAGAACCGAGAGGAAGGAAGGCTTCTTCTTCTTCTTCTTCTTCTTCTTCTCCTTCTTCTTCTCCTCCTCCTCCTTCTCCTCTCAGCCCGTCTGCAGCCGCGCGCTCCCCGTTTCCCCGCTGCTGGAGGCGCCGCGGCGCGTCTGACGAGACTTGTGGACTTTTTATTATTATTATTATTATTATTCTTTTAATTCGATAAAACACCCACCTTCTTATTAAAGGAGCGCCACTTGTTATTATTATTATTATTATTTTTTTTTTTGTTATTCTTAAAAAAAGAAGAAAAAGCCATTTTCATACTGGATCGAGGAGCAACAGAGGGATTAAACGTTCCTGTGTGTGTGTGTGTGAGAGAGTGTGTGTGTGTTTCAGTGTGTGTGTGTGTGTGTGAGACAGACTGGGGTTACATTGTGAGAGAGGAACGGTTGTGGCAAGAAAGGCGGCTATAAATAGCCCCGCATGCAATTCTCGAAAACTATCACAAGTGGTGCATCAGCAGCTCGTGGGAGCGGACGGAACCACCTCGACGCCCGCGCGTGAACGTGGACGTGTCCGGATTTTATTCCTCAAGTTTTGGTCTCGTCGTTTGAGTTTTTTTTTTGGTTTCCCACCCTCCACCCTTCCCTCTCTCTCTCTTTCTGGAGCTTCAAGAGGAAGGGAGGAAGGGAGGAGGAGGAGAAGAAGAAGAAGAAGAGGAGGAAACACACACACACACACACACACGGGTCGTCAATGGATTACGAGGGAACTACGTTTGGCTGATCTCGCGCTGGATTGAAATGGATACGCGCGCGCGCGCGCCTCGCTGTTGACAATGATCACGTTTGGGATCGCCTGACCTGGATTGTAACAATGTTGTGATCCAACCCCCCCCCCCCCACACACCCCCCCCCCCACCCCTCACCCTCTCCCACCCACCCACCCCCCCCTCACCCTCCCTCCCCACCTCCTCCCTCCCCAACACACATACACACACACGCGCGTGCGCTCGGATTTACGACGCTTCTCGAGGATTTTTTTTTTTTTTTTTTTTTTTTTTTTAATGGATGAGTCCTGCACTTCTCCCTGAAAACGCCCATTCCTCTGCCGAATCATATTTTTTTTTTTTTTTTTTTTTTTTTTTTTGGGTCGAGTTTGGGTGGGGGGTGTGTGTGTGTGTGTGCAGAACCAGAACACCCCCCCCACCTCTACCTCTACCACCCCCCCCCCCCCCCCAGAGGATTTCGACATGCCCCGCGCTGCTGACGACCCCAACGGCGGACGATTATGACGACAACGGCGAACTGGGTGGCGAACGGGGCAAGCCTTGAGGACTGCCACTCCAACATCTTCTCTCTGGTACGGTATCGAACAACATCCGGCCGCTGCTCGTCATCAAACACAGCAAGAATAGACACGCGCGTAAAAAAAACCAAACAAACAAAAAAAAAAAAAACCCAACAACCAAAAAAAACCCCCCATGCGCATAAAAGCTGAAGCCAAATAGGTGTATGTTGTTATTATTATTGTTATGATTGTTGTTATTATCAGGGGTGAGTGTTGGGATGAGACGTCCACACGCCACCAGTAACCCTGTTCTCATGAAGAAATGGATCAACAAAGAAGATTTTCTCATCAGGTTTCAGTCCAAAACAAACCGCAGCACGCTTGGAAAAAAAAAACAAAACAAAGGAAAAACATCAAAGCGAGTCTTTTGAAGTAATACGCCAAAGTAAGACGCCAAATATTGTCGTATCGAGCAGCTCTCGGCTCGAATTGGAGCAAAAATAAACCAAACTGACAAAAAAACCCCCCCAAATTTTCCCCGCACAGTTTCTCCTCTTCACCCCCCCCCCCCCCCCTTTTTTTTAAAATCGTCATTTCACTGGAAATCTCGCAGCAACTCGGTTGCATTGCCAAGCAACGAAGTTGGAAAAGAAGGTCTGCCTCCCGCCACACGTTTCCTCAGTAGAGGGACGTTTTGAGACGTAAAGAGGAAGTGGAGTGAGGAGTTCACACCAAACCCAGCTTTTCTTCTTCTTCCTCCTCTAGAAGGAAACTAAGAACAAATAATGAAATCATGTCAAAGCGAAAGTTCAGATTTTGACAGATCGCAGCGTGAGGCCCATTAAGCGCGCAGCGGAAACGACACTTTCAGAAAAAAAAGATTGTTTTTTGGCGTGTTTTCACACTTTTCTTCCTGCAATCAGCGAGTTGACTTTTTCTTTTTTTTTGTTGTTTTTTGTTTTATTGCTACGACGAGCAGCCAATATTCCAGGTGACCTGCAGCCAGACGCTTCTGACCGCTAACAACTCTGATGTCACACAGGAGCCGGTCCTCCTGGTTTCCAGGAGAAAATAAAAGCCCCGCAGAGCTTTAAATAGTAGCTTTAGAATTTTAAAAATAACACCACTCTTGGTTCTTTATTCCGAAATATCTCGGTAATAAAGAGGCGGAAGCGGAACTGAAACTTTGAACCCTGGTAGTTCATCCCTGGAGCTGCAGAGGATTTACATGGTTAATAGATGGAGTTTCAGTCGAGTTACTTTTATTAAATGTCGACATGCAAAGTGCATTTCTTTTTTTTTTTAATCCCCCAATGTTAAATAAATATAAACAATTAACAGAAGAGAAGCACATTAGGTGGAACCTGATCATCCTAACTGTGTTTAACGAACACGGGAACAGGTCAAAAACAAACATAAATAAATAAATACAAAAGAAATAAGAACATAAAAATATACAAAAAAGGAAAGAAGCGATGTCCACATATATACATAGACACACACACCCATATATATATATGTGTGTTCGTGTTCATAGCGGATTGTTCTTTCAACTCGTGTGTGTGTGTGTGTGTGTGTGTGTGTGTGTGTGTGTGTGTGTGTGTGTGTGTGGTTTCAGTACAAAAACAACCAACAGTGCCACCTTGTGGCCCGGCATGCCAACCACGTCGTTTTCAAAATGTCCCGTAAGCATTTTTTTGAAACAACGTATTTTCTCTTGAAACGTTTTTTTGTGTGTAAACGGGGCATAAAATCCCGGCGCTGCGTGTCGGTTCAAGTCTGAGGCTTGCCTCGCAGCGAGAAAACCCTCGGTTCGATTCCCGGCTGGTTGTGTGACTTTAGAACGTGTTCACCTCCTCCTCTTTGGTCCCGACCACAGTTCTCTTCATTCGGGTGACGGGAAATCTCCGGTGAAATAAGTAGTAGGGAGGAAGTTGAGAGGAAGTAGTAGAGAGGAAGTAGTAGAGAGGAGGTAGTAGAGAGGAAGTAGTAGAGAGGTGGAAGTAGAGAGGAGGAAGTAGAGGGGAGGAAGTAGTAGAGAGGTGGAAGTAGTAGAGAGGTGGAAGTAGTAGAGAGGTGGAAGTAGAGGGGAGGAAGTAGTAGAGAGGTGGAAGTAGAGAGGAGGAAGTAGAGAGGTGGAAGTAGTAGAGAGGTGGAAGTAGAGGGGAGGAAGTAGTAGAGAGGTGGAAGTAGAGGGGAGGAAGTAGTAGAGAGGTGGAAGTAGAGAGGAAGTAGTAGAGAGGTGGAAGTAGTAGAGAGGTGGAAGTAGAGAGGAGGAAGTAGAGAGGAGGAAGTAGTAGAGAGGTGGAAGTAGAGAGGAGGAAGTAGTAGAGAGGAGGAAGTAGTAGAGGAGGAAGTAGAGAGGAAGTAGTAGAGAGGTGGAAGTAGAGAGGTGGAAGTAGAGAGGAGGAAGTAGAGAGGTGGAAGTAGTAGAGAGGTGGAAGTAGAGAGGAGGAAGTAGAGAGGAGGAAGTAGTAGAGAGGAGGAAGTAGAGAGGAGGAAGTAGTAGAGAGGTGGAAGTAGAGAGGAGGAAGTAGAGAGGAGGAAGTAGTAGAGAGGTGGAAGTAGAGAGGAGGAAGTAGAGAGGAGGAAGTAGTAGAGAGGTGGAAGTAGAGAGGAGGAAGTAGTAGAGAGGAGGAAGTAGTAGAGGAAGTAGTAGTGAGGTGGAAGTAGAGGGGAGGAAGTAGTAGAGAGGTGGAAGTAGAGGGGAGGAAGTAGTAGAGAGGAGGAAGTAGAAATGAAGAAGTCGAGAGGAGGAAGTAGAGAGGAGGAAGTAGAGAGGAAGTGGTAGATGGGAGGAAGTAGTAGAGAGGTCGAAGTAGAGAGAAAGTAGTAGAGAGGAGGAAGTAGAAATGAAGAAGTAGAGAGGAGGAAGTAGAAATGAAGAAGTGGACAGGAGGAAGTAGTAGAGAGGAAGTAGAGAGGAGAAACTAGGTAGGGGGAAGTAGAGAGGACATAGTAGAGGGGCGGAAGTAGAGAGGAAGTAATAGAGAGGAGGAAGTAGAGGGGAGGAATTAGTAGAAATGAAGAAGTGGAGAGGAGGATGTAGTAGAGAAGATGTAGGCAGGAGGAAGTAGAGAGGAAGTGGTAGATGGGAGGAAGTAGAGGGGAGGAAGAAGTAGAAATGAAGAAGTGGAGAGGAAGCAGTAAAGAGGAAAAAGTAGAGAGGAAGACTCATTGATATCTGGTCTGAAGACTTTACATCGCAGGTGTTTGTTGCTACCCATTAGCCACGAGCTAACTAGCCTAGCCACCACGGTCTAAAGGGGCGGGACTTCCTCTTTCTGTCCGGACCAATCAATGAGCTTGTTGACTAGCTTTGTTAGCTTCGCCACACTTAGCGTCGTCGTTTGCGCATGTGCGGTGACCTAAAGGTCAGAAAAATTCAGCCGTCATCTGACGCTGCGTTCGATTGTACTCGTAATTCGGAAAGGTAAATTAGTTTCATTACACCAGCGTCTATTTTTTTTCTAATGTCACGCGATCTACTATTACTACCTTTGCGATCGACTGGTAGATCGCGATCGACGTATTGAGCACCCCTGATGTAGATCCTTCACATAAAAAAAAAAAAAAAAGTAAAATGGTCTTTATTGGTAAACGTTCCCATGACGACAGGATGGGGCAGTTTCTTAAAGTCCTAGTGAAATGAAGATTCCACCTCCAAAACACTCTGGTGTCTCTTCTAGGGACATTTTTCATGCTAACTGGCTGAAGGGTAAAATGTTAAAACGCGGCAATCTGCGAGAAAATAGCCAATAAACGTTGGTATTTCCTCTGCTGGGCGGAGCTTCTGACAATAATAGAGTGACATCACGAGTTGTGCACACGCCCAAGTTGTGTTTACATTATGGAGGATCAGAGTTTTGACCACGAAGAGGCTGAATTTAACCATATTTCATCATCGTCGTCATTTCAAACCCAGTGATTGATGAAGGAGACACAGAAGGTGGTTCTGCCATCGGTGACCCCGTCTGGAACATGTTTGAGGAAGCAGAAGACGCTTCGTCCTCCATTCGTCCTCGTCTCCTCGCCTCAGCAGCCGCCAGTTTTCACCTTTGAGGCTTTGAGGCTCCTGACTTTTGGTAGAACGACCGGCTTCGTGGTTCCAGCACGTCGAAGCGCTTTTCTGACTGCGGAATCACCGAAGATGAGTCCAGTTATTACTGGATCGTCTGCTAGCCGCCCAAGCTAGCCACTAGCGGCTCCCGCCACCCGTGCTCCTTTTCTCCTCTCTCTCGATCTCTTCCAGGCTCAATCTTTCGTCAAGGCTCATAAAACGCAGACTATAACTTCAAAACACTGTAAAAACTTGGATATCTAAGAGGGAAACAAGTCGATATAAACACAACAGATGGAGATCTGCACAACTCGTGACGTCACGCCCACGAAGAAGAAGGATTCCCCCCGACTTCCTCGGCCGGAGATTCAAAACTCAAATAACTTTTGTTATGCGACAGCAGTGGTGGGGCAGAGTCGGAGGAACCTTACAAGTAGAACCCCAACTATCGTTTTTTTTGCAAAGTAGTGTTTTACATTTCACTGGGCCTTTAATCGTTCCCTCTGTGTCGTACTTGACTAGCCTGTGAATGAACACCTGAACCGGCTTTGGCTTTGACAGCACGTGTTCGCCTCCTCACCTCACGCCGGTTTGCTGGAGGTTCCTGCTTCCCGCAGCAGTAAAGGACCTTAGAAAGTTAAGTGCCCATACGGTGGGACTTTACGGTGGGTGGGGGTGGGGGGGGGGGGGGGGGGCAGTAGATTACTGTCACGCTCTCCTCCGCCAGGCTGGTGTCAAGATACTTGAGGTGGCTGCAATCACACAAGCCACTAAACAAGTGTCTGTGTGCCCCTGGTCATCCATCTGTGACAAAAAGCAAACGAGACCCTTGTAAAACGGGGAGAAGGGAGTCGAGCGGGTGAGCCGAGTCGAAGTGGGAAGGGTGGAGGGCGAGAGGAGGGACAGAGGAATGTTTTCAGCCGAGCGAGAGAGAGCGAGAGAGAGAGCGAGAGAGAGAGAGAGGACTGCAGCAGAATCTGTTTTCATTTTAGGAAAGTATTATGACTGATGTGCATTTCCTGACTGCTGGCCTCAGCCTATTTGAGAGAGAAACTGAGTGAAAGAGTGCAACGGAGCAGGGGAGAAAATTAAAGGAGAACTTTGTGTGTGTGTGTGTGTGAGCGAGAGAGAGAGAGAGAGAGTGAGTGAGAGAGAAAACAGTCTTTTTTTTTTTTCCTGTGGACTGGGCATGTTCTTATAACACCGAGTCCCAGACTGAATATGAAACGCTCGTAGGAGGAGACGGTTAGGAGCCTCGCAACACAGGAAGCTTCAGT
>NC_137664.1:1352057-1384557 GCF_963422515.1 Blennius ocellaris | reverse complement strand
AAACCGTATTCCAGCCGAGACCTCGCGCGTAATAACGACGCCGCCACTGTCTGGCGTGGAAATGAAGCGCTAAGCGACGCGGCCGAGGGAATACCGTTAGCGGCGGCGTGTTGATTTATGGCAGGTGAGTGGCCGTGGCTTGTAAGAAGAAGCAGGTCATCAGGACTGGTGCTTTTTAAAAAAAAAAATTTTTTTTAACCCTTGTGTGGCGTTCAAAAAAACTTCCTTATGTGGCGTTCGTGGCCGTTTCCATCCACTAACTTTGACGGCCGTAAAATTATATCAGAAGAATATTTTTTTCAACTTTTTTTTGCATAAATCTGTTAATCAACCTCAGTCCTAAACAAAACTACCAAATATTTTAAAAAAATATATATTTTTAATAAACCCTTTAAATGCCCAGCTAGAAGATGAAGTCACTGATTTTGGGAGGGAAAAAACACAAAATTGTAAAATTTTGTAAAAGTGTTTTTTTCACTAACTTTGACAGCCGTAAAATTATATCAGAAGAATATTTTTTACAACTTTTTTTCCCAGAAATCTGTTAATCAACCTCAGTCCTGATCAAAACTACTAAATATGTTTAAAAAAATATATTTTTAATTAACCCTTTAAATGCCCATCTAGAAGATGAAGTCACTGATTTTGGGAGGGAAAAAACACAAAATTATAAAATTTTGTAAAAGTCTTTTTTCCCCCCCCAATATCAGTGACTTTAATCTTCTAAATTGGCATTTAAAAGGTTAATTTAAAAAAAGTAATAATTTTTGGTATCAGGACTGAGGTTGATTAACAGATTTCTGTGAAAAAATTAGAAAAATAAAAAAAAAAGTGTAAAACTTTTAAAAAATTTGAAAAAAAATTATTTTTTTTTTATCTGATGCATTTTTACAGCTGTAAAGTGAGTGGATGAAACAGCCACCAAAGGGAGTTTTTTTTTTTAAATCTGATTTTGCACAAAAACTAAGTATGCTTCAAAGATAATTACATTACTAATCTGATCACATTTTATATTGAAAATGAGTCATTTTGTGTGTATTTTTCCCATTTCAGTGCCTTTATCTTCTAAATGTGCATTTAAAGGCTTCATTTTGAATTTTTTTTTTAAATATTTGGTAGTTTTGATCAGGACTGAAGTTGATTAACAGATTTATGCAAAACATTTTTGAAGAAATATTTATCTGATATTTTTGTACAGGGGTCAAAGTGAGTGGATGAAAACAGCCACGAACGCCACATAAGGACGTTTTTTTGCCGACAGTGTTATTATTGACCGAGTGACAAAATTTAAAATCACATTTTTTAATTGCATGTAAAAGTAAACTTCCTCAGCAAAAATCATGCCATTTGCGCCAATACAGTGAAAGTTATGGTCAAATTAAGAGGAAAAATGACGCCTCGTGGACGTTTTTGCCCCCCAATGCCGCACAAGGGTTAATGTAGGCTGTTTGTATTTGCGTGTTATTAATGGCGGAGGTTTGGTGTGTAGAACGTCTGCAGAGCCACAACTGTCGCTGCCCGAGTTTAGATGAACATCCATTTAAAGTTTTTCTATTATTAGTGCCGACGCAGAACCACCAGCGCGCTCCTGACTATTATAAATGTGTTTACAAAGTCCGCTCGCCATTTTTAGAAGGAGAAAAAGACTTTTTTTTCATTTGTCGAGTTGCAGATGTTTATTTCGGGGCTCGTTGAATTAATGAAGTCACCCACTGATTCTACACTTTTATAGTCCTCCATTAAAATATACGGACAATTTACAACTTTAGAAAATATCAACGTTTATTGTGATGTTTTAAATATTGTTAAGCCCACAATTATAAAATTCAGAAAACTAATCAACGCGTCAATAATGATAATGAACAAATCAGATGAACGTTATTATCCCCCACCGTGGCCGATAGGCCCCGAAGGGGGATCTTGAAACAGTCTCCGTCCGTACGTCCGTACGTCCGTACGTCCGTCCGTTCGAACGTTTCTACCTATATCTCGGCAACCCCTGGGCCCACAGTGACCAAACTTCACATGTGGATACATCTCAGAGGGGGAAGGGATACTATGGTGACCTTGACCTAATTTGCATATTAAGTAGGTCACAGGGTCACGAAGTGCTTAAAAACACATTTTGGGCTCTGGAGGCCTAGGTTTTTGAGCTAGGGCTCTGAAATTTTATACACACATGATACACACTCCAGGGATAACCTCCAGTACACCAAGTGACCTGACCTTGACCTTGAAGATTGGTAGGGTCTGAAGTTTGCTCGTCATGGTTGCACAATACATGTATTTTCATATAAAGATTTCTCCTCATTTCTCAGCAATTCCTGGGCCCACAGTCACCAAACTTCACACATTGACACTCCACCTGGGGAGAAGGGGCACCATGGCGACCAGGACCTAATTTGAATATCAGGTCACAGGGTCACTAAGTGCATAAAAAACACCTTTTGGGCTCTGGAGACATATTTTGACATAGCTTATGAAGAAGACCTTTCAGATTTTACATAATTATCTACTAGGACCCATGGAACACCCTCTAGTGTACCAAGTGTGCTGCCTTAGAGCTGGCTTTGTGAGAAAATAGAAAGCCCTCCGGCGGGGGATTAGCCGAACAACGGCCTTCTTGTTTTAATAATGAAAGTGTGATGGATGAATGAATGAATGATGGATGGGTGGATGAAGTTGTGGGCGGATGGATAAGTGGACGGGTCAGTGGATGATAGTCGGATAAATCGGTGGATAGACGTTCTATTTTATTCTACGTTACTCAGCTGTTTCCCCGATTTTTCTCCACAAAACACATGTAAACACGCATCGTTAGCAGTGATTTTAAGTTTCTTTTATTTCGATTTTTTTTCCCTGCCGAGTTTAACGAGAGGAACTTAAAGTGAACTTCAAGCAGACTAGATGACACTTTATTTTAGTAGCCAAACTGTAGAACAGATCTTTTACTTTTATGTACATTTATGATAAAAACAAAGGCAGCAAAAATGTAATTAAATGCAGTTACAGCTGGGTTGTGCAACAATTCCTGCATCACGGCACATAGACATCAGTGAAAAAGCATCATGATGGTTTTTGTTTAATGACTTAATTGTTCATGTTGTAGTTTTTACATTATTTTGCTGATTTGCACATGTGAGACTGACTGAAATGTCAATAATTCACATTTTCTGTGACGGACCAGGTCAGAAAGTCTTCTTGAATCATGATTATTCTGCCCTCCGTGCAATATAAATCTAATGTTAGCTTTAATATGACCCGTTGCCCCATTGAGTGTGTTTGTGTGAAGGAGGATCGAAGCCATTAATGTGAAAAACGAAGCGTCGGAGTCTTTTACCGTGAAAGTCATACTTTACTGTGACGTTGAAGCCATCGTGGAGAGGATGAGTGCATATTTCCACGGCAGCATCCCAAGTCTTCTGCTGCTCGCACGATATGGAGCATCTCCAACTGGTGGCTTCTCGTTGGGCGGGGGGGGGGGGGGGGGGGTAAGGAAACGGGGGGGTGGGGTGGAGGGGGGGGGGGATCTCTCCACTGGTTTCCAGTAAATCCTCCAGAGTGCAGCCATGGATCTTACCAGAGCAGAAGGGCTTGTCAGGGAACCTGCCGTAGAGGTGAAGAACGGTTCAAAGGCAGACGGAGGGGTGTGGGGTCGGGGGAGGGGGTGTGGGGATCGGGGGCGGGGGTGGGGTTGGGGGGGACACAACCGCTGGTCCCCGAGCTGGAAATGGGGCAGGATGGGCAGGAGTATTTTGGAGCACAGTGGCTGGAGTGTGAAATATGTGAGCCCCGCAGTGCCAGCTGTGTGCTATTCTTAGCGCCTGCTGCTAGCTCCTGTGTGTGTGTGTGTGTGTGTGTGCCGGGCGGCGGCGGCGGCGAAGCGTTGGCAGAAGCCGGTGCCACCGAGTGCCATGCCATCGCTGGGTCGTTGGCTGCATAGCCGCTCTGCACCTTGCTGAATGGTTTCGGGTTCACGTCTTTGCGTGAACAACTGTGGCCGCTTCTAAAATAAAAGTCGCTTTCAATTCAGTACGGTGAAACCTGTGATGTAGGGACGCCCTACCATCCAAGGGCAAGTGTCCCCTGAAGACTGGCGTCTTCTCTTCGGACGGACGGGTCACGAGGACGAATCGTATGGAACAAACCAAACACCAAATATGTGATGATTATTTAAAACTACACGACTGAACCAATACAAGATATATACAGTGTATAAATATTTGTGGACACATGTATATAAGATGATTATTAAATAGGATTTAATGTACTTCAGGGACCACATACAGTCCAGTTTCATCCTAAAATATTTCTATAATAACCTTTAAATTTACATTTCAAGCTTTTTCTTTGGTGTGGTCACTGTGTCTATATTTGTACAAGACCCAACAGTTAGCACTGAAAATGATTACGATCTCAACAAAAAGTCAATTTTAATGGAACATTCCGGTGCAAAATACAACAAAATGTTAAAAAATAAAACTAGTATAAATCCTCTATACTCTGACCGGGTCCCTACCTGAGAGGTTCTACTGTATTATGTTTGAAATATAGAAAATAATTTAACACTTTTGATGTCAGGGGGCCAATTTGCCGTTTATAACTACTTTAGCTTTTACCTTTATATTTCAACATTGATGACTGCTTAACTTTTTTTTCCAGCATTTTGAAATACTAACTGAACATACTGAACCTGAAACCACCAAAAAAATGAGTAAAAGTTAGATTTAAAAAAAAATATATATTGAGAGCAGCACAGACGTGTAATGAAAAATGTTCACAGCTGAGAAAACATATCTAATGAGTATTTGTACAAACCATTACACAAATGTGTCCAAACAACACATTTATATGCAACTGTTTCCATAAAAATACCAGAAAACTTTGAAAAACTAACAGCTGGCACCATCAGATAACTGTATAACTGCAACATATATATATATATATATATATATATATATATATATATATACACACACACACACACGATCTAAATGATTTTACAGTTACTTACAGGTATGCAAACATTTATTAGGAGTACTGTGATAAAGTAGGATTTGCGATAAACAAACGTATATAAATGACGTTAATAACTTTGAGCTTAAAGATTCGCACTCCTTTATTTAGTACATCTGAAGTTCCCACCAGCAGTACTTGTAATTTCTGCCCCGAGGTCAGTATTTAGGAAACCACTTGGATAATTACATCCATAAATACTTAATTGCACAATTGTTGTTGATTGATCGCAGTTATGTTCCATATTTGAAATTTTGCAGCGCGTGTGGAAATAGAATCCGTCACAGTTCCGTCGGTGTCTTGCGATGTGTATTTTGTGTAATACTACATTTGCAGCCTATTGTGTCTCGTTGTGTTTGTAGTATCGTCCTTTGTGGCGGGAGAAGTTTGTAGTAGAAGTTTTCCCTGAAGGAAGAACGTTCTTTAACGTTCCGTTTTGACTTGAGCTGTTAAAAGCCCATAAAGATAATGCAGATTATTGCAGGATTTTAGGATTTGCTCTTGCAAATTACAAACTAAAGGCGTCACAATAACAGCAGCTACAATGTGTGTGTACATCCCTCTGATACTTTTATAGAGTGTTTAAAGTCCCAGTGAAATGTAAAACACTACTTTGCAAAAAACGATAGTTGGGGTTCTACTTGTAAGGTTCCTCCGACTCTGCCCCACCACTGTTGTCGCATAACAAAGTTATTTGAATTTTGAATCTCCAGCCGAGGAAGTCCGGGGGAATCCTTCTTCTTCGTGGGCCATTGTGGGCGGAGCCTATGTGTGATGTCACAAGTTGTGCAGATCTCGATCTGTTGTGTTTATATCGGCTTGTTTCCTCTTAAATATCCAAGTTCTTACAGTGTTTTGAAGTTATAGTCGGCGTTTTATGAGCCTTGATGAAAGATTGAGCCTGGAAGAGGCCGAGAGAGGAGGAAAGGAGCACGGGCGGCGGGAGTGGTTAGCTCGCGCGGCTAGCGGGAGCCGCTAGCTCGGGCGGCTAGTAGACGATCAAGTAGTACCTGGAGTCGTCTTCGGTGATTCCGCGAAGTCGGAAAAGCGCTTTGACGTGTTGGATCCAGGAAGCCGGTCGTTCTGCCAAAAGGCAGGAGCCTCAAAGCCTCAAAGGTGAAAACTGGCGGCTGCTGAGGCGAGGAGACGAGGACGAATGGAGGACGAAGCGTCTTCTGCTTCCTCAAACATGTTCCAGACGGGGTCACCGATGGCAGAACCACCTTCTGTGTCTTCTTCATCAATCTCTGGGTTTGAAATGACGACGATGATGAAATATGGTTCAATTCAGCCTCTTCGTGGTCAAAACTCTGATCCTCCATAATGTAAACACAACTTGGGCGTGTGCACAACTCGTGACGTCACTCTGTTATTGTCAGAAGCTCCGCCCAGCAGAGGAAATACCAACGTTTATCGGCAATTTTCTCGCAGATTGCCGTGTTTTAACATTTTACCCTTCAGCCAGTTAGCATAAAAATCTCCTTAGAAGCGACGGCCAGAGTGTTTTGGAGGTTGAATCTTCATTTCACTGGGACTTTAATATAATAAGTTGGTGGTTTTGCTTCCTTCCACCTCCGGCTGTTGCCGTTGCCGCCGTTGCCGCCGCCACCTCTGGACTGAATCCAAACCTTTTCCTGATTGGCCGATAGATTCCAGGAACAGACGGCAGAAGAAAAGAAAAGAAAAAAGTGAGGTCTGTGCTTTTGTCTCGGGGAGGGAGATGTGTTTGCACCTGACTGCCGGCACATCCACAAAGAGAATTTCTTTAAAGGGAGACGTTGCCCCGCTTGTAACCGGGCAAATATTTTCTCGCAAGCCAGACGGCTTTGCCAATATCATGGTTGGCTGGGATTCAGTTGCAGTTAGAGCACACTTAGGTTAAAGGGTGTCTCCTGGAACGGGGTGGGGGGGGTGGGGGAGGGGTGGCGGGGGGGGAGGGGTGGCGGTGGGGGTGTCGAGATACAGAGAGAAAACATTAGTGTTGTTTGCTGTGCTGTTGCAAATTCTAATTATCACATGTTCGTGTTCCAACGAGGGATTATCTGCGGCCAATCAGACGGCCGCTTTGATGAGAACAAGCACATTACGCGGCGGACTGCGGCGCATCGATTCTCCCCGCTCCGCCGAACGCGGCGCTCGCTCTCATCTCCAATTAGGCCGACGCGCTCCCGATTTTTTATTTTTTCCGGACGCTAAATGTAAATTCGCACGGCTCAATTTCAGCCCCGCGGCCACGAACGAATAAACGGACGGCGCCGCGCGAAAAGTTAACGCGATGGGACCGTGTACTGGCCGAGGCGGCGAGATCCCGAGGAGGGTTGAGTAAGATAGACCAGTGTTTTTTAACGTTTTTTAAGCCAAGACACACCTTTTTCTTTGGAAAAACCTGGAGCCACACCACCACCACCCGAAAATGTTAAAATGTGAAACTCTGTAGCCTCTATTAACAATATAAAGTCTTTCTCATCAAAGTTTTATCAATGGGAATCAAGTAAATACAGAAAAAAAGTATTTTTTTAATAGTGCCTCCCTCAGTGTGAAACCTGGACCTGATGGATGAAGAGCTGAGATCCTGGTTCACATTCTTCCTTTTCAAAAAGTTCTCCATCACTGTCACTGACACAGTACTTTGATACAAGATGGTAGCAGGAGGTGGAGATGAACCACACTGACGTCTGTCACTTTACATTTCACCGGCAAAGTTCTGTGCTGCCCTCTAGTGGCGACGAGTATTTATACACGATTACTCTGCAACACACTGATACACACAAATGTTTTTTAGAAAAAAATGTGAAATTGGATAATAAACACCAGTGTGCCGCGGCGCCGTGGTTGAAAAACACCGAGCTGGAGCACGGAGAGGGTTTCATTTTTCTTTTTGCGTGTGTGTGTGTGGGTTTTTCGGGAGCACCGATTGGGCGCCACTCCCACCTCGTAAGTAAACATCAGGTCGCGGGCGGCAGCCAGGTGAGCTGCTGCAGGTCCAGACCTGTTCAGGTGTGACCAGAGGAGGAGAGAATCTCTGCTCGCGAGCTTAAATACAGACGGAAGTGCCGACGTCGGGTAAAAACAAATCACCGACTCGGATGAAGCGTTTCCATTCGAAGCTCATTTCATTAATAGACATTAGTAGAAAAGGTAAACAGCATGTCGGTTTGAATCAGAATTGTTTTCTGCTGCCCAGTGTTCAACTTTAAAACGTCCCTTATTATATATTATTGACCTAAAATTACACCTGTATGGGGTTGAAAAAGTCACATTATTGATCACCGTCCTTCCATAAAACCTGTATTTCAATACATACATAGAGATTGAAGAACATATTTATTGGCAGCAAGAAAATATTGAGTATTAATATAAATGATGTAATCTTGGTTATTATTGCTATTAAGAGTAGCAATTTAGCGAGATTGATATTGAATCAATAGATAGCGAGACATAATATCGATAGATATATAGAATCAAATAGATATAGGATGGATAGATATAGATTAGATAGATGGATAGAAGTAAAAAGCCTCTTGGTGAAAGATGAGGAGCGATGAAAAATGTATTTTCTATACTCTGTAATGTTATTTAACTGCATTAGGAATGTTCTATAATGTATCAAAGCGCTTAGATTACACGTATAAGTCCTGTTTTAATAAAATTATAGGTGCAAAATGTGTGTAAACCAACGCATCATTTCAAAAGTAGAAAAGCAGATTGGATAGTTATAAATTCTTCTTAAGCTTGAGTGACGTTACATATTTAAAAACCACACTCTCGCACTTAGCAGCAACCATTATTACCGAAGGCGTGATAGTTAGGCGCTTTTCTTTTTAACGATGGATTCCTGGCATCCTCCTAAGATGTTGTCATTCCTTGTCTTAACTTCTGGCTCTTCAGTGTTTTATGACTTTAATTCATCTTAAGTACGAGAACATTACAGTCTGCTCGCTAAATGTGTTTCTTAATCGAGTAACCATCAGCTTTAAAGGTCATATTTTACTTGGAAATGAGATTAGCAGCCCTCCCCGCACTGCTTTCTATGTAAATTGTATTTTTAGTAAAAGTAATTATATCATTGTTCTCCGTGGCTGCGTGGGCCTGCGCCATGGTTAGCATTGTGGAGGAAGTATTACGTGGAAGTATAAGTACAGGTGCATATAGGTAGAAGTTAAAATAATGGTACCGTAGTTTCCACACTATAAGGTGCATGCAATAGACCAGTGGTCAACAACCTTTATAGCTCAAAGCCATTAGGTTACATTTACCACTGATTCTAACACCCAGAGAGGTGCACAAACTTTATTTTGATAGTCCTACCTGCAGCCTATGCCAGGAGGACACTACACACAAAACCTTCTTCACTGCTGGTTGACAACTTACAACTACCGCTAATAAACTAAACTACATGAACTAAGCAACAAAAACACAACACAATTATTACCGACACCACAAACCAAATAGAACCCCCAATAATTGCATTTAAAACACCACAAACAGCTGCAATGAATTATGGGAGTTTCTATCGGCTGCACTGAGGAGCTCAGGATGAATTTGTCGCTGCAAGGCATGATGGGAATTCATGCCTTGCAGCGACAAATTCATGTTTTGTGTTGTTGGAGGTTATTGTGGGTCGTTGTTGGGCTTGGTGTTGTGTTGATTGTGTTTATGTTGTGTTGTTGTTCCCCAGTTTAGGGAGTAATTATTTCATCTAGTTTATTTTGGTTTGTTAGAATGTTGGTGTGCAACCATGAGTGATGAAGGTGTTGTGTGGAGTGTCGTCCGCTCTGAAGATCCGGTTGTGAAGTTAGAGTTGTCAAAATAAAAGCTTCTGGTTGTTCAGCTGTCAAATAGCAGTCTGGAGTAGAGCAATTCTTCTATATATAAGGTGCACGGGCAGCCTTTGAGAAAATTTGAGGTATTTATGTGCCTTATAGTGCGGAAACTACGGTAATATCTATTAATTTCCATGGAATATTTAATATATGGGTACTGTGACATATATGAGAAAATACTGGCAAGTGTTCTAAAAGACACAGGCGCCAGAGCATCTTCTGGCTTTAGTAGCTTCTCTCAAGTGTTTTTTTTTTGTTTGTTTATCTGCTGCATAATGAAACCGGGGGAAAAACGTCCTGCTGACTTTAGCAGGGCTGTCATTTTATCTGAAATAGCCTCCCGGTGGGAGAAGGAACAAAAATCAATGCAGGAAATTACAAGCCAAATGAGATATTCTCTCATACTGCTTATGCTCCATTTGCCCGGTTTCAAGAAACAATCGCGCCGGTGAACTACGTGTAGCCGTTTGTCGAGCCTCCATGCCGAGCTAATTGTACAATTACCGCTCTGAATAATTCTTTAATGCAATTTGAAATCAGTTTGACTGCGGCGATCCCGTACGGCGAGATTGGTCCGTCAGATTAAAGCTCGGGGGTGTTGGCGTCTGTTCGGTCCACCGCTGGACGACTCGCGGTTCGACTCAGAGCCCGAGAGTCGACTTCTTGTACCAGGGGTGTCCAACATGCGGCCCGGGGGCCAGAACCGGCCCACCACAGGATCTAATCCGGCCCGCCATGTGATTTTTATTTTATTTTTAAAGTATAAATATGAAAACTGACAGAGGCTGATCCAAAAACACTAGATTGGTAAGAATGACATTGGTCAGAATTTGACCCCCGACATTAATGCATCTGTGGAGGTCACACAGTGCAACGCCTTTCACAATAAAACAAGTCCAATTTATGTGAAATAATACTTTAGACACGTAAACTCCAAAAATAAATACAGATGATGACAAATTGTTTTAATCCTGAATAAAAATATAGCATCCAGATCCAGATATTGTGTGTTTTTTTTAATTTTGCAAATATAATATCTGATTAACTTTAATATTTACATTTCAGAATAGACTGACAAATTCTTGCAAAAGGATCAAAAGAAGGAAAGACTTTGACATTTGTCCATATCTGCAGTTTAACGTGTTACGTTTGACTTGTTCGGCCCTCCAGACGTCAGATTAGGGAGGGTGTGGCCCCTCAACTGAAATGAGTTTGACGCCCCTGATTTATACAGCTTGCAGGTTCTTCCTGCACTCGCGTTGCGTATTTCTCCAGCTACTCCAATACATTTGAACCCAAATTCTTCACCCCGATTTACCGGTGAGTGTTTGTCTTGTTGGTCGGTTCTGTGATGAGCTGCTGACCCGTCCAGGGTCGAAGCTTCCTTCAGTTCAGTTGCGGTGCTCTGCACCCCTTACGGTGAATAACGCGGTCCAGGCGACGGATGTATCGATGGAGGAGATTCAGCAGGGAAATGCACAGTGACGTAGTTCCTGTCGCTGCAGGAAACCCCACAGATTGATTTCTTGATTCGAGGTTCCTTTCCACGTTCTCCCTGGCTTTCTGAACACACGAGGCGCATTTTCTCTAAGGTCCTGTCGACTCGGCAACGGTTGCCTGAATACGGCATCGTTTTCCTCTTTTTCTCAGACAGCGTTCCTTTTTTCGTAATGGTCACTGTTTACATGCTTAAAACGCTGTGGTGCACATGCCGGGCCACTAGTCGGTGCTGTGTTTTATTTACGATTCAACTCCATCCACCCTGTTTGTAAGAAACGGGTTTCCACTTTACGCCGATGACAGTGTGGTAAATGTCGTCGAATTGTAGAATCTGTTGGAGACGTGCTGTCGAATTCAAAAGTGTGAGGAACACAAACGCTGTGGGATCTGCCCGCTGGCACTGACGTTAAAGCGCGAGTGCCAAACTCCATGTTCCGTGAAAGTAAAAAAAAAAAATTCTCCCCGTTTGCATGGAGACAGAGACTGCTGCGTCTCTCCAAAGACAGATTTCAAAAAGTGCTGTTTTCCAGAGACTCGCTATGACATCATCGCGTAAACAAACGGCCAAAACAACGTCAGATTGGGTTGGATCGGACCGTCGAACGGACGGATGGACGGACGGACGGATGGATGGATGAAATCCAGCTGCTAATGGAGGTGCAGCCCAGCCTCGGGGGAGACAACAACCCTCCGAGACGCACAGCACAGTCTCTGTGATTTCTGGAGTACAGTACGAAACCACAGGAGTGCTCCAAATGTTATATTTTCTCTGTAGCCCTGGAGACGGGAAATCTAAAAAAAAAAAAAAAAAAAAAACAACCTCCCAATACCTCGCTGAATTCCAACAGATGTTGTGCGTTGCCTAGCAACAGTTTCTCTCTTCGTTCTTTGCGATTCTCAGTCTTTTTTTCCTCCCCCCCCTCTCTCTCTCTTTCCTCCTCGTCTCTTTGTCTCTTTGCCTCCCGCCCGTCCCCCCCCACCCCCCCCCCCCCACGGCGTGTCACACTTAATTAAGTTACACTGGAGACGCCAGTGAAGCAGGGACTGGTTTATTTATTTGCCCGTTAATAATTCAGACGGTGGCTTTAGCGCCGTCCCTTAACGCCCCGCCAAGGTTTTTTTTGCGTGACGCCGCAGCCCGGGCCGTCTGCCCTCCGTGACGGTCGGGCTGCGGCGTCCCGCCGCTAGTTCCTGGCTCCTCTCGCGGTGCGCCAGGTGAGACGGCGGCGGGGGCTCGATGATTGGCAGGTCCATCCGTCACTCGGCCCTCGTGGGGAGGGAGAGGGGGGGGGGGTGGTGGTCCTCGCCGCTCTAATTAGGTCGCCGGGCCTCGCCGGGGCTGGAGGCTGTGTGCGCCACGCGGATCAAATGACGGGGCCCCCTTGTTTTAGCAGCGGGCGTGTTGTAAAGGTGGCGGCGGGAAAGCGGCGGGAAGGGTGTCTGTTCGGGCGTCGGCGGCGCCCAGAGGCCTCTCGCCCCGACACCTGTCTGCTGCTGCGGCGGTGTCGCTCCCGCTGCCGCGCAAGTGCCCGCTAATGTGCGCCGCTCTTCATTTGCGCGGTGAAATGCCGGAGGGGAGCGCCACTCCTTGTGGGTTAATTTGATTTTGGTGGGTTAATTGATATGGGGGGGTGGGGGAGGGGTGGTTGTCTGTTCTGATGTCTGCCGGCTCAACACCGTCTCATTCAACAAGAATCGTGTCATTCAAGATCTTTGTGTGTGTGTGTGTGTGTGTGTGTGTGTGTGTGTGTACCGCGATAACGGTTATTGTTGTTTTGAACTGCAGGAAAGCGATTTGACAAACAATGACGTAGAGTTTCCCTGAACTCAATCCGATCTAATCGCCCTTCTATTTAACGTTTTCGACATCTTCAATTTGTTGCTGGCTGTTAGCATTAGCATTAGCATTAGCATTAGCGCCACCTGTAGGCCCCCGGCGTATGCTCGACATCGTCTCGAGTAGTTTTCAGGAAGCGCTGTGGTTTTTTTGGTGGGACTAAAGTTCGGGGGACTTCAGGATGCGTTTCTCATTAACCAGCTGTCATGAGGCTGTTTAGCATTAGTCAAAGTTAGTTATCTAGTCACGGTTTGAATCAAGCATCAGCTTCCCGTCTCCGAGTGTTTTATCTCTGCTGGTCGGTCGCTGTTTTTCCCCCCTTCGTTCGTTCTGAATAAGTGTCATGCAGAGTAGAAAAAATGTCCAATAACGGACTTTAACGTTGACTGATCGTCTCAAACGGGCCAGAAATCAGCATCTGCTCTGGAACTTCCTCGTGAATAATGAGTGAATAATTGATCGCGCCGATGCGTCACAGAAACACTACAGTCATTCAACTTTGTACTAATCTTACCGTAACGGCATAAATCAGACGAGTCGGCAACAAGCCTCACGTGTTTAAGTTCTTTTTTTTTTTTTTTTTTTAATCTAAATGCAATTTCTGGGAAAGATTAGCAGCAGATTTGTGAGGAAAAAAAATTAAACGAGGGGAGATTTTTATTGATGACTCGAATAACAGCAACTCTAATGAAATTACTGGTTCAGAAGAAGCTTTTTTGTTATTTTTAATTTTTTTTAATTTTTGATTGATTATAGCTGTCTTAGTAAATTTCACATTTCACAATTTTGGCTGTTATGGTATTTTATTCTCATAATATTTTTTTTAGCTGTTGTGTCAATATTGGACATTTTCTTTTCGGAATTTTCTTTTTCTTTTATCCATTTGATTTAGATTATAGTATAGTATAGACTATTCTTAATAGCCATTTATAGCGTCTATATACAAAAACTCATTTTTTTATGTGTTTTAGTCATTTTAGCTGTTTTAACACTTTTCTTTTGTGACATTAATATTCTATTTGACAAATGTCTTTATTTAAGAGTCACATTTGCCACCTCCTAATGTGAGATAAAAGATAAGAGCAACATTAAAAATCAAATATTCCCACTTAGAGCAGTTGTAGGTTATTTTTTTACTTCCTAATAAAAATCCTCCTTTGCGAGAGAACGTTGAGGCTCCTCTGTCAGAGCATGAGAACGTTGAGGCTCTTCTGTCAGAGCATGAGAACGTTGAGGCTCCTCTGTCAGAGCATGAGAACGTTGAGGCTCCTCTGTCAGAGCATGAGAACGTTGAGGCTCCTGTGTCAGAGCATGAGAACGTTGAAGCTCCTCTGTCAGAGCATGAGAACGTTGAAGCTCCCCTGTCAGAGCATGAGAACGTTGAGGCTCTTCTGTCAGAGCATGAGAACGTTGAGGCTCTTCTGTCAGAACATGAGAACGTTGAGGCTCTTCTGTCAGAACATGAGAACGTTGAGGCTCCCCTGTCAGAGCATGAGAACGTTGAGGCTCTTCTGTCAGAACATGAGAACGTTGAGGCTCCCCTGTCAGAGCATGAGAACGTTGAGGCTCCTGTGTCAGAGCATGAGAACGTTGAGGCTCCTGTGTCAGAGCATGAGAACGTTGAGGCTCCTCTGTCAGAGCATGAGAACGTTGAGGCTCCTCTGTCAGAGCATGAGAACGTTGAGGCTCCCCTGTCAGAGCATGAGAACGTTGAGGCTCCCCTGTCAGAGCATGAGAACGTTGAAGCTCCTCTGTCAGAGCATGAGAACGTTGAGGCTCCTCTGTCAGAGCATGAGAACGTTGAGGCTCCCCTGTCAGAGCATGAGAACGTTGAGGCTCTTCTGTCAGAGCATGAGAACGTTGAGGCTCCTCTGTCAGAGCATGAGAACGTTGAGGCTCCCCTGTCAGAGCATGAGAACGTTGAGGCTCCCCTGTCAGAGCATGAGAACGTTGAAGCTCCTCTGTCAGAGCATGAGAACGTTGAGGCTCCTCTGTCAGAGCATGAGAACGTTGAGGCTCCTCTGTCAGAGCATGAGAACGTTGAGGACCGTTGAGAAACCACTAAGTTGGATTGTTGTTACAGTGACTGTCAAAATAAAACAACCAAGTTGGATTGTTATTATGGTGACTGTCAAAATAAAAGTACCAAGTCCCAGTAGAACATGGAGTGGATTACTTTTGGTCCATTGAAACATTTGAGGAACTGTCGCGTTTTGCTAGCCGTTGCTAATGCTAAAGCTAACAGCTGGCACCGCTCGCGGGACATTGAGACAGCAGCTCTAATTAGTTCCACGTGTAGCAAACGTAGCTCCGCGAGTATGACGGCGTCATTCGTTCTGTAATAGTTTCCAGTTCTATGTCGCGTCACCTCTCTCTCTCTCTCTCTCTCTCTCTCTCTCTCTCTCTGTCTCTCTCTCTGTCTCTCTCTCTCTCTCTCTCTCTCTCTCTGGAAACGAGCACAAACACATAAAGTGAGTCAGTGTTTTCCGGCGTGGAGCTCAAACACGAGTTCAAGAGGCGAATTCATCAAGTTTTCTACGGAGAGGAAAAACAAAAAAACGGGGTTTATTTCTTTGGGATTCCTTGCAGTGAAACGCTGGCGGAGTGGAGTTTCCTCTCTGTCGTGAAGCTTTGATAAAAAAGATGAAAGCACCTTCCTCCATATTTCCTCCTGATCGCACGGCGGCTGCACTGGCGCTGACCCCCTCCCCGGTTTGCGTTACAGATTGTGTTTTTTCCCCGGCTAAAGCTCATCTCATTTTCAGAAAATAGCCTTTTTAACTCTTTAAAATTTAGATTCCCCCTCTTTGAAAGTCAAGTTTAATTTTTCTCAAAGCCTCCGCAGGACAGATGAAAGGAGTTTTAATGAAATGTATATGAATGTCTCAGCTGAGGAAATATACAGGCTGGTTTTTTTGTTTTTTTTCCCTGTTTACCTTGAAAAAACATAGCGAGGAATTGATAAAATAAATAAAAAAAGGCAAGGTGAAGTGGCGGAGATACCGCCGGTGAGAGATGAGAGGCCGACTGAAGACCAGACAGATAATGGAGGTGAGAGAGGAAGGTCACCTTGGCGATTGAAGGAAATTTTTTTTTTGTCCTGAACTCAATCAGACGGCGGAACAAGAGCTTTTTATTGACAGTGAAACAAAAACCACAGTGGCTTTTTTTTTTTTTTTTTTTTACCCCATTCAAGGATCTGCTGTGTCTGTGTGAGGTGGACTGGCTCCGCCCACACATGTGGCGCCATGTGCCAGAGCAGAGCTGCCTGATTGTGGGAGGAGTCTTGAGGCTTTTTTTAAAATCGTTTATTAAGTATAAACTCGTCGTTTTGGCGTTTTCCTGTCAGAAAAGTTTTGCATTTGACGCGGCAATATTTTTGAAAACGGTCCATTGAAATGGCTGAAACTCTGAAAACTGATACAGTTTGCATGTTGGGCCACTAGTGGGTGCTGTTGTTTGTTTGTTTTTTGTGATGCTCGACACACAGATGGACAGAGAACAATATGCTATAAACATGAACACGGACATTCTGGTGGACGGACCACCAAGTGGGATTGTTTATTACGATGACTGTCAAAATAAAAGAAGTCCCAGGAGAATGTGGAGGAAACTTTGGCAAAAAAAAATGTTTTCCTTGAAATGTTTACAGTCTTCTCGTTGTTTTGTTTGGATCGGAAATTGGAATTTTGCTGCTATGAGGCAAGAATAGTCACCACTGTGTGTTTTAGTACTTTTACTTTATAAACAGAAACAACTGCTGCTCCCGCCAGAGGAGAAATCGATTGATCCTTTAGAAGATCAAAGCCCACGGCTTCTCAAACCGAACGCTGATTGAATCACTGCTCAGATGTTGTTTTTTATCGGTTTGACATGATTTCTCGTCACCGCGGCGCCTTGACAGCGAAGGTTCTACAGGATTGTTTGTGTTATTCGAATGAGTTGACAGGTTTCCTCTCTTTACAAGCCTTTAATTTATTCAGACAAACGGCGTCGGTGGTACAAACTTCAGACGGGGGGAGGGGAGGCGCTCTGAGAAATGATCGTCACAAGACATCAGTCGGTCGGCGTGAGCGTGTCCCACACGCACTCTGTGTACGGAACTACTCAGTTAGAAGTAGAGCTACACTCGGTAGAGCGCCAACGCCACATTTGTCACCATGGAGATCAAAGGAGAACAAAGCTATTGGATCTCCTTCCGTCATCACGGCCCTCGTTTGAATTCAATCGGACTTTATTCATACGAGACGACACGCAACAGTCGTTTCTGGGTGCCTTTAAGGCCGACATTGTGCTTTTGACGTTCCAACATCGCTGCGGAACGACTGCTAATTATATTATTATTAATTTTTTTCAAAAATAAAAGGTGATGAGCCTAACCCTACTCTTATACGTTTGTCAAAAAATACACATTTTAAGGCTTCAAGTATAAAAGCGAACATTTGCCATTGACATAAAGGTGTTTTTTTCTCTGAACCTGGTTCACGACTTGAGTTGTTTTCCCGACGTTTTGCCGCCCGGCGGCGGACGGCGGAGGGATTTCTGGCGCCGGCCGGGAGTGACGAGGCGGCGCCGGCCTTTTCTCGTTTGGGGACAAACGGCATCCTCGACCTTGTCATGGCTAATTTTAGGGCTCGGCTTATCGCAGCGCCGATGTTTGTATCTTCCATTACGCACACTGTCATTACAGGAGGGGACACGCTTGTAATTACGGCTGCATCACGAGCCGTCGCCGAGGCTCATCTTTACCTCAGCGGGTAAAAAGAAAGAAAAAAAATCTAAGCTTTTGACTCAGTGTTTACCTACACAGTCATATCTCTTCTTTTTCTTTTTAAATTATTATTATTATTGGACTTAGACTTACTTTATTGTCATTGCACAGTACATCACACAGTGAGGAACTGGCAACGAAATGTCGTTGCTTAGCAACCGGTAAAAAAAGGCATTAAAAAAAACGTATTTAAATATATTTAAAAAAGTAGTGCAAACAGTCAAACATTTAAAAATGTTAATTCCATAAAACATCATCTCATCAACGAATGTGCACGCTTTTCCAGATTTACATATCTAATTATTTAGAAATGTGAGTGAGAACCTAAAGATCAGAAACACATTTGAACTTGGAATGAACCCCCGAAAAAAAGAAAATAATAATATGGAGTCATTATTTTCATTCCTTCCTTGTAGAGTTTCGTCTCCTGGCGTCTCGTTTTGCCGCCGTCGCCGCACACACTTCATTCCTCCTTCACACCGCGCGGCGGTATCGCTATCAAATGAAGTTCTAACGACACGGCGGGGAGGCGTTAAACGGACTGAAGCATTTACACAAGGGGCCGCGGCCGTGTAAACAGGAAGTGGCTGGAAATACAACGGCGTCTGTGCACTTATCGATCCAATCAGCGGCGGCTGATGGGCTCTTTCATGGGAAATATAATCCGGCTGCGCACCGTAAAAATGGACTTCACAACACAATCATATTTATATATATATATATGTGTAATAGGCTATTACATTGGGTTTGTTCTATTCTTAATCCACTGGCTATATAATAATTATTGAATAAAATCCATGTTGTAGAGAGAAATCCTGACAGGAACAAAATCCTGGACCAGTCTCCTAATGATCAACAATTATTTGTTTATATATATAAGAAAATGCTGAGATAATATTTAAAAATAATCATTTGTGTAATAGTTTTTTTTTTTAAATATTTATTTATTATTATTTTTATTAGTAGTAGTAGTAATAGTGTTATTATTATTATTATTATTGTTGTTGTTGTTGTTATATTATATAATGAATTAATATAATAACCATTAATAGTTATTTAATCTGTATAACGCTCTATTTTTTAAATATTTTTGTGATACAAAATATTTACAACAATAACTACATGTAATCATATTTATGTAACTATATAAAATAACAAGAATAATCACAATCATTGTTTGAAACAATGTACTTTACATTTGATATATTTTAATATTCAATGTATTTTTTATTGTTTTAAAATAATTGTATGAAACAATTCTATTTCTTTAAACAACACGTGTATCAACATCGCGAATAAATATTACTTTGACAATAACTCATTAAAAAATATTTTTAATTGCATTTTTTTTTCAGTCAGTCACCAAAAAAAAAAACAAAACAAAATGATGAAAATCAAGTTTTTTTTTCTTTTTCACCTGGAAAACATTTATCAAAACGACAAAGGTAGAAACATACAAAAGTTGTCTGCGGCTTAGATACTTTTAGTCACAATAAAATCATTTTTTTTTGCATTTAAAAAAAAATTTGTGTCTGAAAAATGCTTAGAACACAAAATAAAATGAACCTTTGTCACCTGCACAGTCTTTAACCCTCCTCTTTCGCTCCACTTCCCTCCAGGCGGAGTTGACGGGTATCAAATGGCGTTGCTACAACTTCCGCGGCGGCGGCGAGTACGGGCCGGTGATCTCGGCGCCGGCCCAGGACGACCCGGTGCTGCGCAGCTTCATGCGCTGCGTCCAGGCCAACCTGCTGTGCGTGTGGCGGCGCAAGGTCAAGCCCGACGCCAAGGAGCTGTGGATCTTCTGGTGGGGCGACGACCCCAACCTCTCCGACGTCATCCATCACGAGCTGGAAGGTGAGGAGCTGCTGAGTACTTTCGTCGCGGTTTTTTATTATCCCCCGCCGTGGCTGATAGGCCCCGAAGGGGGATCTTGAAACAGTCTCCGTACGTACGTCCGTACGTCCGTCCGTTCGAACGTTTCTACCTATATCTCGGCAACCCCTGGGCCCACAGTGACCAAACTTCACATGTGGATACATCTCAGAGGGGGAAGGGATACTATGGTGACCTTGACCTAATTTGCATATTAAGTAGGTCACAGGGTCACGAAGTGCTTAAAAACACATTTTGGGCTCTGGAGGCCTAGGTTTTTGAGCTAGGGCTCTGAAATTTTATACACACATGATACACACTCCAGGGATAACCTCCAGTACACCAAGTGACCTGACCTTGACCTTGAAGATCGGTAGGGTCTGAAGTTTGCTCGTCATGGTTGCACAATACATGTATTTTCATATAAAGATTTCTCCTCATTTCTCAGCAGTTCCTGGGCCCACAGTCACCAAACTTCACACATTGACACTCCACCTGGGGAGAAGGGGCACCATGGTGACCATGACCTAATTTGCATATCAGGTCACAGGGTCACTAAGTGCATAAAAAACACCTTTTGGGCTCTGGAGACGTATTTTGACATAGCTTATGAAGAAGACCTTTCAGATTCTACATAATGATCTACTAGGACCCATGGAACACCCTCTAGTGTACCAAGTGTGCTGCCTTAGAGCTGGCTTTGTGAGAAAATATAAAGCCCTCTGGCGGGGGATTAGCCCAGCAACGGCCTTCTTGTTTATTATTATGCTGCGCTGGATTGTATATCGACTGGGGGATTATGACTTCTTGTGTTGTGGGTTTTAGTGGATTTTTTTTCACTTGTTTTGTTGTTGTGTGTTACGAGCAAATCCCGTTTTCGCGGAGCGGCGTGACGCCTGATGCGTCGCCTCCTTGTTGTGAAGCCCGTTTAGTTACTTCTATGAGGAGGATCGTGCCTTTGTGGGATGAGCAGCAGAGCAGGAGTTTGTAAGAACGTGTGTTCAGTCGGTCTGCTGAGGTCGTCGTTTTCCTCCGGGGGACAAGAAAGTTTTTCTGTTTTCTGGCGTAAACGAGAGTCTAAACGAGAGCGCTGGGGGTATCGGGGATAGCGGTATAGCGGTATATCAATATATCGATATATCAGTATACCTGTATATCATCATATCGGTATATTGCTATACCGGTATATCGGTACACTGATATATTGGTATACCACTATATTGGTATATCGGTATATCGGTATACCGGTATATTGGTATACTGGTATACCGGTATATTGGTATATAAATATACCGGTATAGCAATATACCGATATGACGATATAGCGGTATACTGATATATATCGATATATCGATACATCGATATACCGATATACCCGATATCTCCACCACATCCCCAGATGAAGGTATACCGGTATATATATAGATATCGGTATACCGGTATATCGGTGTATAAATGTTCTGCTATATCGGTATACCGATATATCGGTATTTCGGTAAATTGGTATCCCGGTATATCGGTATATTGATATATCGGTATTGGTATCGGTATCAGTGCATCCCTAACTTATGTGTGAATTAGACATTCAGCATTTTCTTGGAAAATGGATTTTCGTCACACATCTGCACCGTTTCGCTCCCGCTTGCCGACAATATAACGAGTATTTCTCTTACTATAAGTACAATAGATATTCACGCCCACCCCAGATATCCCATAGAGACCGTGTAGATTGACTCCATAGTGATTTCATCTGGATGATTAATCTGAAAGAAGAAAAAAAAAAAAATAGGGGAGAGAAATGTGTGAATTGCTGAACCTGAGGATGAAGATGAAGCCGTGCGGGCTGCGCTGATCTGTTCTGCTTTATTCTTTATACGCAGCTCATATCTGCAATGTGTTTGCTGTGCAACTCCAGTGTGTGTGTGTGTGTGTGTGTGTGTGTGCGTGTGCGTGTGTGTGTGTGTGTGTTGAGGCAAATTACACCGAGATCTCTCACTTGAGGGAGTGCTACTGTCAGCACTATTGTCCCCTATTTATAGCAACATTTGCATTATCTCGCCGCGCACGTTGTGCAGAAGTCTGAGGTATGGACGGACGGGGGGAGGCGGGGGTGGGGTGGGTGGAGCGGGTGGGGTGGGGGGGGGGGGGTAGGCAGTGGAGGGATGGTCACAATCAGGAGGGAAAACAAAAGGAAGAGAAAGAAAAGCAGGGAAGAGACGGAGTAGTTGAAGCAATACTGAGAATTTCAGTTGCTGATGTGAAAAAAGGTTTTTAGGTTTCCTTCCGTTCTTAATTGATCCAGCGTCTGAGAACAAACCCACCGGACTGGGAATGAATGAATGAATGAATGAATGAATTAGTGAAGGAATGAATGAATGAATGAATGAGTGAGGATTTCCGACGCCTCGTTCAAACGGCGGCTTTGGAAAACAAAGTGGCAGAAATACCACGAAAACCAGATCTGTGCTCAAGAGATAAACTAGAGCTACGCTCGGCAGACCGCAGGCCCTCGCCAGCGTCACGTTTGTTCGCGCAACCGAGTTAGCGGCGCTGGCATGATAAGCCGTTAGCTCACGTCGACGCTAACGAGGTAGCTCATGGAGTCTCCATGGCAACAGACGCTGATCTCCTTTGATTTCCTTTCTTATCCACTTTATATGAGTTGTTGTTTTTTTCCCCGCAGTTTTTTGGGATTTATTCGGAAACGTTTAGCAGCTAACGTCCCAAAAGCTAATGGATTGTCATTTTTTTTACTTCATTTTTTTGTGAAAATCTGGGAAAATACATACAAACAAACCAATAAGTAAATAAACGCAGATAAAAACATGCATCTTCTCGTCCACCTTTTGCCGGCGAAGCTAACAGTTTAGCATGAAACCACACACAGGCGCGCAGAGACGAATACGTCCAGTCCAGTGAGGCCGGCCAAACCAAGCAAATTGTCAAAATTCCAAAAGAAAACATTTATTTATTTATTTATGTTTTAAAACTAATTTCTTAAGAGAGCCGAGCTGAGCTGTCAGTGATACCGCCGTGAACGCTAGCAAACTAGCGTTAGCCTCAAAGCCACGCCGTCAGGAGGCAGTCGGTGAAAACACCCAGAATGCAACAGTTGCAGGAGGAGTTCTTTGGATGTTTCACTACATTTTTGCGCGAGAAGGTTTCACTAAAACTGGCTTTATGTTGAGATTGTCGTCATTCCCCTGAGTAATGATTAGTTTTTTTTGTGAAATTGACATTTTTCATCACGTATACTCTTCAACACAACAAAGAAAAATGTAAAAGTTTAAATTTAAAGGTTATTAAGGCACTAATTCACAACATGGGAGCTCAATATTAGACCCCTGATGTAAGACAAGCCCGTATTATTTTCAAAAGAACAAACACTGACAAGAGCACCGTCCAAATGAAGTGTAATTACAAAATAAAAGTTCATTTGTAATGGGTATATTTCCAGGTTTGTCGTCCATGTCGTGTCATTCCTGCCACCTGCCGGTGGTCATACAGTTCTGGCTGATCGGCGAGGCGAAGACCATCCATTACATCATCTGACCTTTTCTTACTTTTTTTAAAAATTTTATTTTATTTTTTATTATTCCACAGCAGACTCCTCATTGATTTTTAAGAGGTCTTTGGAGTCTGATAAAACAAAACGCTCTGCATCAGCGTCAAGAGAGGAGCGGCAACAATTTATTTTTTCGATTTAAAAAAAAAAAAAAAAAAAGACAATTTCATTACCCGACACTGTAAAACGTGAGACTTTAGCATTACCTCACTGATTTACAAGCCGCTAATGGCCGCCTGAAACGTTGCGTGTAACTCTCTGAGCGGCACAATGAAGGATGATAATAATCGCAGCCTGTTTTAATTTAATTGTATGACTATTGATTTCTTAATATTGCAGCACCAGACGTCAGTAGACGGTCTAATAATCCAGATCAGATCAGATAATAACAAGGATGCGGTGAGAAAGAGAAAGAATAAGCGGGTCACATGGGTATTTAGTTGTCGCTTCTCTTGTTGTCGGACTTTTCTGACGGATTCCCGTCCAATCAAGTCAAACCAGGTCCACTGAGACGAACGAGGCGAAACGTTGAACAGTGACTGACGGCGTGTTTCGTTCTCTGGCGGACGAAAAGGAGACGTTGAAACTCTGGACACGTTTCAAACAACTCAAGTCGCTGCGAGAACAAATGTAAAGACTTGTTGAAGCCCGAGATGTTAAAATGTTATAGAATGTAAGGTAATAGAACCCGAAATGTAAACCCTACCCTGCCCTACCTTACCCTGCCCTACCCTAACCTCTCTCTCTCTGTCTTCTCTCTCTCTCTCTCTCTCTGTCTTTTCTATACCCCTCTCTCTCTGTGTCTTCTCTCTCCCTCCCTCTCTGTCTTCTCCCTCCTTCTGTCTGTCTTCTCTCTCTCTCTTTCTGTCTTCTCTCTCTCTCTTTCTGTCTTCTCCCTCTCTCTGTCTTTTCTATACCCCTCTCTCTGTCTTCTCTCTCTCTCTCTCTCTCTCTCTGTCTTCTCTATACCCCTCTCTCTCTGTCTTCTCTCTCTTCCTTCCTCTCACTCTCTGTTTTCTCTCTCCCTCTCTTTCTATCTGTCTTCTCCCTCTCTCTCTTTGTCTGTCTTCTCTCCCTTCCTTACTCCTTCTCTCTGTCTTCTCTCTCTCTCTCTTTCTCTCTCTCTCTTTCTCTCTCTCTTCTCTATACCCCCCTCTCTCTGTGTCTTCTCTCTCTCTCTGTCTTCTCTATACCACTCTCTCTCTGTCTTCTCTCCCTTCCTTCCTCTCTCTCTGCCTTCTCTCTCTTGCTCTCTCTCTCTCTCTCTGTCTTCTCTATACCCCTCTCTCTCTGTGTATTCTCTCTCTTCCTTCCTCTCTCTCTGTCTTCTCTCTCCCCCTCTCTTTTCTCCCTCTCTCTCTCTGTCTTCTCCCTCTCTCTCCCTCCCTCCCCCTCCCCCCCCCACTCCCCCTCTCTCTCTCTCTCAGTCATTTATTGGCTCTTCTTGTATGACAGTAATATTGAAAACAATCCTTGTCGTTCACGTCTCAGTCTTTAGCTTCAAGGTTCAAAGTTACTTCATTACTACCTGGGGGTTGATTTGTTTTGCAGGAAGTGTGATTGCGTTTGGCCCGCCACAATAAAACACATTGAACCTGACAGGCAGGCACTTGATCGCCCGACCAAAAAAACCCCCAAACCTCAGCGTTCTGCCGCCGTCCATTACTTTAATAAGTAAAAAAAAAAAAGAGATATTAAATAGATTTAAGAAATAGAATCACTACATAGAATCAAATTAAAGTAACTGCTTCACTTCGTGAGTGAATCATCTGATCCTCCAGACTTTCGGTGGAAGATCAGGGGATTTCCTCCAACCTGTCGGTCTCGGGTTCATCGGACTTTCTAATAATTACCAGTTGTCCCGATTAAGAACGAAGCTGTTTTGAGGCGTTAACGACTCACGACTCGTGACGTCGGCGCCTTGCCGGGAGAGTCTGGGGATTACCAGCGTCGTTCACATGTGTGGCTTTATGCTGCCATTGGCAGACACCCGGAATCTTCGCTTGCCATTTACGATTGTTTTTATTATTATCGTCATCAATATCATATCATCGTTGTTGTTATTACACCCAAAACATGTAAACTTGGCCTTAAAGTCCCAGTGAAATGTAAAACACTACTTTGCAAAAAAACGATAGTTGGGGTTCTACTTGTAAGGTTCCTCCGACTCTGCCCCACCACTGTTGTCGCATAACAAAGTTATTTGAATTTTGAATCTCCAGCCGAGGAAGTCGGGGGGAATCCTTCTTCTTCGTGGGCCGTTGTGGGCGGAGCCTATGTGTGACGTCACGAGTTGTGCAGATCTCGATCTGTTGTGTTGATATCGGCTTGTTTCCCTCTTAGATATCGAAGTTTTTACAGTGTTTTGAAGTTATAGTCGGCGTTTTATGAGCCTTGATGAAAGATTGAGCCTGGAAGAGACCGAGAGAGGAGGAAAGGAGCACGGGCGGCGGGAGCGGCTAGCCGTTAGCTCGCCCGGCTAGCCGCTAGCTCGGGCGGCTAGTAGACGATCAAGTAATACCGTCCCACCAAAAGGCCCTCGGTTACATCAGCGGTGCCGTTACGTCTGAATAATGAAGGATAATGTCATAAAAGGTACGACTTCTCGTCTGGAAACGACACGGAGCCCATCAATTCTCCCCGCAGGTCATGTGATCACGTGATACTGAAGCACTGCGGTCAGACTCGTCCTCTTGTGTCCTGGAATTGATGTCTTTGGCCACATTTTCTGACTTGGGGGGTAAAAACCTCACACTTTGAGGCTGCGACCCAGAACACCTTGCCCCGTGTTCTGCTACAACAACTAATTATTTATCCCCCTTTTCTTTCCCCGCAGTGGCCTTGCGGTCTCCTTCCTTCCCTGCGGTGGAGCCACTTTTCCACCCGGGTTTAACGAGGACGAGTCACGAGCTCTTCCAGATTCCATAACCTTCTGATTGCTGGTTATTTTAAAAAAAAATGTTTTAGTTTCTATATGGAGAGAACGTCACAGACGTACGAACCTTGACTTCCTCTTTCCCTTGACCCCTCACGAAAACGGAGACGTCACTTTGCTTTGTCAGCCTATGAAACGAGTTCAATTAACCGGGGGGGGGGAGGGGGGGGTGGAGGAAACAGTGATGGATTGATTGCAGGAGGAAGAGGGCGTAGCCTCTTGTACCGTATTTTCTGCCCTATAAGGCGCACCAGACTATAAGGCGCACCTACATTAATTGACATAATTTATAACTTTGTTCATATATAAGGCGCACCGCCCTATAAGGCGCATGGAATAGACCAGTGGTCGGCAACCTTGATGGCTCAAAACCATTAGGTTACATTTTCCACTGATTCTAACACCCTGAGAGGTGCACATGCCTTATTTTGATAGTCCTACCTGCAGCCTATGCCAGGAGGACACTACACACAAAACCTTCTTCACTGCTGGTTGACAACTTACAACTACCAGTAATAATAATGATAATAAACTAAACTACGTGAAGTAAGCAACAAAAACACAACACAACACAATTATTACCGACACCACAAACCAAATATAACCCCCAATAATTGCATTTAAAACACCACAAACAGCTGCAATGAATTATGGGAGTTTCTATCGGCTGCACTGAGGAGCTCAGGATGTCCCATCATGCCTTGCAGCGACAAATTTTGTGTTGTTGGAGGTTATTGTGGGTTTTTGTTGGGCTTGTGTGTGTGTTGATTGTGTTTATGCTGTGTTTTTGTTCCCCAGTTTAGGGAGTCATTATTTCATCTAGTTTATTTTGGTTTATTAGAATGTTGGTGTGCAACCATGAGTGATGAAGGTGTTGTGTGGAGTGTCGTCCGCTCTGAAGATCCGATTGAGAAGTTAGAGTTGTCAAAATAAAAGCTTCTGGGTGTTCAGCTGTCAAATAGCAGTCTCAAGTAGCGCAATTCTTCCATATATAAGGCGCACTGGCAGCTTTGGAGAAAATTTGAGGTATTTAGGTGCCTTATAGGGCGGAAAATACGGTATGTAAACATATGAGATTGAGAAGCAACAAAAAAACTGATGTATTTTATCGCCTCCAGTTGTAAAAACACACTCCGGAGTGGCACAGCAGTGCTTTAAAACGTTGTATATGCAGTAAAAGGATTTTAAATATGAGTTCTTAGGTCTGTGTATTAAAGACGAGAAGTTTCAGTCTGACGTGATCTTCTTGAAAACTTTAACCTCAGAGTGAAGAAATATTCTTCTGCTGCAAATAAATGACAAAACCTGCGAAAAGGTTGAACAAATTGACCAAAGAAACACAATTTAAAGCCACTTTTTTATGTTTGATGGGCAATAAAATGACAGAAAATAATAATAAAGTCAGCTCTATATGGAATATTGTGTTTCCACACTGAAGAATCCTCCAGATCGTTGCTCTTTGATCTCAGTGAAGAGGTCGGGATGCGATCTGACCGGCAAACGGACTCTATAAACACCTCAAAGTCGTTTTCAAACTATCAACAGAAGCAATGCGTCGTTTACTCGTCGGTGTACATGATCGTAGCACATTTGGCGCAAAATAACCTCCCTTATATGATGTTTTAGACGCAAGTCTTCCCAGGTGTTCTCCGTTGAGACGAACGCGATTTCGCTGGAACAGGAAGTGCGTTTCAAACGCAAGTGTGGGACAGAAGTAAAAGTGGGCGGGGCGGAATAAGGTGAATAAATCGTTTCAGTTTAGAGTGATTGCAGGAGGAGGAGGGCGTGGCCTCGGCTTCTCCTCGCCAGTTGCAGCTTCCAATCCGCAGGAAAAAGAAAAAAAACCAACAACCCAAAAGCCAACGGGGCTGATGACTTTGATAACGCCATGGGCGGTGCTCCGGCGTGCCACCGGCACCGCGGGGGGTCAAGGTGAATGAAGGGGGGAGGGGAAGAGTCAGAGCAGGTGTGAGCGATTTAATCTATTCTGTAAGGGGAGAGGGATGATTTCACCGGGAGACGCTGAAATATTTATCCTCGCCGTTCCATCCGTTAAAGAATAATACCGGAATCCGACGTCTCTGGAACCTCACGATCAGGGTACCTTATAGGTTTATCACAATTCTAACCAAGCCAGAGGATTCCGTCTCCTTACCATCCCCTTTTTTTTTTCACCCTTTTCCTGAAACTGTAGTAAAGCTGAGAGGAATACAAAGTAGGGAGGGGTAGGGTAGGGGGGGGGGTTACAGCAGAAAAAAGATTGTGACTGGAATCAATCCTAGCTGCGGGTGAATGTTGTTCCAGAAGACGAGAGCGAGTCTTAACCGCCGCACTGTCTCAAGGAAATTATGTGCATATTTAATCCCAGAAATGATGGCGGAGTCTGCAAAGACTGCGGCGGCGCCGGGAGGCGACCAGAGCACGACTTCCACGCACAAGTCGGGTCGCTTCCCGATAATTCGGTCTCTTGCGAACGTCGCGAGTGAGAAAAGAGAGTCTTTCGCTGCCGCGACGCAGATGTTGTGACCAACCAGTGGATTAGAGCGGCGAACAATCACAGATAAATGGAATTAACGTGGCGGCGAGTTGGATTTAACCGGTGCGGGACACGTTTCGCAAAACCAGACAATTGCTATAGAAAGGACTAGAAATTTCAACATAAAGCCAATTTTGGTAAAACCCTTCAGGTGCAAAATGTCGAGAAATCGTCTCCTCCAGGTGCATTATGGGTTGTTGTTTTTTTTTACAAACTGACCCTGAGAGCTTCAAGCCGTCGTCTCTCAGGTACGAGTCGCCCCGTTTATAGCAACGCGACTCCTCCATGTTTACAGTGGGGGCAATTCGGGAGTCTTGTTTCCATGACAACGGGAGGGGGAGTACATTTCCCAAAACAGTCCGACTCCGTCTCCATGGAAACCGGGGGGAAAACACAACTGGAAATTGTGAATAGTTCTTCTGCACACGCTCAGTAGAGGGACAATAGACAACGTTGCTCCGAGTCCATACCCTCCTGGGACCACGTGCTTTTATTTTGACGGTCACCGCAATAACGGCGCAACTTTGTCGTCCGTCCACTAGAATGTCCGCGTTCTTCCCCTACTGTCGACGCTCAGAACTCATTGCGTGTTTGTGTGCTTTTACAAAAAAACAGCCTCTGGCGCCCACTGGTGGCCGAACACCCTCACTACGCCGTTTCTACGGTGTTAAAACGTTTTCTTATAACTGTTTCCGCATGAAATGTCGACGTGTTCCGTCAAAGATTCAAAGATTCGTCCGCCGTGATGAAAGGATGAGCGGAGAAGTGTGTGTGTGTGTGTGTGAGTGTGTGTGTGTGCTGGCAGAGGTCGCAAGGTAATTGTCCTGTGGAAGAAAAAAAAAAAATGGCTGCCAAGTGAACGTGTGTGTTGCGGCGTGCGGGAGGAAGGACTAACCTCTGCCTCCATCTGTCCTCGTCTGGCTGCGAACTCATAATCTGGCCTGTGGAGATGAACCCCCCCCCCCCCCCCCCCCTCCCATCCACCCCCCCCACCCCCCCCCCCCACCCCACCCCCACCTCCACCACCTGCCTCAGAAGTGCAGGTTACATCGAGGTTATTGCTGTTATGGATTCGCCTGTAAAAACAAAACGCACAAAAAAAAAAAGAAGAAGAAGAAGAAGAAGCTATTGCAGACATGCATAATTTTCTGTTTTGGCTCTGCCGGCTCCAGATTTGCATTTCAACACACACACACACACACACACACACACACACACACACACACACACACACACACACACACACACTGAACTCGGAGTTCATTTCCACAGCGCGAAGCGGCAGAATGACAAAACACGGCGAGCGTTTCGAGGGGAACCGTCGGATTTCTGCCTCCCGACAGTCGATCCTGCGTCAGGCTGCTTGTCATTCGGACGAAGGAGGAGGAACACGAAGGGTTAAAGTCGATGAGCTCGATTCACGTGTCAGTTTTTTTTTTTTTTTTTTTTTTTACAGTTTTGGGTTAAAGCGGGAAATGGTGAGTTTAGACTCGTCATGTTTACGTTCATTAACCCAAACCATTGAGAGACTCAGGCTCCGCCCACAACAGGAACCCGGGTTTTTTTTTTTTTTTAACACGGGTCCCAGAGTGTGGAAATTCTAAAACCCCGGCCCCTGATGAGGTAATCGTCCCCCCCCCCCCCCAGCTCTCTCTCTCTCTCTGTCTTCTCCCTCCCTCTCTCTCTTTTTCTCTCTCGCTCACTGTCTTCTGTCTCTCTCCCTCTCTCTGTCTTCTCTTTCCCTCTCTCTCTGTCTTCTCTCTCCCTCTCTCTGTCTTCTCTTTCCCTCTCTCTCTGTCTTCTCTCTCCCTCTCTCTGTCTTCTCTTTCCCTCTCTCTCTGTCTTCTCTTTCCCTCTCTCTGTCTTCTCCCTCCCTCTCTCTCTCTTTTTCTCTCTCCCTCTCTCTGTCTTCTCTTTCCCTCTCTCTCTGTCTTCTCTTTCCCTCTCTCTCTGTCTTCTCTTTCCCCCTCTCTGTCTTCTCCCTCCCTCTCTCTCTCTTTTTCTCTCTCCCTCTCTCTGTCTTCTCTTTCCCTCTCTCTCTGTCTTCTCTTTCCCTCTCTCTCTGTCTTCTCTCTCCCTCTCTCTGTCTTCTCTTTCCCTCTCTCTCTGTCTTCTCTTTCCCTCTCTCTGTCTTCTCCCTCCCTCTCTCTCTCTTTTTCTCTCTCCCTCTCTCTGTCTTCTCTTTCCCTCTCACTGTCTTCTCTCTCTCTCCCTCTCTCTCCCTCTTTCTCTGTCTTCTCTCTCTCGCTCTGTCTTCTCCATACCCCTATCTCTCTCTGTCTTCTCTCCCTCCCTCTCTCCCTCTCTCCTCTCTCCCTCTCTCTATCTTCTCTTTCCCTCTCTCTGTCTTCTCTATCCCTCTCTCTTTTTCTCCCTCTCTCTGTCTTCTCTCTCTGTCTTCTCTTTCCCTCTCTGTCTTCTCCCTCTCCCTCTCTCTCTGTCTTCTCCCTCTCTCTGTCTTCTCTCTCCCCCTCTCCCTCTCTCTGTCTTCTCTCTCTCCCTCTTTCTCTGTCTTCTCTTTCCCTCTCTCTGTCTTCTCTCTCTCTCACTCTGTCTTCTCTGTACCACTCTCTCTCTCTGTCTTCTCTCTCTCCCTCTCTCTGTCTTCTCTCTCTCGCTCTGTCTGTCTTCTCTCTCCCTCTCTCTCTGTCTTCTCTTTCCCTCTCTCTGTCTTCTCTCTCTCGCTCTGCCTTCTCCATACCCCTCTCTCTCTCTCTTCTCTCTCTCTCCCTCCCTCTCTAGCTGGTTGTTTCCTCTGGCCGGTCGGTTTCGGCCTTACGTTTGACTCCTGTCGTTTTTTTTTGGAGTGTCAACAAGTTTTCCTTCGTTCTTCCTCCTGACGCCCCCCCCCCCCCCCCCCCCCCTCCTCCCCCCTCCCCCGCTACTCCTCGTCTTTTCAGGCTTTGTTATGCTTTATTTTACGTCTCTCTCCCTCCTCCTCCTTGTTTTTCTTCTTCTCCTCTTCGGGGGGGGGGGGGGGGGGGGGGGGGGGGGGGTTGGTCTCTATGATGTCAGGGAGGCGAATGTCTGCGAGCTCACTCGCTTCCTTGGCAAATAAAAGGTGTGGGTGTACGGCTGCCAATCAAGGCCTCCTCTCCTCCTCCTCTTCCTCCTCCTCTTCTTCCTCCTCCTCCTCTTCCAAATAAGACTCAAACGGAGGGATGGAACTCCAAATTAATTTGTTTATTTATTGAGTTGTTGCTCCGGCGGTTTGAGGAAGGCGTCACCTTCACATGGCGAGGAGACGACTCGCTCTGGACTTCACTCTCTTCTTTTCTCTTTTTTCCCCCCGTCTGGCTTCAGTCGGTGAAAAAGTGAGTCACATGTGGAAAGAAGCATTTCCATGATAGCACAAGAAGAGAAGAAAAAGTGGGGAGGAGGGGCGGGAAGGAGGAGGAGAGGGAGGGTGAGGACGAGGCCGAGGCCGAGAGACATGGAAGGAGGGGTGTGTGTGTGTGTGTGTGTGTGTGTGTGTGTGTGTGTGTGTGTGTGTGTGAGAGAACGGGAATTCACACTTCAAAAAGAAGAAAAGAAGTGGTTTGTTCGGACGGAGAGAACATCTGTGATTTCTCTTCAGTCGGTGTGGTGTTCTGCACGCTTCCCTTTTTTTTTTTTTTTTTTTAAGTCAAAGAAAAACACAAA
>NC_137664.1:1339557-1349557 GCF_963422515.1 Blennius ocellaris | reverse complement strand
CACTCACTCACTCACTCACTCACTCGCTCGCTCACTCACTCACTCGCTCGCTTGCCTGCTTACTCACTCACTCACTCACTCACTCACTCACTCACTCACTCACTCGCTCGCCCGCTTACTCACTCACTCACTCACTCACTCACTCACTCACTCACTCACTCACTCACTCACTCACTCACTCACTCACTCACTCGCTCGCCCGCTTACTCACTCACTCACTCACTCACTCACTCACTCACTCACTCACTCACTCACTCACTCACTCACTCACTCACTCACTCACTCACTCGCCCGCTTACTCACTCACTCACTCACTCACTCACTCACTCACTCACTCACTCACTCACTCACTCACTCACTCACTCACTCACTCACTCACTCACTCAAGCTCGCTCGCTTGCTCACTTGCTTCCTCGCACTCTCGCTCGCTCGCTCACTCACTCACTCACTCACTGCCTCACACTCGCTCCCTCACTCACTCACTCACTCACTCACTCACTCACTCACTCGCTCGCCCAATTACTCACTCCTGCACACTCGCTCCCTTGATCACTTGCTCACTCACTCACTCTCTCGCTTCGTGCTCCTGAGTTATTGAAATTTGCTTTTTAACCCTTGTATTATGTTAAGGGTCAATTTGACCCATTTCAGTTTTTGTGTTGACCAAAGTGAGGGTTATCTTGCCCTTTTCATCATGACATTTTGTGACTTTTCCTCATCTGGGGTCATGACCTGGTGTGTGAAATTTGGACACTTTGATGTGTAGTGGAATGTCTGTGCAGAGCTTGTATACAAATATGATGTTGCGGGTCATTTTGACCCGGACACTTTTATGTGGGTAAGTTGTTGAACAGACCCAAACTAAACATGCCTCTTTGATGTAGTTTGTTTTGACTGCCAGAGACCCAGGTGTGTGTTGAGGAGGGACTTTCTCTCCCTTGCCCTTGTCACTTTTCTCATGCCCCTTTGACAACCACACCAACAATGAGCTCCAGAAGGTTTACAGTGGAAGAAGCTTTATCTCAGATTTTGAACTGGGATAGTGATGCAGAGGAAGAGATTTCAGAGACTGAGGACAATGCAATTGATGATCCAGATTGTGAATTTTCCGACAATGAAGAGGATTCAGAGGACGAGCAGGCCGTTGTTTCTCCATTGGATGAAAGCCAAGGACTGCAGCAGTCATCATCCACAGAGGGGAGATGGACATCTAAAGATGGTAATATAAAATGGTCAACATCACCACACCATAGCCGAGGAAGACTGTCATCTGCCAATGTCATCAAAATGACTCCCGGTCCAACAAGATTTTCTGTCACACGAATTGATGATATTGAATCAGCATTTCAGCTCTTCATATCACCACCAATAGAGAAAATAATACTGGAAATGACCAACTTGGAGGGGAGGCGTGTATTTCAAGAGAAATGGAAGCCACTAGATCAGACTGACTTACATGCTTACATTGGAATTCTGGTATTAGCTGGAGTGTACAGGTCAAAGGGAGAAGCCACTGCAAGTCTATGGGATGAAGAGTATGGAAGACCAATCTTTCGAGCAACAATGTCTCTGGAGACATTTCATATGATTTCTCGTGTGATTCGATTTGACAACCGTGACACCAGAGCTGGTCGACGTGAAAGAGACAAACTGGCTGCAATTAGAGATGTATGGGATAAATGGGTGGAAATTCTACCTCTGTTGTACAATCCTGGCCCCCATGTTACTGTAGATGAGCGCCTTGTACCATTCCGAGGACGCTGTCCTTTCAGACAGTATATGCCCAACAAGCCTGCCAAGTATGGCATCAAAATGTGGGTGGCCTGCGATGCAAAATCCAGCTATGCATGGAATATGCAAGTGTATACAGGAAAGCTACCTGGAGGAGCATCTGAGAAGAATCAGGGGATGCGTGTGGTGCTGGAGATGAGTGAAGGGTTGCATGGTCACAACATCACATGTGACAACTTCTTTACATCCTACCGCCTAGGAGATGAACTTCAGAAGAGGAAGCTGACTATGTTGGGAACAGTCAGAAGAAATAAGCCAGAACTTCCCCGTGAAATCCTGAAGATGCAGGGCAGACCTCTGCATTCATCAACATTTGTTTTCACAGAGAATGCAGCAGTTGTTTCATACTGCCCAAAGAAAAACAAGAATGTTCTTATAATGAGCACAATGCACACCGATGCATCTGTCAGCACAAGAGAAGACAAGAAGCCGGACATGATCCTTGACTACAACTCCACCAAAGGAGGAGTTGACAATCTGGACAAAGTCACCGCAACATACAGCTGCCAGCGCAAGACTGCCCGTTGGCCCTTGGTGATTTTCTACAACATTGTCGATGTGTCGGCTTACAATGCCTATGTCCTGTGGACTGAAATCAACCAGCAATGGAATGCCGGCAAATTGTACCGACGTCGGATTTTTCTGGAAGAACTCGGCAAAGCACTTGTCACTCCTAAGATCCAGAGGCGAGTCAGGCCATCTCGATCCCCAGCAGCTGCAGCTGTCATTGAAAAGGTCAAGGTCAGGTCATCCAACCAATCCGCAATGGATCCAGTGGACACGGGTGTAAAGAAACGGAAAAGATGCCAGGTCTGTCCCTCCCGAGATGACAGCAAAACAAGTACCTCTTGTGTGAAATGCAAGAATTACATCTGCAGAAAGCACACACTTACATTCTGCCCATCATGTGGGGAGCATTGAAAGTGTTGAACATTGGAAATGTCAGAAAAAGGTGCAAGTTAATTAAAAAAAATGCACAGGGAAAAACTTGAACAAAATAGTTCTTAAATATATTGATGAACTCAAAAATGCATTGTTATGTCTGTTCCATAAAAACAGTTCTCAAATATATTGATGAAATCAAAAATGCATTGTTATGTCTGTTGTATAAAAACAGTTCTTAAATATATTGATTAAATCAAAAATGCATTGTTATGTCTGTTTTATAAATGTTTATATAAGCTGTAATAAAGTTGTTTTTGGTTTAACCTGTTTTTGACTGTTTTGGGTGGATTTACACAGTACGGGTCAAAATGACCCGCAACATAATCAATGTAATTTTTTTCCAACATAATACAAGGGTTAATGCAAAATTATAAATTTTTTTCAACTCCTGATTTTTTAAATCTTTCTGATTTCCTCTCCTCTGACTCCTTCCACCTCTCCTCTCACTCCTTCCTCTCCTCTGACTCCTCCTACCTCTCCTCTAACTCCTCCTTCCTCTCCTCTGACTCCTCCCACCTCTCCTCTCACTCCTTCCTCTCCTCTGACTCCTCCTTCCTCTCCTGACTCCTCCCACCTCTCACTTGACTCCTCCCACCTCTCATCTGGCTCCTCCTTCCTCTCCTGACTCCTCCCACATCTCCTCTAACTCCTCCTTCCTCTCCTCTGACTCCTCCCACCTCTCCTCTCACTCCTTCCTCTCCTCTGACTCCTCCTTCCTCTCCTGACTCCTCCCACCTCTCCTCTGACTCCTCCTACCTCTCCTCTGACTCCTCCTTCCTCTCCTGACTCCTCCACCTCTGCTATGACTCCTCCCTCCTCTCCTCTGACTCACCCACACAACTATGAAAGCAACTCCAGCTCCAGTCACCTAATTGATTCCAGATTTCCCCCTTTCATCCCTTCATCCCTCCTCCTCCTCCTCCTCCTCCTCCTCTCTGTCACCGCTGCCCTTCATTCTCTCCATCTTCCAGGACCTTCTGGGTCCCAGTGCCTGCCCCCTACACCTCCATCTGTTCTTTTTTTGTATCATTCTATCTGTTCAGTCTGTTAATTCTTTTCTCTTTTGCTTTTTTCTTTCCATCAAGCATAAAAATCCTTTTTCACTAAAAGCCAACGAGTCGTTGGCTGCTTGGATTTCATAAACCGAAGCTGTAAATCTTCAATTCCAAGGCTGGAAGTAAAAAAAAAAAAAAAAAAGGGAACTGAACTCATTGTGCCTGAAGTTTCGAGGTTGTAAAGATTAGTAATCTGTAACAAAAGCCCACGACGTTTCCTGTTTACTGCCGTCTGAACTCTGAGAGGCCGAGTGACTGGAGGCGTCTGAACGCTGACCTGGCAACCCGGCAGCTGGAAACCCCCCTTTCCAGATGCAGGGTTCATGTGATGATGATGAGGACGATGATGATGATGATGATGATGATGATCAGGAATGTTATCAAAATGGGATTAAAGCTCCGGGAACACTTCGAAAAAAAAAGTATTTTCAGTCATTATTTACTTATTATTTAAGTATTTTTTACGTTTTCACTTATAAACCGGCTTCTTCAATGCATGAGCAGCTGTTGCCATAGAAACACAGCAAATAGTTGTGTCAGGAATTTTGTCAAAATGGGATTAAAGCTCCGGGAACACTTTGAAAAAAAAAGTTTATTTTCAGTCATTATTTACGTATTATTTAAGTCTTATTTAAGTATTTTTTACGTATTTTTTACGTTTTCACTTAAAAACCCGGTTCTACAATGCACAAGCAGCTGTTGCCATAGAAACCCAGCAAATAGTTGTGTCAGGAATGTTTTCAAAATGGGATTAAAGCTCTGGGAACACTTTGAAAAAAAAGTGTATTTTTAGTCATTATTTACGTATTATTTAAGTATTTTTTACGTTTTCACTTATAAACCGGCTTCTTCAATGCATGAGCAGCTGTTGCCATAGAAACACAGCAAATAGTTGTGTCAGGAATGTTGTCAAAATGGGATTAAAGCTCCGGGAACACTTTGAAAAAAAAAAGTGTATTTTCAGTCATTATTTACGTATTATTTAAGTATTTTTTTACGTTTTCACTTAAAAACCGGGTTCTACAATGTACGAGGCCTGTTGCCATAGAAACACAGCAAATAGTTGTGTCAGGAATTTTGTCAAAATGGGATTAAAGCTCCGGGAACACTTTGAAAAAAAAGTGTATTTTCAGTCATTATTTACGTATTATTTAAGTCTTATTTAAGTATTTTTTTACGTTTTCACTTAAAAACCGGCTTCTTCAATGCATGAGCAGCTGTTGCCATAGAAACACAGCAAATAGTTGTGTCAGGAATTTTGTCAAAATGGGATTAAAGCTCCGGGAACACTTTGAAAAAAAAAGTTTATTTTCAGTCATTATTTACGTATTATTTAAGTCTTATTTAAGTATTTTTTACGTATCTTTTACGTTTTCAGTTAAAAACCCGGTTCTACAATGCACGAGCAGCTGTTGCCATAGAAACACAGCAAATATTTGTGTCAAGAATTTTGTCAAAATGGGATTAAAGCTCTGGGAACATTTTGAAAAAAAAGTGTATTTTCAGTCATTATTTACGTATTTTTTAAATATTTTTTACGTTTTCATTTAAAAACCGGGTTCTACAATGTACGAGCAGCTGTTGCCATAGAAACACAGCAAATAGTTGTGTCAGGAATTTTGTCAAAATGGGATTAAAGCTCTGGGAACACTTTGAAAAAAAGTGTATTTTCAGTCATTATTTACGTATTATTTAAGTATTTTTTTACGTTTTCACTTAAAAACCGGCTTCTTCAATGCATGAGCAGCTGTTGCCATAGAAACACAGCAAATAGTTGTGTCAGGAATTTTGTCAAAATGGGATTAAAGCTCCGGGAACACTTTGAAAAAAAAAAGTGTATTTTCAGTCATTATTTACGTATTATTTAAGTATTTTTTTACGTTTTCACTTAAAAACCGGGTTCTACAATGTACGAGGCCTGTTGCCATAGAAACACAGCAAATAGTTGTGTCAGGAATTTTGTCAAAATGGGATTAAAGCTCCGGGAACACTTTGAAAAAAAAGAGTGTATTTTCAGTCAATATTTACGTATTATTTAAGTATTTTTTACATATTTTTTACGTTTTCACTTAAAAACCAGGTTCTACAATGCACGAGCAGCTGTTGCCATAGAAACGCAGCAAATAGTTGTGTCAGGAATGTTGTCAAAATGGGATTAAAGCTCTGGGAACACTTTGAAAAAAAAAAGTTTATTTTCAGTCATTATTTACGTATTATTTAAGTCTTATTTAAGTATTTTTTACGTATTTTTTACGTTTCCACTTAAAAACCGGGTTCTCCAATGCATGAGCAGCTGTTGCCATAGAAACACAGCAAATAGTTTAGATGAATATTCAGGAAACAAAAAATGGCCCTGAAGTAGTTTTGTCTGGTTTTTTGGTTTTTTTAATACTTTGTATCGTCTAATTATGTAAAATAATGCAGATTGCATGTGTTTATGTCATAAGTGATTTTAGTGTGCAGCTTGTGAACACATTATTATGAATACAGTTACTTTTGATTTCGACCTGACTAATAAAGCATCCTACTAATTTGTTTTTTTTTATTTTTTTACGCTGGAAAGCTTAACGTTATCATGGCTTTTCTCAACACAACCACCAAATTATAGTAGAGCACCTGCACTACGTAATAATTTCGCAATATGTAGCAAATTCTTCTACAAAATGCAGCGTTATTACATATCGAGTTGAAAATGTATTACATATCGCACAGTTATTACAAAATGCGCGTGTTTATTATTGGTCTCTGCTGTGATTTCATCACGTAAAGCGAACAGCAGCTCCCCCTGGTGGCCCGGCAGGCGAACTGCAGCCTGTAAGGCGGCTTGTTTCCAGGGTGGTTTCCCCCGGCGCTTCGCCTCCATTGTTATTTCCACCGGTGGCTTGATTGCGATATTTTTTGCTCCTTCACATCCCGACGTGGAGCAAAACTTCCTTCAGTGGAACCCGGGGCTCTTTGCCAAGTGTTTTTTGTTTTTTTTTGTGTCCCTCTTTTATACATGAATACACTTTAAACATACTTTGGATTTTTTTTTTCCTGTTTTGTATGTGGAGCCTGGCTCGGTGCCAACGTGACGTCGCTGAACGACTGCAGGTTATTGAAGGTTTAACGTGGATCGGATGATGTTTTCATTATAAAGGAACGAATCCTGGGCGGGTGTAGCGACGTAGCGGTGTAGCGGTTAGCACCGTCACCTCAACATTATCCACACTTTCAGCGCCTTTCTTTGCAGAGTTTGTATGTTTTCAGTATATAAAAGCCTTTTTATTTCCCCACATCTGAGACTAATTATCCTCTAAAATTGATTGTGAGTGTTAAAGTCCCAGTGAAATGTAAAATACTACTTTGCAAAAAACGATAGTTGGGGTTCTACTTGTAAGGTTCCTCCGACTCTGCCCCACCACTGTTGTCACATAATAAAGTTATTTGAATTTTGAATCTCCAGCCGAGGAAGTCGGGGGGAATCCTTCTTCTTCGTGGGCCATTGTGGGCGGAGCCTATGTGTGACGTCACGAGTTGTGCAGATCTCGATCTGTTGTGTTTATATCGGCTTGTTTCCCTCTTAAATATCCAAGTTTTAACAGTGTTTTGAAGTTATAGTCGGCGTTTTATGAGCCTTGATGAAAGATTGAGCCTGGAAGAGACCGAGAGAGGAGGAAAGGAGCACGGGCGGCGGGAGCCGCTAGCTTGTGCGGCTAGCGGCTAGCGGGAGCCGCTAGCTCGCACAAACGACCCTTCTGTGTCTTCTTCATCAATCACTGGGTTTGAAAAGACGATGATGATGAAATATCGTTAAATTCCACCTCTTTGTCGTCAAAACTCTGATCCTCCATAATGTAAACACAACTTGGGCGTGTGCACAACTCGTGATGTCACTCTGTTATTGTCAGAAGCTCCGCCCAGCAGAGGAAATACCAACGTTTATCGGCTATTTTCTCGCAGATTGTCGTGTTTTAACATTTGACCCTTCAGCCAGTTAGCATGAAAAACGTCCCTAGAAGAGACACCAGAGTGTTTTGGAGGTGGAATCTTCATTTCACTGGGACTTTAATATAGACGATTTGCAGCTCTCCTATTGGACCAGCAGCTGACATGTGACCCAGACGCAGCGCGCATAACAACAATCAATATCGTTACGCTTAGTAAAACTAGTACAGACTTTAAACGCTGCTTTTTAAAGAAACTCTGGGATTCCACATGGAGAAGTTTTGACCTCTAACTCAGGACTAATATATCTTTATAACGGCGTAAAGGCATTATAGTGTCCCGATGTCGGAACGGGATCATTTGAGTGATGCGTTCAGGTGCATCACGTAAGATCGAGTTCCGACAGCGACTTTAAACGATAAACATGGTTAGAATATCCGTCTCATGTGTGCTTTGTAATGTACGATAAAGGAAAACCCACGTATGAAAAAAAACCCCAAAAAAACGTCCACTCAGGAGACGAGGCATTGTCGTTTCTTTTTTCATCCCTCCTTTTTCTTCTTTCTTCTGTTTTCTTTTTTGCAGCCCTGTGATCTTTTTCCTCTCCCTTATTAATAAAGGCACATAAAGCTCACTGAGCAGTGTTGCCATGCACACACTAGCATTTTCTGTCCACACACACACACACACACACACACACACACACACACACACACACACACACACACACACACACACACACACACACACACACACACACACACACACACACACAGAGCAAACAAGAGACCAGCCTCTGCTGAGACGTGTCGCAGGGCAGCTAATTAGTAAAGTGGCGAAGGGGTTTGTGTGATTTTACACACACACACACACACACACACACACACACACACACACACACACACACACACACACACACACACACACACACACACACACACACTGGTCACTGCTCGGTGCTGATCCGAGACAGAAGAACAAATAGGAGGAGGAGGAGAGCAGGAGGGAGACGGAGTGTTGTCACAGTAAACATCAGGCGCCCCTAGTGGCCGTTTGTCAAACACCACGACAAGCAGAGGAGTTGAAAGACGGGAGAGGAAGTGTGTGTGTGTGTGTGTGTGTGTGTGTGTGTGTGTGTGTGTGTGTGTGTGTGTGTGTGTGTGTGTGTGTGTGTGTGGAGTCGCTGCTCAGACTGAACACGTGTTTTTTTTTTTATTTGTAGATTTATTGATCTGCAGTGATAATCAGCAGCTTTTTAGCTAATTGGTTGAATTTGTATGAGATTTGAAGCTTCCAGCCTCATTCATCCATCCATCCATTCATCCATCCATCCATCATCCATCCATCCATTCATCTATCCATCCATCCATCCATCCATCCATCCATTCATCCATCCAGCCATCCATCCATCCATTCATCTATCCATCCATCCATCCATCCATCCATTCATCCAGCCATCCATCCATCCATTCATCTATCCATCCATCCATCCATCATCCATCCATCCATTCATCTATCCATCCATCCATTCATCCAGCCATCCATCCATCCCTCCATCCATCCACCCATCCATTCATTCATCCAGCCATCCATCCATCCATCCATCCATCCATCCATCCATCCATCCATCCATCCATGTGTCCGTCATTCATCTGTCAGTCTGTCCATCTGTCCATTCATTCAACCATTCATCCATCATTCATCCACCCATTCATCCATCCATCATCCATCCATCCGTCCATTATCCACCCAGCCATCCATCCATGTGTCCGTCATTCATCTGTCAGTCTGTCTGTCCATCCATCCATTCATCCACCCATCCATCCATCATCCATCATCCATCCATCATCTATCCATCATCCATCCATTCATCCACCCATCCATCCATCATCCATCATCCATCATCCATCCATCACCCATCCATCCATCCATCCATCCATCCATCCATCCATCCATCCATCCATCCATCCATCCATCCATCCATTCATCCATCCATCCATCATCCATCCATTCATCCATCCAGAGGAAACACTAAATGCAGGATTAGTCGTTAAACCGACTCAGAAAAAAGAGGAAATTCACCGTGAAAATACTTTACAAGTCATTTTTACTCGTCGTCACAGTAAAACAATAAAAGTAATTATTTGGCAAAGATCAAGCGATAAATGAACAATAAGCCCACAGACACTAGATTAAAACTGTGGAAATGTTGTTTTATTATTTTTCATTCATTGGGTCTTTAACTCTCAATCATGCTTTTCTTTTTTCTTTTCTTCTCCCGT
>NC_137664.1:1332057-1337057 GCF_963422515.1 Blennius ocellaris | reverse complement strand
ATGTTCTCACCGCCAGCGTTTCCATGGTTACAGGGTAATTCTGGCGAGTAAGGAAATTTCATTCACTCTGGTATGAAGAAGAAGAAGAAGAAGAAGAAGGAGAGGAGGAGAAGGAGGAGGAAGGAACAGGAGAGAAATATCAACAAAGCAACAGAGGAGAAGGAGGAGAAAAGAATATAAAACCAGGAGTGGGGGGGGAGGGAGGGAGGGGGGGAGGGGGGTAGGGGGGGAGGAGGAGGGGAGGGGGGGATCAGGCAGGAGCTACAAAAGAGAGAAAAAACAAAAGACAGGAAAGAAGAACGTCTTCTGGGGTTGATGCCACCCCTCCCCCAGGCCATCCGTCTCTCATTCCTCTTTTCTTGTGTTTTTCTGTGATGCCTGGTTTGTTGCCGCCACCCGATAAGCAAACACAACACCCCCCCCCCCCCACCCCCTCCCCCCTCCCCTCCCTCCATCCATCCTCCACTTCTCCCTGCAGCCTGCAGGTATGAGGCGGAGAACAAAGAGAAACACTGTTAACTGGCCGTTCTGTGTGTGTGTGTGTGTGTTTTATTTATTTATTTATTTATTTTTTTTGGGGGGGGGCATTGGGGGTTGCTGCCAGGGTTGTGGAGGGAGGGAGGGAGGGGGGAGGGGGAGGGGGAGGGGGCGGAGTCAAAGAAATGAAGAGGCAGCAGAATCCTTCGCAACACGTTTGACAAGCGCCGCAGTTCATTTCAACACGTTTTGTCTTCAGACGCTTCAGTTTTCAGAGGACGGACCCGCGTTTGCTAAATAAAATATATTAAAAACATAAAATTAAATACATGCAAGCAGCTCGTGTGCGTGTGTGTGTGTGCGTGTGCGCGTGTGCACGTGTGCACGCCTGGCTGTTCAGCTGTCACATCGGATGCGTCGATGGTCCAGTTGAGCTCCATGCAGTTGTCAACTCCCGTTAGCCCGAGACACACACACACACACACACACACACACACACACACACACACACACACACACACACACACACACACACACACACACACACACACACACACACACACATAAGCGTCCGTCGACTCACACATGTGCAAAATTGCCCCCCCCCCAACCCTAACCCCCCTCCGTTTCCACTGAGATGAAGTGTTTTCAAAAAGTTGCGTTTTCAGCAACAAGACTTAAAAAAAAAAAAAAAAAAAGCGTGGATAAACTCTAAACTGGACATGACGACTCATTACCGCCCTCCAATGCATAAAAGCGGCGCTGCATCATTTTAACACGCTGCCCCATTAATGTGAAACGTCCAACACTTCAGGATAAGATTTTTATTTTAACTCCTCAAAAACATGATTCTTTCCCTTGTTTCCATGGAGACGGAGTTACTGTTTTCAGAAAGTGTTTTTTTTTTTTCCAGTGGCGCTGTGTGTGTGTGTGTGTGTGTGTGTGTGTGTGTGTGTGTGTGTGTGTGTGTGTGTGTGTGTGTGTGTGTGTTCCTGGTATGAACCCAGACTTCACTTGTTTACTTGATGAATCGAGTCCCTCTGACATGTTTCCTCTGCAGGAAATGACCAGTAATTAACAGTTGAACCTTGTGTTGTGTCCAGGTGTTTCACTGGTCCAGATGTTTTACTGGACCAGATGCGTTTCTGGTCAAGATGTTTCACTGGTCCAGATGTATCACTGGTCCAGGTGTTCCATGTATTTCTCTGGCCCAGATATTCACTGGTCCAGGTGTTTCACTGGTCCAGGTGTTCTAGATGTTTCACTGGTCCAGGTGTTCTAGATGTTTCACTGGTCCAGGTGTTCTAGATGTTTCACTGGTCCAGATGTTTTACTGGGCCAGATGCGTTTCTGGTCAAGATGTTTCACTGGTCCAGATGTATCACTGGTCCAGGTGTTCCATGTATTTCTCTGGCCCAGATATTTCACTGGTCCAGGTGTTTCACCTGGTCCAGGTGTTCTAGATGTTTCACTGGTCCAGGTGTTCTAGATGTTTCACTGGTCCAGGTGTTCTAGATGTTTCACTGGTCCAGATGTTTTACTGGGCCAGATGCGTTTCTGGTCAAGATGTTTCACTGGTCCAGATGTATCACTGGTCCAGGTGTTCCATGTATTTCTCTGGCCCAGATGTTTCACTGGTCCAGGTGTTCATGTATTTCTCGGGCCCAGATGTTTCACTGGTCCAGGTGTTCTAGATGTTTCACTGGTCCAGGTGTGTTTCTTGGTCAAGATGTTTTCACTGGTCCAGATGTATCACTGGTCCAGGTGTTCAGGTGTGTCACTGGTCCAGATGTTCTAGATGTTTCACTGGTCCAGGAGCTTAACTGGCCCAGATGTTTCACTGGTCCAGATGTGTTTCTGGTCCAGGTGTTTCACTGGTCTAGGTGTTTCCTGGTCCAGGTGTTCCAAATGTTTCACTGGTCCAGATGTTTCACTGGGTTTTACTGGTCCAGATGTTTCACTGGTCCAGATGTGTTACTGGTACAGGTGTTCCATGTGTTTCACTGGTCCAGATGTTTCACTGGTCCAGATGTGTTACTGGTACAGGTGTTTCATGTGTTTCACTGTTCCAGATGTGTTTCTGGTCCAGGTGTTTCACTGTCCAGATGTGTTTCTGGTCAGGTGTTTCACTGGTCCGGATGTGTTTCTGGTCCAGGTGTTTCACTGGTCTAGGTGTTTCCCTGGTCCAGGTGTTCCAAATGTTTCACTGGTCCAGATGTTTCACTGGTTCAGGGGTTCCATGGGTTTTACTGGTCCAAGATGTGTTACTGGTACAGGTGTTCCATGTGTTTCACTGGTCAGATGTTTCACTGGTGCAGGTGTTCCATGTGTTTCACTGGTCCAGATGTTTCACTGGTCCAGATGTGTTACTGGTCCAGATGTTTCACTGGTCCAGATGTGTTACTGGTACAGGTGTTTCATGTGTTTCACTGTTCCAGATGTGTTACTGGTCCAGGTGTTTCACTGGTCCAGATGTGTTTCTGGTCCAGGTGTTTCACTGGTCCAGATGTGTTTCTGGTCCAGGTGTTTCACTGGTCTAGGTGTTTCCCTGGTCCAGGTGTTCCAAATGTTTCACTGGTCCAGATGTTTCACTGGTTCAGGGGTTCCATGGGTTTTACTGGTCCAGATGTGTTACTGGTACAGGTGTTCCATGTGTTTCACTGGTCCAGATGTTTCACTGGTGCAGGTGTTCCATGTGTTTCACTGGTCCAGATGTTTCACTGGTCCAGATGTGTTACTGGTCCAGGTGTTTCACTGGTCCAGATGTGTTACTGGTCCAGATGTTCCATGTGTTTCACTGGTCCAGGAGCTTCACTGGTCCAGAAAGAGTCCACGATGACGTAATAATGTGATTTTGTTGTTGTTTACCTCCCCAGTGGCTGAGGAGGGGCTGTGGGAGTGTGGCCTGTCCTACGAGTGCCGACCCTCCTGTTCAAGGCCATACACAACCTGCTGGAGAGGTACACACACACACACACACACACACACACACACACACACACACACACACAGAACTTACAAAAAGTTATGAAATACTTATTTATTTACCTTTTTTATGCTTTTGCCCATAACAAGTATAATAAAATTAATTTAATATCTATTTATATATTCAATTATTCATATATATGTATATATAACAAAAACATTGGAACAAATAGATTTTTATTATTATTTTAGATGATTATTTTTATTTATGTATTTATTTTTCATTTAGTGCTGCGGTAATTTTTTGACGTAATTAGTTGATTTATTTGCTCTTTTTTAATTATCGACTTGATTATGACACTTCATTTATTTACCTTTACTGTGTTATATTCGCTTTTATTATTATGTTTCACTACTGTTACATGTTTAGTATTGTTGGAAGTTAAAGATATGAAAAGATATGTTTTACTTTGTTTTTAAATTAAAGAAATCCAGTCATTAAAGGGTTAATCCCCTTAATATTCAAACCACTTAAAAAAAAAAACCTGCGACAGTATTTTTTTTTTCTCCTCCAGTCCTTTAAATTACACCTCTAATTAAGATTCTCCCTCTTTTTCTCTTTTTAAAAAAAAAGACTTTAAAGTCACAGTGACAGGCGGCCTTGGATTCCTTTCATAAGCTGCAGCTTAATGAAATTATAATCTGGCGGCTGAATCACCGGCTCAAGTAGCGCCTAGCGCCTAGCGCTCCGCTTCGGAGTCGCGGCCGTCTGCTAAATGAAGCGGCACATATTTGCTCTCCATTAGGTGAAGCATCAGTGATCATCGTAGGGGGCAGGCGGGAATTAACCTTCCTATTACCTTGAGGCGGACGCCTTTTATGGCGCCGTCTTTCAACGCCGGCGGGAATCGCTTCCACCCTCCTCCCGGAGATCAAAGCGACCCGGGTCGCTCATTATCGCCACTTCACCGCTTTGTTGTTTTTGTTTAAAACAAACCAAAAAATAGAGATTTCCCCTCACCCTCCCTTCCCTGCGTCTCTCGTGAATAATTTTAATCAAATTAAATACGTTACCCGTTCAGGCACGTCGTGGTCGGGATGTTATTTAAAAAAAAATTCACAATAAAAGCATCAGTGGGAAAAGGGGGGGGGGGGGGGGGGGCTCGGCTTCTCGTAGGAAACCGGCTAATCAGACGGCGACTGACGTCTCGTTGAGTTAAGAGAACGAGACGTCTGCCGCCGCCCCCGATTTACGGGACGCAGATTTACGGCGCGGCGGCGCTCGGGCCTCCGCGGCGGATGGATTGGAGTTTACCGTTATTTATTAGCCGGTGTAAATTATCGGCGGAGCTTCGCGCACGAGGACACGGGAGTTTGCAGGGAGGAAGGGAAGACATTTTATTTTAAACGCATCGTGACTGCAATAAACACGCGTAATGTACCGTATTTCCCAGAGTAGAAGTCGCAAATCCATATTTATCCATAATTAGCCACTAACTGTTTTCCTTATTTATCTTTTGCATTTTAATCGAGACGCTTGTTTTGGCTTTATTTATTTATTTTTTCTTAAAGCAAAAGTTTCACACTGATGCAGCAAC
>NC_137664.1:1314314-1331857 GCF_963422515.1 Blennius ocellaris | reverse complement strand
TTTCCCTTCGGGGATGAATAAAGTAATTATCTATCTATCTATCTTTCTGGCCTGTCGTCCACATGCGGCGGTTTTAGAAGCGTGAAAACGGGTCCCAGAGTGAGGAAATTCTAAAACCCCGGCTCGTTAGTCACAGCGCCCCCTAAAGGCCCGGCATGTGTACTACATGCCCTGAAGCGTCATGTTGAACCGAGTTCCTAGTAGCGGATATATGTATAATTTTTGATTTTGTGTGTTTGCGGCGGATATTCGGTGCATCGTCTCAGTATATTTCCCGACGCGAGCCTGATCCGGTAAGACGGCGACGAGTTGGCGACGTGCGTTCAGGAACGCGACGAAGGCAAAAAAACTGTCGTCGTTTTAAGAAGTGAAAGCGACGGTACTGAACAACTGCTGACGAGGCGAAAATGGAAGAAACTGTGGTTGTGATTCGGGCGTCCGTCGCGTTTTTGATCCACCGGGAACGTGAAGGACGTGACGGGCTGATCAATAGATGGTTGAAATAATTGAAAATGTGAGCTCCGACAGTGAAGCGTGGTGTGTGTGTGTGTGTGTGGTGTGTGTTGTGTGTGTGTTGTGTGTGTGAGTGTGTGTGTGGTAGTTTGATGCATCATGTAAGCCCTCTTCTCTCCAGCAGCTCTGCTTAGAGTGTGTTGTCAGCTGCTGCGCCCCCTGCCTGAGACAATCCCGACTCGCTCCTTCTGTGAATTATTGAACATCCTGAAAGCAGAGAGAGAGAGAGAGAAAGAGAGAGAGAGAGAGAGAAGAGAAATAGAGAGAGAGAGAGAGAGGTGAGGTTTCCTTGAACGCTCCTTACAGCGCAAAACAAATTTCCAACCCTGTATAGACGTCTGTACATTTTGTGCTTCTGCACGTGTCAGAATGTGTGACACACACACACACACACACACACACACACACACACACACACACACACACACACACACACACACCGGCCGTGAGGGATGACCTCTTGCCTCAGCTACAGCAACACCAAAAAAAAAGCCCCCCCCCCCAAAAAAAAACCCTCCTTTGTCTCTCCTCCGCTCTCATCCCTTGCCGTTCCCCTCGCCGCCCAGCAGGGGGCGCCTCCCCGGTTGCTCTGGCGCGGTGCCAACTCCTGGCGCCTTGGCACTGCTGCCTTTGTCAGGCTTATCTGGTGTTTATCTCTTATGAGTCCCCGGGGCATTGCTGGGGGGATTGGTACGTTCAGTAGAAGATTCCTTAACCCCCCCCCCCTCCACACACACACACACACACACACACACTCTCCTCCCATCTCCCCCCCCCCCCCCCCCCACCCCCCACCTCTCAGCCAAGCACTCCTGCCTCTTTGTGTCTGAATGAGAGGGAAGAACTCTGGGTTGGTAAACGCATTGCATCAGGACGCAGAGGGAGGAGGAGAGAGAGAGAGAGAGAGAGAGAGAGAGAGAGAGAGAGTAGAGAGAGAGAGAGAGAGAGAGAGAGAGAAGAGAGAGAGAGGAGAGAGAGAGAGAGAGAGAGAGAGAGAGAGAGAGAGAGAGGAGAGAGAGAGAGAGAGAGAGAGAGTGTAGTGGCGGCGTGGCCACGATCAAAGAATCCTGGGGGGGGGGGGGGGGGGGGGCGGGGGGGGGGGGTAAATTAATCATCACTATAGACTGAATGGACGTATTAAGAGTCTGTTTCTCTCATTAGTTCATTCGGCTCCATGCAGAACAAATACTATATATATATATATATATAATATATATTATATATATATATATATATATATATATATATATATATATATAATATATATATATACATTGAAAAAAATTTATTGAATTTTTATATATATATATATATATATAATTTTATTTTTTTTATTATTAATTCATTTTATTTTTAATATGTTTTTAATATATTTATTTATTTAATTTTTTTTAAATTATATATATAGATATATAATTTTTATTCTATTCAAAATGTTTTATTATATATATATTATATATATATAATTTTATTTTATTTTTTCAATTTTAATACCTTATTCATTACGATTTATATGAATTTCTTGTCTTTTTTTGGGGGCCACAAAAACTAATTTTTTTTTTTTAATTGGAGGTGGAATGTTTCCCATACAATTTTCTTTCCTTTATTTTTATTTATTTATGTATTTAAAAAAAAAAGTAATTTAGTTGTTGAACCGCAAAGCATCTTAAAGGTACAATTTTATTTAACTTGTATACACACACACACACACACACACACACACACACACACACACACACACACACACACACACACACACACACACACACACACACACACACTCCTGCATATATAAAGCTTTGGTTTTGAGGTGTGACAGATTTCTGCTGCTCAAACAGAAAACTCTCACATCCTTACCTGACCTCACATCAAAGCTCTTTTCTTTTCTTTCATTTCTTTTCCTTTTTTTTTAAAGACACTACAAGTCCTCTCCTCTCCACCGCTCTCGTCTCCTCTTCTCCTCTCCTCCTCTTCTCCACAGGGACAAATGACATTGAGACGTTAGCCGTCTCCTAGGCAACAGACATTTGGTGTGAGGCCACATCACAAGGTCACCGGATCTCCAGAAATACAGAACAACTAAAAAAAACAAACATTTTTTAAATCGCCCGCTGCCGTCTCGCCTCTGTCCCCCGCGGTTTTAAACGTTAAATAGATTCACCAACGTTTATTTATTTATTTTTTTGGCTTATATTTATTTGTTTGCTCAATTGGGATGTGGTGACGATTGGAGGCGGGGAGACGGAGAATAAAACATCTCAAGTGTCGCTCATAACGCGCCAGGAGAGGAATATTGAGCGACTGGGGAAAAGAAAAAAATTACCAACTGACCTAATTTTGTCTCGTATTGGTTGCCCCCCCCCCCCCTGTACCCCCCGTCCCCCCCCCCCACCAGCTTTAAAGGGTTCCATACAGTCCCTGTTGCAAAACCAGTGAGACAAAGACAGTCACATGTTGGGGAAAATCTCCGTTCTGGAGAAAATGTAGATTTAAAAGAATAAAACTAAAAAGAATTTGAGGTTTAAAGAAACGTATCGGAATCAAGAATCTCACTGTAAAAAAGCCAATTTGAGTAACTTGAAGTTGTTTTTTTTTCCTTTCAAGTGCACTTTTCAAGATGAAATCTACGTTTCCACTCATGAAATCAAAGGTTGCTGTTTGAATTAGTCCATTTTTATTCGTAATGTTTTGCGGTTCGTCGTCCTTCTCGGTGTTCAAATGACGGCTTTACTTGTTTTCAACCGAGGTTGCCAGGTTGGGGCGGCTCTCCCCCGAATGGAGAAGCCAAACCGTGCTCTGTTCTCTCAGTTTTACACATTTTATAGTTTTTTTTTATTAAAAAAAAGACATTTTTAAATACATTACAGTCAATCCAATGTTTACAGTCATTCTCTCCATCAACACAAATGTTAAAAAACAGTTTTCCACTGTGATGAAGTCTGTACTTCACAGTACAATTAATAGAAAAGCCATTTAATTAAATATATAACGGCTCATACGAAGTCGTAGCTAAAGAACAAATATAAGGGAATGTAGGTTTCAAAAAAAATATATAGCAAGTTTTTTTTTTAAATATTTACAGCACCCGGCAAGAGATGAAAGATAAAGAGTCACATTTGCCTGTTGGCAGAAGTCTTTGATCTCTTTGTCCTAAGTCAATGACAGACACTCACAAAGAAGTTGAATATCACAGGAAAACGAGTCCATTTGGGCCATTTGGGACGGTCAGGAGTGATGTCACGCTTTAGATCCCGTCTACGACAGACTCTAACGGCATCGAACACGTTTTATAGTTTCACAGAAGAAGATAACTGGTACTTGTGACGGCAGACGGAGAGTTTAAGGTGCAGATTAAGTGGATTAATCCCTCAGATTTCAGGGAGTCTTAAGAAAAGGTTCTCACGCCTCCTCAGAGCTACAAGTCCACATGTGAGCTCTCTGATCACAACCAGCGGCTTCTGACGAGTCTGAAGACTCGTCTGAAAATGAGTCTTCAGACGAGTCTGACGCTCGTTTTATTGTTTTTATTCATTTAACCGTTCGCAGCCTCCGGTCGCTGATCTCATCGCGCCTCGTCTCGACTCGTGTCTCTCGACATGAGGGGGACAGACGTCTTGTCGGGATGTTGACTGCACACACACACACACACACACACACACACACACACACACACACACACACACACACACACACACACACACACACACACACACACAGAGACGGTGTCATCTCAGATAGACGATTCCCAGTGAGACGACAGTGTTTTAGAGCAGCAGCAGTAGATCAATAGTAGAAGTAGCAGCAGCAGTAGAAGTAGCAGTAGCAGTAGCAGCAGTAGAGCAGTAGCAGCAGTAGAGCAGTAGCAGTAGCAGTAGCAGCAGTAGCAGTAGAAGTAGCAGCAGCAGTAGAGCAGCAGCAGCAACAGCAGCAGTAGAAGTAGCAGGAACAGTAGCAGTAGCAGCAGCAGTAGACGTAGCAGTAGCAGTAGCAGGAGCAGTCACAGTAGCAGTAACAGTAGCAGCAGCAGTGCAGCAGTAGTAGCAGTAGCAGTAGCAGTAGAGCAGCAGCAGCAGCAGTAGAAGTAGCAGTAGAGCAGCAGTAGAAGTAGCAGTAGAGCAGCAGTAGAAGTAGCAGTAGAGCAGCAGCAGCAGCAGTAGCAGTAGAGAAGCAGTAGCAGTAGTAGAAGTAGTAGCAGCAACAGCAGCAGCAGCAACAGCAGCAGCAGTAGCAGCAGTAGAAGTAGCAGTAACAGAAGCAACAGCAGCAGTAGAAGTAGCAGTAGCAGTAAAACCAAGCAGACTGCAGTCGTTGGCCTCCACGTCACCTGATCGATCCACCATGAAACTCAGCAGCCGCCATTAAAACTCTGATCTCATCGATATTTGCAGCAGTTGCAGTACGAGTCCCTGAATTATTCACCTCCTCCTCCTCCTCCTCCTCCTCCTCCTCTCTCTCTCCACATCTCTTCCCTCCACTCATTCTTAGTTTTTTCACCGTCTTTCCTCCCGTCCCTCTAATAACCTCTCTGTCCCTCTCTTTTCCTCTTTTTGTCTCAATATCACTCGTGCTTGTCCTCATGTCCTTAATTTACTGTCTCCATCTCCTCCTCCTCCTCCTCCTCCTCCCCCCACTATCTCTCCTTCCTCCCTTCCTTCTCATCCCTCCCTCCTCCCCTCTCTATCTCTCTCCTGTACTCTCGGCCCTGAGGCATGTCTCAGCCATCACTCCTCTTCATTTATTAATACCTGTACTCATACTGCACACACACACACACACACACACACACACACACACACACACACACACACACACACACACACACACACACACACACACACACACACACACACACACACACACACACACACACACACACACACACACACACACGCTTACAGTGCAGGAAAATGCCCTTCGTAAAAGGACCGAGCATCACTCTTCTTCTTTTTTTACTCTTTCTTTTTGTGTTCCTGCGGTTCTTTTCCCCCCTCGACTTCCATTTATTTGTTCTTTATTGCACTTCCAGTATTTTCGCTCGTCGGCTAATGATTTGACCGACTGCCTGCTAGCGGTTCAGCAGTTGTTTGCTCAAGTGAGCAAAACTACCAAATGATTTCACATCGTATTTATTTATTTATTTATTTATTTACAATATCTGCAGCCCAGGCGTCACACGATCCACAATATCGGCGTTAATAATTGATTACAGACAGGAAGTCGGGGAGCGACAGACCCACGCTCTTCATTCATATTCATTCCTTTCTGCTTCGGCAAGCGGATATATGATTATAATAATACTATATAAAGTTAATTTCCACTTTATGAAGCTTTTAATACACTGATTAAAATATTCTACTTTAAAAGAAATAAGGGCGACTTTCTTTTGCCGAGTCAATTCATGTTGAATCGCGCATCTTCACTGTGTGGCGCTGATGCATTATGGGTAATGTAGCATTTGGAGTTTTGAAATGCAAACGTAACAGTTTAGATCAGTGTTTTTCAACCACTTTGCCGCGACACACTGGTGTTTCCGCGAGATCCCGTCAGGCGTGTCGTGGGAAATTATCCAATTTCTAATTTTTTCCCCAAAAAAAACATTTGATCTCACAGCCGCTGTCAGAGCAGTGTGCAGAGTAATAAAGTGTAAATATTGTGGCGAGCACCGCGGAAGAATTGCTCTGAATTAAGATTCTTTTCTGCTAGCTGATTAACAGAAGCTTTTATTTTGACATAAACACACGCAACTGGAACGTCATAACAGGATGAGACTCCACACAACACGTTTCTCACGCCCGGTTTCGCACCAACATCCAACAAACCAAACTAGACGAGATAATGAACGATCTGAACCGAGGAACAAAAACACAACACAGCGACCAACTCCCTGATCGCTAACAATACTCTTCGCCACTAGAGGGCAGCACAGAACTTTGCCGGTGAAATGTAAAGTGACAGACGTCAGTGTGGTTCATCTCCACCTCCTGCTACCATCTTGTATCAAAGTACTGTGTCAGTGACAGTGATGGAGAAGTTTTTGAAAAGGAAGAATGTGAACCAGGATCTCAGCTCTTCATCCATCAGGTCCAGGTTTCACACTGAGGGAGTCACTATTCAAAAAAAGTCCTTGGTTTCTGGATTTACTTGATTCCTGTTGATAAAACTTTGATGAGAAAGACTTTGATGTCTTTGATGAGAATTACTTTGATGTCTTTGATGAGAATGACTTTATATTGTTAATAGAGGCTACAGAGTTTCACATTTTAACATTTTCGGGTGGTGGTGGTGGTGGTGTGACTCCAGATTTTTCCAAAGAAAAAAAGTGTGTCTCGGCTCAAAAAAGGTTGAAAAACACTGGTTTCGATGACAGGGAAGTAAAACATTTTTTGTGGATAAATTTAAAAAAGGTTTCCGACCGTCCTCTCCTCCACCTTCGGCGCCATCTGGAGGCGGAGCCGCCGGGTCCTCCGCCCGGCACTTCAGTCCTGTGGATTTGGCCTCTTTATTGAATTTGATGATCCATTACGGCTCAAATGGAGCTCCGCCTCCCCCGGGGCGGGGGAGGGGTGGGGGGTATTGCATAGGCAGCGGGTTAATCGCCAGGAGATTACAGTACCTGCTGACTTTATTGGCGGTCTGATATATATATATATATATATATATATATATATATAAACCAAGGCAGCAAGGAGGTTTATAGATTAAAAATATACGTCAGTGAAGCTTCCTAATGACGTGCAGAACGCCCACTGCTGTATAGATCGCAACAAGGTCCGAACAATTACTCCTCCGTGATTAAAAAAAAAAGAAAAAGAGAGAAGAAGAAGCAGTGCATGATGGACGAAGCGAGCTGCTGACGTCAACCGGCTCGCAATCAATCACACGCTAATGAGGATTTATACCTGCAATAAGAGGCTGATGATCGATAAGCGAGACGCCAACAAAGACGCATTTGAAAAAAAAAAAAGCGTCGTTCAGCTGCAAAATTCAGCCGCAAAAAGAATTCAGCTGCGAAAAAAATTCAGCTGCGAAAAAAATTCAGCTGCAAAAAAATTCAGCTGCAAAAAGAAAAAATGCGTCTTTTACCGAAGTAAAGTTGCTGAAAATATTTAACGAGTCCCCAAGTTATTGTTTATTTGCAAGACTGAAGAATAAGACAGGTTTGTGGTAATATAAAGTTTATTTACGTCACAAACTGGAAGAAAAAAAATCACAATAAACGCTAAATACTTCAGCAGTAAACAACTAATCTGATTAGAGTTCACAAATGACTCTGAAACAACGTCATGATGTGAAAAAAAGAATTATGGAAGTAAAACTGTGCCGTCAGATTCTGAATTCAAATTTCTAACTCTGAATTTTTTTACCATTGAAATCCGACTTTGAATTTTAAAAGCCGTCGGATTTCAAGGACGTGTCTTTTTTTTAATTCTGATTTTTTTTTTCAACATAGAAAAATATTCAGCGTGTAAAAATTCAATGCGTCTAAAAATTCAGCTGCAAAAAAAATTCTGCTGAATTTTTTGTAGCTGAATCTTTAGACAAATTTGAATTTTTACACACTGAATATTTTTAGATGTTAAAAAAAAAGATACGCACTTGAAATTCGACAGCTTTTAAAATTCAAAGTCTGATTTCGATGGTAAAAAAAAATTCACAGTTAGAAATTCGAATTCAGAATCTGACGGCACAGTTTTACTTCCATAAAGAATTAAAAAACAACAACAATCAAAACACTCTGGTGTCTCTTCTAGGGACATTTTTTATGCTAACTGGCCGAAGGGTAAAATGTTAAAACACGGCAATCTGCGAGAAAATAGCCGATAAACGTTGGTATTTCCGCTGCTGGGCGGAGCTTCTGACAATAATAGAGTGGCGTCACGTTACTTGATCATCTACTAGCTGCCCGAGCTAGCGGCTAGCGGCTCCCGCCGCCCGTGCTCCTTTCCTCCTCTCTCGGTCTCTTCCAGGCTCAATCTTTCATCAAGGCTCATAAAACACCGACTAGAACTTCAAAACACTGTAAAAACTTGGATATTTAAGAGGAAACAAGCCGATATAAACACAACAGATCGAGATCTGCACAACTCGTGACGTCACGCATAGGCTCCGCCCAATATGGCCTCGAAGAAGAAGGACTCCCCCGACTTCCTCGGCTGGAGATTCAAAATTCAAATAACTTTATGCGACAACAGTGGTGGGGCAGAGTCGGAGGAACCTTACAAGTAGAACCACAACTATCGTTTTTTTGCAAAGTAGTGTTTTACATTTCACTGGTACTTTAAGAGACTATTAGCCCGATCAAGGGAGTTAATTTTTTTTATCGGTAATGACCGACTGTCGGACGTATTCCGTGATCACTGGCGCATTTAACGCTCTGTCGCCATCTTGTTTCCCCCCCCCCCCCCACAGCGAACACCTGTCCTGCTCCTTCTCCTTCTTCCTCCACGGCGAGAGCAATGTGTGCACCAGCGTGGAGATCGCCCAGCACCAGCCGGCCTACCACGTCACCGAGGACCACGTCCGCCTCGCGCAGACCTCCGTCACGCCCCAGCAAGGTGACCTGCTCACAGGCGCCCCCCTGTGGCCGGGAGGCGCAACTGCAACCTGTTTCATATTATTGTGTCGCCAAAGGTTTATTTCTTTACTTTAAAACTAGGAGCGGAAAAAAAAAAATCACACGTATTTCAACATTTCAAGTTAATAAATCGTCTTTAAAGCATTTTGAATATTGCCTGAGTTCTATAAAAATAACATTATCTACAAATTTAAAAACAAATAACATGTCTAGAAACACAGTGATGAATGTTTTTAACATTAAGATAATTGCATTAATCAGAAGATGCTTTTCTGCAGCAATAAAATTCCGAATACTGCAGTTTTTCTGCATTATAAGAAATACTACATATTTGTATGACAATTCAGAAAAATAGCAGAAACTTTAATGTTTTCAAGCATTAAACCAGGAAATACTCAATTCAAGATTGTTTCTATCACGCTGAATGCAACACATTCTTAAAAAAAAAAACACTTTATTGTTTTTATGTACAATGAAAATAACACATAGAATTAAACACGCCACCCCAACCATCCAAATGTTCTCCATCTAAACGAGAAGAAATGCAAAATATAGTGCAAGTAACCAGAATAGTAATATTAAAATAATTAATAATAAGAAAAATTATATTATAGAAAATTATAGAAAATAAATAAATACAAATAATAACAATAAAAATATGTATATATATATGTTCCCAGTGGAACAGTGGATCTCTATTGTACCAATAAAAAAGATAAGATGCACAAGAAAAGTTGTATTTATTAATGAAATATCATCACAGATTCCAGTTTAACTGTATTATTTAAGTTTGTTTGATATATTATATTTATGTCACGACACATAAAGTTAGACTATAATACAAATTAAAGAACAAAAAATTGTTTTGTTGATTTCTGTGTCTGAACCCAGAAAACAAGTTTAGCTCAAATTAAATTATTAAACAAAAACAAAAACTAGTCTGTGGAATAATTTCAATTGGATTCAAATGAAATGTTTTATTAAAAAATTCATAAATCTCTTGTGTTTATTTTAAAATGCGTTTGTTATAACGGTCAACTAATACTATAAATGTATTATTAATTAATGAGATTATCAAGAAAAAGTGTTGAGTTTCTCGCTTTAGAAGACAAACATACGAGAACATTTCAAATGAATTCGTCGTTAAAAAAAAAAGAAGCCAAATGAAAGATTCCTGCTTCACGCCAGCGTGTCTTGTCAACGTTTCCCCGCGCAGTGGTCTTGTGTCCGTACGGCCTGAGCGGCACGCTGACCGGCCAGGCCTTCAAGATGAGCGACCCGGCCGTCCGCAAGCTGATGGAGGAGTGGAGCTACTTCTACCCCATGGTGCTCCAGCAGGGCGGCGACAAGGAGGAGGCGGGGCCGGCGGCGGCGGCGGCGGCGGAGCACGTGGCCGTGGAGGTCGTCGTAGGTACGCTGGAGGACGCGTGTGTGTGTGTGCGTGTGTGTGTGTGTGTGTGTGTGTGTGTGTGTGTGTGTGTGTGTGTGTGTGTGTGTGTGTGTGAGTGTCGTGGGAAATTATCCAATTTCACATTTTTTCTAAAAAAAACATTTGTTCTCACAGCCGCTGTCAGCTGTGCGAACAATAAAGTATAAATACTGTGGCGAGCACCGTGGAAGAATTTTATTTTGACAGTCCCACAGGAAGACCACGCCAGGATGAGACGACACACAAAAGCTCCTTCACTGCTGGTTGACGACTTACAACTAATAAACTAAACTACATCAACTAAGCAACAAAAACACAATTATTACCGACACTACAAACCTAACATAAACCCCAATAATTACATTTAAAACACCACAAACAGAAACTCCCATAATGCATTGCAGCTCTCAGCTCCTTTATCGCTACACATTATTAAAATGGAAGATAAATGTGGGAGATCTGGATTGTTAGAACCATGAGTGTGATGGTGTGTCTTTAATGTCCTGTAGTTGTTGTGTAATTCACTAGAATGTTCCGTCACTCTCAACAAGTCTGCAATGAACCTCCTGGAACTGTCGGCTTTTACTGTGAAAGGTACAGGAAGCTCCCAGCTTCAGACACCAGTTGAGCCGCTGTCATGACCTGCAAGCACAAACCAACACACACAACAACCCCGACAATAACCCTCCATAACCTCCGGCAACACATAACCTGAACTCCCATCATGCCCTGCAGCGACCAACTCAGTGATCACTACAATACTCTTCACCACTAGAGGGCAGCACAGAACTTTGCCGGTGAAATGTAAAGTGACAGACGTCAGTGTGGTTCATCTCCACCTCCTGCTACCATCTTGTATCAAAGTACTGTGTCAGTGACAGTGATGGAGAAGTTTTTGAAAAGGAAGAATGTGAACCAGGATCTCAGCTCTTCATCCATCAGGTCCAGGTTTCACACTGAGGGAGGCACTATTAAAAAAAGTCCTTGCTTTCTGGATTTACTGGATTCCTGTTGATAAAACTTTGATGAGAAAGACTTTATATTGTTAATAGAGACTACAGAGTTTCACATTTTAACATTTCCGGGTGGTGGCTCCAGATTTTTCCAAGCAAAAAAGTGTGCCTTGCTCAAAAAAGGTTGAAAAACACTGGTCTGCACAGTGGCTGGATAAAACCAACTGACACAACAGCAGGAAAATGACTGCGTTTTCAACTTAAAAGCCAATTTTAATGCAACTTTCTGGTCAAAATGCAGTAAAACGTCCCCAAAAAAACCTCGTCACACTGCCCCCTGCAGGTTCAAGCCGCTCATAGCAGCTCTGAACCACAGTGGATACACGGGTCTTATGTTTTTGTAAACGAAGAGGGGAAATATTAAATTTAAAAAAGCGTACCGATTAACCTCAAAATGTTAAACGTGAAAAGACTGGAAGGCACAAAGAGAGAGAGAGAGAGTAGGGCAGACAGGAAAAAAAATATGGAATGACGGGGAAGTGGAGGTAACGACCCCGGGGAGTTTCTCTTAACTGCTTCGTCTATAATCAGTCTGATCCCACCGCGACGCTCTGACCTGATTACGTCTGCAACGCGACGGAGCGGCGGCGGCGGTGGCGGTGGTGATGGTGATGGTGGCGGTGATGGTGGTGGTGGTGGTGATGGTGATGGTGGTGGTGATGGTGGTGGTGATGGTGGCAGTGGCGTTCACCTAGCAAAGCCTAGGTTGGTTTTGAAGGAGGGAATTTAGATTTGAGCAATGAGTGAGAAGGTGTGTGTGTGTGTGTGTGTGTGTGTGTGTGTGTGTGTGTGTGTGTGTGTGTGTGTGTGTGTGTGTGTGTGTGTGTGTGTGTTCACATCAATGAGTAATGGAGCGTCACTACAGACCCGCTGTTTTCCGGCCGGTTACGCGACAGATCTGGGACGCGGCGGCAGCGGCTTGTTTTCCAACCGTACGGTTGGTTTTTTGATCGTCCCTCTGCTCCGTCCACATGCTGGAGGAGGAGGTGGAGGAGGAAGAGGAGGGGGAGGGGGAGGAGGAGAGGGGGGAGCCGAGGGAGGAGGAGGAGGGCCGTCGGTTGGTTGGTTTAAAAGGCTCCAGGTTGAATCTGTTCACCCGTCATGTTGTTGTTTGTGTAAAAAAACAAACAAACAACAGAAGTTCTTTTCAGCCTGTTTAAGTACAGTATCCATCTATCTATCTATCTATCCCCCTCCTCTAGTTTAATAAAAGTGACCTCCTCTCCTCCTCTCCTCCTCCTCTCCTCCTCTCCTCCTCCTCTCCTCCTCTCCTCCTCCCCTCCTCCCCCCCCCCCCCCCCCCGTGGTCAGGTGGGGTGAGGATGACCTACCCGGCTGCCTTCGTCCTCGTCTCCCAGGACGACCTGCCTCTGGATCAGCCTCCAGCTGCTGCAGCGGCTCAGAGCCTCAACAAGGAGCTCAACCACTGCAGCGTCCCGCTGACTCCGCCCACGTCGCCGGAACAGCCCTGCTCGGGTAACTACCACCATCACCTCCACCCCCACCACCACCCCCACCACCACCACCATCATAACTACCATCACCATCATAACTACCACCACCACCACCACCACCATCACCACCATAACTACCATCACCATCATAACCACCACCACCATCATAACCACCACCATCATAACCACCACCACCACCACCACCATCATAACCACCACCATCATCACAACCATCACCATCACCACCACCACCACCACCACCATCATAACTACCACCATCACCACCATCATAACTCAGGTAGCCGCTACATCAGTGTTTGAAATCTACAAAATACCCTGATCTTCTCCATGCTTCACTATTCCACTCTGTACGGCTCGGCGTCTCTCGCCAGAAGCTAAAGTCTGTCGCGACGTTTCAGACGCCATAAAACGGCGGAACAGACGCGACCGTAAACAACGGAAACGCTTTCAGGCATGAGTGCATTAGCATGAACTCTTCCCTTCATGAATATGGAAAGTCACACCTGGTTATCCATATTCATGAATGCACACCCGACAGATCTATAGTATAGAGTTATGCTGGTAGTATAGTTTTTATTTTGCTCACTATTTGGCAGTTTTCTGCGTTGTCACGTTAAACGACCAACCCTGGGATTAGAACTCGGCCCCAGAGCGTCGTCTTGACGATACGCTGACGATACGCTGACGATACACTGGCGATATGCTGACGATACACTAGCGATACGCTGACGATACGCTGATGATACACTGGCGATGTGCTGACGATACGCTGGTGATACGCTGACGATACGCTGACGATACGCTGGCGATACGCTGACGATACGCTGACGATATGCTGGCGATGCGCTGATGATACACTGACGATACGCTGACGATACGCTGACGTTCCCCCGTGTTTCCCCAGCGGACAGCGGCTTCGTGACGTCGGTGTCCAGCGTCAACACGCCGGACAGCGGCGCGGCGGCGGCGGCAGCAGCAGCGGCGGCCAGCGTGAGCCCGAAGCATTGTGGGAAGACGCTGACGTGCCAGGTGGTGCACCAGGCCTGGAGGGAGTGCTACCTCCACCAGCCGCAGCACACGTGAGTTCAGTTCGGCTCCGCCGCACGGTTGAAGCGCGGCGACGCCGGTTCCACGTCGGACGTGTGTTTTTGTCCCCCGCAGGCCGAGTCAGCCGACCGACGCCACGCCAAAGAAGGAGGCGCCACACGGAGCGACCACGTGGGACTTCAGCGATCTGGGAGTGAGAGCCGCCTGCAGCTGCTCCAGGTACCGCCGCGCCACATGGCGCCTCGACTTTTAAGACTAAAACAGACATTTTTTATGATTTCATTATTATTATTTTTTGAAGGCAGACGAACTTGGCTCATAAAATCATAAAATCCAGATCAATCCAAAGTCATTTGTTGTTTTATTTTTCTCTTTTCTCCGTTAAAAGCACCTGGAAGTGACTGTCGTTTGGTGCTTTATAAATAAAGTTGAATTGAATTGAGTGTCGTTGCCCTCAGAATGGATTCTAACGAGTAACTGTTTGTCTGTGTTGCAGGCTAAAGCAGCAGAAGGTGAATCTGTCCGCCACGTCCGCCACCAACCCCCCCGCCGCCGGCGCCGGTGGCATCGCCCCCGCCCCGCCCCCCGGCCCATCGCTGTACCCCCCCACCCCGGCGCCCAAACACAAGACGGGCGACAAGGGCGACAAGGCGGACAAGCAGTCCAAGAGGCCGTCCGTCGTCCCCTTCCACCACCGGCTGAGCGTCACTCGGGAGCCCCCGCTGGAGCCGGACCCGACGGGGGCGGCGGGGCCCCCGCTGGGGGGCCTGGTGGCCCTGGAGCCCCCCATGGAGCCGCTCGCCGCGCTGCACCCCTGCAAGTTCTCCAAAGCCCTGTCCAACGGCGGGAAGGCCCCCGAGTCCCTCCTGCACTCGCCCATGTCCCCGCCGCCGCCCACGCTCAGCCCCCACCCCCGCGTCCCGGACCCCGAGGCGCCGGACGGGCCCGCGGACGCCCCCGTCTGCCCGGAGGGGGCGCCGGGCCTCGGGGTGATGGCGAGCGAGACCGCCGTGTACGCCGCCCTGCTGCGGCAGCGGGAGGGCGGCGGCGGCTGGTGGAGGGGCTTCAGGACCCCCCGGACCGACAAGACCGACTTCAGACCCCCCGAACTCCCCGCCGATAAGCTGGAGGACGTGAAGGCGGAGGCCGGCGCCGAGGGGGCGCCGCTCAAGAGGTAATGGCCGCGTTGTGGAACATCAAATCAAAAAATTATTATTTCTTCGGTCAGGGTTATACAAAATAAAATAAGCGAGATCAATTTTTCAAACTGAAAAGGTTCAGGCTGACGTTAAACACTTATTACGCCTAAACCCTGTTAACAAATTAAAATACAACATGGCAGAAAAGTAAGATCCATCAAATAGAACTTGGGTACATTGAATATTACTCCTTGTACCATAAAACAGACGGCCAGCATTACAATGAAAAGAACAGTTTATATATAGACATACACGCATTTTCTGTGTGGGTTTTTGTCTCGTTTTAAATTAAGTTATCTCAGCAAATTAACTATCCGAAATGTATCTTTGAATTAAGGACCATTTACTCATAAATACTTCAATTTTCATTTGCAGTCTTGCTGTTATTTGCTCCATATAAAAGATCAAAGAGTTTAACAAATAGACGATTTCAAAGAGTTAAAGCATATTTTTATTAGAAATTTTCAACACAGGTCAAGTACAATAAAAAAGAAAACAAAAAAAGCAAAAAAAAAACAGAAAAGAAAGATCCATCAAATAGAACTTGGGTACATTGAATATTACTCCTTGTACCATAAAATAGACGGCTAGCATTACAATGAAAAGAACAGTTTATATATAGACATATACGCATTTTCTGTGTGGGTTTTTGTCTCGTTTTAATAGAAGTAATCTCAGCAAATTAACTATCCGAAATGTACCTTTGAATTAAGAACCATTTACCAATAAATACTTCAGTTTTCATCGTTGATCATTATGTTCAACTGTTTTCTCATCAAATCGAATTTTGTTTTTGAATTGTGATCTGGGCCCCGACATGAATATTCACGGTATTTGCTAGTATGATAATGGTGGCGTTGCGCCGGTTGTACACAGGTTGTACACGCAGACCCACAAGAGGTTCAAGCTGTCGGAGGAGAAGCTGCGGGACCAGGTCCAGACCCTGGGCCTGTTCCAGCAGCACGGCGTGGAGGCGCTGCGCGATGGCGAAGGAGGAGGCGGCGGCGGCGGCGGCGGAGACGACCCCTACGACTTCAAGGAGGGCGACATCGAGTACACCTTCTCCTCCTCCAAGAGGCTCAAGGGTCAAGGAAGGGAGCCCAACAAGAAGGCAAAGGTCAGAGGAACCAAGTCTTAATGAACTCGACACGATAATGAAGAAATCAGTCTGGAATCTGTTGTTCTCTTTGTAACGGGCTTTATATATATATATATATATATAGAGAGAGAGATAGATAGATAGATACGTACATTGATAGATGGATAGATATGTAGATAGATGGATAGATACGTAGATAGATAGATAGATAGATAGATAGATAGATATGTAGATAGATGGATAGATATGTAGATAGATGGATAGATATGTAGATAGATGGATATATACGTAGATAGATAGATAGATAGATAGATGGATAGATACGTAGATAGATGGATAGATATGTAGATAGATGGATAGATATGTAGATAGATGGATATATACGTAGATAGATAGATAGATAGATAGATAGATATGTAGATAGATGGATAGATACGTAGATAGATGATAGATACGTAGATAGATAGATAGATAGATATGTAGATAGATGGATAGATACGTAGATAGATGGATAGATAGATAGATACGTACATTGATAGATGGATAGATATGTAGATAGATGGATAGATACGTAGATAGATAGATAGATATGTAGATAGATAGATAGATACATAGATAGATAGATACATAGATATATAGATAGATACGTAGATATCTAGATAGATATGTAGATAGATAGATACGTAGATAGATAGATAGATAGACAGACAGATAGATATCTTCCTCTCTAGAAGAATAACAAATCAGCAGCCTCTTGTAAATACAGCCACTCAAACAGAACCTCCAGTTTGTCTCTGCCGCCCCCTGGTGGTTAAAAAAAGCAGGTTTCAATATTTCCTCCTGCCCTGAAAAACACATCAAGACCCAAACATTTTCACCAACGTTCATAAAACACACGATTTTCCTGTCATACGGCTCAACACGGTGGCAGACTTTTGTTTTGAAAGGGCATCGTGTCGCAGTTTTGCGGTTTGCGAATGAGTTGAGGCGTTTTTTTTTTTAACCTCCATCTTTATCCCGACCGCTCCGCCAGGGCGAGGAAATCACCAGCAACGGCGCGCTGCCCGACGGAAACGACGCCATGTCCATTTTCAACTCGGCGCCAAAGTCAGGTGAGGAAAACCAGCCGCCGCTCGTCCAGAGGACAGGAAGTGGCTGTTGTTGTTGTTGTTGACGCCGCCGCCTGCGTCGTCG
>NC_137664.1:1306814-1309314 GCF_963422515.1 Blennius ocellaris | reverse complement strand
CGGACGGCGCGGAGCTGGGCTCGCCGGCGTCCACGCCGTCCACCGGCCTGCCGCCCAGCTCGGCGGAGCCGACGGCGCGCGGCGGGCCGCCGCTGCCCGAGGCCCACAGCCTCTACGCCGTCCTGCTGCTGTCCGACTCCGTCCTCGGCGTCTTCAAGGACCGCAACTTCGACAGCTGCTGCATCTGCGCCTGCAACATGAACGTGAAGGGCGCCGACGTGGGCGTCTACATCCCCGACTCCACCTGCGAGGACCAGTACCGCTGCATGTGCGGCTTCAGCGCCATCGTCAACCGCCGGCTGGCGCACGGCACGGGCCTCTTCCTGGAGGACGAGCTGGACATATACGGCCGGGCGTCCGAAGTGGGCCGGGCGGCCGAGCGCCGGCTGGCCCTGTGCCGGCGCGACCCGGCCCCGGGCGACCCCAGGGCTAGCCGGCGGGCGGCGGCGGCGGCGGCGCGTGGCCCGCCGCGCCGCCGGTGGTGGTCCTCCTGCAGGAGCAGTGCTCGCAGCCCATCTCCTCGCTGGCGTCGCTGCTGCAGCCGCCGCTGCGCGGCCGCTCCTCGCGCGGCCGCAAGGGGGCGCTGCTGCAGGGCTGGATGTCGGAGAAGCAGTGGGCCGACGGGAGCGACGCCTGCGCCGAGGTGTACAACGCCCTGGAGCAAGGCCTGCAGTACGTGGACAACCCCACCGGGGGCAAGGTGGACCCGGCCGTGGTCAGGAGCACCGCGCTGCACTCCTGGCCGCACGCCAACGGTGAGGGGCCGACCGAGCCGCGCCTCGCCACGCTACCCGCCTCGGTGCATTCTAATTTGTGTGTGTGTGTGTGTGTGTGTGTGTGTGTGTGTGTGTGTGTGTGTGTCCGTCCGTCCGCAGTGGTGGACATGAGCCTGTTGTCCTCGCAGGACATGGTCCGCATGCTGCTGTCCCTGCAGCCCTTCCTGCAGGACGCCATCCAGAAGAAGAGAACCGGGCGGACGTGGGAGAACATCCAGCACGTTCAGGGTCCGCTGACCTGGCAGCAGTTCCACAAGATGGCCGGCCGCGGCTCGTATGGTGAGTAGGAGGAAGAGGAGGAGGTGAAGATGGGGGAGGAGGAGGAGGAGGAGGTGAAGATGGGGGAGGAGGAGGAGGAGGTAAAGATGGGGGAGGAGGAGGAGGAGATGAAGATGGGTGAAGGAGGTGAAGATGGAGGAGGAGGAGGAGGAGGAGATGGAGGAGGAGGAGGTGAAGATGGAGGAGGAGGAGGAGGAGGTGAAGATGGGGGAGGAGGAGGAGGAGGTGAAGATGGGGGAGGAGGAGGAGGAGGTGAAGATGGAGGAGGAGGAGGAGGAGATGAAGATGGATGAAGGAGGTGAAGATGGGGGAGGAGGAGGAGGAGATGAAGATGGATGAAGGAGGTGAAGATGGAGGAGGAGGAGGTGAAGATGGGGGAGGAGGAGGAGGAGGTGAAGATGGGGGAGGAGGAGGAGGAGGTGAAGATGGAGGAGGAGGAGACGGTGAACTCATTCAGTTCAGATGTTTCCCCTCGTCTCCTTCATGGACTAGCAAGCGAGCTACGAATGTTTTTGTGGATTTTCTCGGCCGGGATCAAAACGTTCGGCTCCAGCGGGAGACCTATCCAAGATGGCGGCGATAGGCCGTGCGGCATCTGGTGTTTTATATCTGTGGGTTTTACCTTGTTTGGGCTGGAAACTGTGAATCAAATCTGGCAACCCTGGCTGCCGACCGTCTGTTTAAAATGTAATATAGACGATTTGGCCCAAACAAAGCAAAGGGGCGGAGCATCAAGAGTGTGAACGGCGTCTTTCCCGTGTCTCCCTCAGGGTCGGAGGAGTCGCCGGAGCCCCTCCCCATCCCCACCGTGTTGCTAGGCTACGACCGCGAGCGGGACTTCCTGGCGCTGTCCCCGCTGGCGCTGCCGTTCTGGGAGAAGCTGCTGCTGGAGCCGTACGGCGGCCAGCGGGACGTGGCCTACCTGGTGGTGTGCCCCGACAGCCCGCCGCTGCTCGCCGCCGCCCGGGCCTTCTTCCAGGAGCTCGGCGCCGTGTACGAGGTGAGGGGGCGGGAGCAGGTTAGCCTCGCCGCCGCCGTCCCCCCCCCGACGAAACCCCGCCGCCGTTCTAACCGGGGAACTATTTTCTTCCCCCCTCCAGACGTGCCGCCTGGGGAAGCACCGCCCACTGGCCAAGGTGTCCCGGGACGGCCTGGTGCGCGTGGGCGGAGGAGCCGCGGAGGCCGACGAGGAGGCGGACGAGGAGGCGGAGGCGGCGGAGGAGGAGGCGGACCAGTGGCTGACGGGCCCGTGGGCCGGGCAGCGGCGAGCCGACAACCTCAGCAAGCTCAAGCTCTACGCTCACGCGTGCCGGCAGCAACTCGGTGAGGAGAAGAAGAAGAAGAAGAGAAAAAAAAATGGCGCTCGTCGAAGCGCCGGGTAAAATGGCACTGATGTCGTGTGGCGTCTTGTTTTTGCAGGCCCGCAGCTTTCCTCGCTGCCGCTG
>NC_137664.1:1281047-1306614 GCF_963422515.1 Blennius ocellaris | reverse complement strand
TGTCATTTATCACTCTGCATGCTTTTATTTTATAGGATCGTTGCAAATAAGTAGTGAAAGGAAGTTACGTACTTCCACGAATGGACTTTCTTTAGATTTTTAACATATTTTACTGAAATTTTACTGATAAACATCATGAGAGGAGACGAACTGGAACGAGACGAGACAAGACAAAAACAAGACAAGCTAAGCTAAGCTAAGCTAAGCTAAGCTAAGCTAAGCTAAGCTAAGCTAAGATAAGACAAGACAATTTATTAATTATCCTCCAGTGGAGAAATCTTCATTCTGTTCACAGTAACAAAGAATGTGAACAATAAAACATATTTTATAAAAAAAAAAACCCAGAGTAACAGATAATAAAACAAGATAATCATGACAACATTTTACGTTCTTGAACGATAATGTTGTTTAGAACTATGGAAGATATTGTTGTTGTTACCCAGTTTACATTTTGCTCTCGATTCGCAAATCATCTTTTATCTATCTGTCATTTTAACGCGTCTCTGTCACACTTAGAATAAGTCCAGCCTTTAAAATATGTATTTTAGAAAAGTGATTAATCGCTTTCACTTTTTTTCTTTCTATAAGGATTTTATGATAAAGAATTTGAAGGAAAAACTTGGGAAAAGGCGTCTCCCAGACCCCTACTCTCTTTCAAATCCGCATTTTGACTGACTGATTGATAGTTTTTTCACTTTTACTTCTTTATATGAACAATCAGCAACCCCCCCCCCCCCCCCCGCTCTCTGGCGCCCCCTGTGGAGGCCTCCTTACACGTTCTTATGCTGCACGACAGCACGAGTTTGTTCTTGCAGAATTATTTGTCCTTTTTCCTTTTCCTTTTCTTCCCCTCCTTCATTTGAATTTCTAAATATAAACAGTTTTGCTCTTTTGAAGCGAGCCGTCGCTCCTGCTTTGATCTCCCGCTCAGCTCAGAATATTTCTCAGTGTTTGCTCATCTCTCCCATCACCCCCCCTCCTCCTCCTCCTCCCCCCTCCTCCTCCTCCCCCCTCCTCCTCCCGGGGAGGGCGGGGGTGTGAGGATCGCACTGTTTATGTTGCGATGGCAGCGTGCGATGAGCACGAGATGATGGTGTACAAAGCCCGCTGATCCCTCGGCTCTTTGATGTGGTGGGACTTGAAAGCAAAGGGCAGCGGCCCGAGACCCGCGGTGATCCCTCACTATCATTAACTACTATCATGCACAGGGTTGTTGTTGGTTTTTTTTTTTTTTTTAAGAGGGGGGGAGGGGGGGGGGGGCTCAGGGAAAGCAGCCACTGCAGGGCTGAGGCGTGTGCTGGGGGTCCCAGTGGGTGGTCCGCAGCTCTGCACCCGGACGACCACCGCAACCCTCCCGCCCCGCTGCAGGACGAGCTCTGCTCCGGACCGCAGGAAGCCGCGGTCTGCTTCCCAGGGCGAAATGCTCGTGCGCGTCTCGCGCGCGCGTCCCCTGTCTATCTGCCGTTGGCAGACGTCTTCATGCTGTTAAATCGTGCGACGTGCCGCGCGGATGACGCGTCCGCACGGATCGGCTTCTTCCTTGCGGCTCGTCCCCGACATTAGTTATGACAAATACCGAGCCGGTAATGAATGCCGGCATTGTAAAGGGGTTCTTGTTTAACCTACTTTTTTCTCCCGCCCCCCCCCCCCCCCCCCCCCCACCCCCCCCCCCCCCCTGCATGCTGAGCTCACACTTTTCAAGAATCTCTATTCATGGACGCTTCGTTTGTGAATCCGGACTGACAACACGATTTTATAACTCCATACATATACAATCAACTCATATCTAAAGTAAAAAGCCGCACATATTCCGACTCCTCACTATGATACACTTAATTTCCCCTTTCTCTCGGTGGGGTCAGTAACTTCCATTAAATCATTTGCATCAACAAGGTCCATGTCTGAAGCGCTCTTTTACCCAGTTCCTGCCCATTGCGAAAACCTACTGCACCATGAAATGAGATCAAGTTCAACAGGGGGTCAACAATGGATGACCATTGTGTGGCCTATGTAGGCCTCCATGGTTCATTCGCCTCCGAGAAAAGGACTGTGGGTCACATCCACACGATGCCCCCACAGGTACTTGGAGGCCCGGGGGGGGGGGGGGGGCAGAGCTCGCCTCTTCCCCGGCTGGCAGGTACAAAAACAATCTGTCAGATAACAGATATAGCAGGAATGCCTGGGGTGGGTGAGGGGGGGGGGGGGGGGGGGGGGGGGGGGGGGTATGGGGGCGCAAAAGAAAAAAAAAAGTGGGGGTCAAGAGGAAGGCAAGACACAAAGCTCTATTTTATCTTTTCAATGTAAGTAGATGTGATGAATATGGGGGGGGAAATAAGCATTTCGATTTGCAGGGTGACTCCTTGATCCGTCAAGACAATTAGATTAAAGATCCACGGATGAGAGATTCTCACAAGGAGAAGTTCAAGGCTCAAGCTCGGCTGCGTGGGAGCCGGAGCGTCGTACTGTCGCCCCGCCGGCCGCCGGCGGCCGGCTTCCGGAGGCGACGCGCTCGCGCTCTCCCCGCTGCAGGGAGCCTGAAGTTGGACCTGCACTGGAGGCAGTTGATGGAAAGCAATTGATAAAAATGCAACACAACCCACCAAAAAAAAAAACGATGCAACTCCAATTGCGCTACGTTATGTAATAAATTTAAAAAAAAAAAAAAAAAGTGGAGAAGAGCTGATGTATTGAGGACGAGTGTTGGATTAGAAGCAGCTGTTGGGCTCCGCCGCATGAAAAACTGCCTGCAGAAAACATCTCGAGTTCATCTTCGTTAATCTGACCGCCGTCGTGCATCCATTTCCCCCGTTGTACTTTAACAGCAGAGGAGTTATTTGCACACACACACAAAAAAGCCACATTCCTCATATCGTGGACTGACAGGTATTCATTGCAACCGGTGTTGCACATCCTTGCTGCGTCAAAAAGCTTCTCGCGAAACAAGAATTATACAAAAAAAAACTTGCATTATCCTGAATAAATGCAAGTTTATTCACGACAAGGAATAATAAGCATCTTCCGCTGATAGATTTGTGCACCATTCTGTTAAGTATGGATGTATTTTGCACATTAACGCAGTTATTTCACGTTGTGCAACGTTGATAACAAAAGAACCTTTTGACTGATTCCCTCCAGAGGAAAAAAAAAAAAGAAAGTTGTTGTATAAATGTTTGATTTTTAGCTTCCAGGCTTCGCACCAGTCTGTTAACAATGTGCGGAACAACCATCCTGCTGCTTTATGTCAAAATACTTCTTCATCTTGCAAATAATGACACTTGGTTAAACACTTGTGTCTACAGCACTTTTATAAATAACTTCTTTTTTTTTTTCCTCAAGAGGAACATTTTTTTTTATTTTGCATGTGTTTTAAAAAAGTGAATTGCATATATTGTTGATTTATTTTCGGCTTTTCTCTGGTGGAAATGCGCCATGCACGATTTGAAGCCTCGCCAAAGTAAACAAAAGCATCAGAAAGTGTTTGTTGCAACAATTTTTAAAAGAAAAAGGGAATTTATGGGTCGATTTGCGTTGCATTGTAAGACACTCCGGAGGCTTGTCAAAGTTTTACTGTTCCTCCTCTGGAAAAAAAAAAAAAACTAAACAACAAAAAAAAACTAAACAACCTCGCGTGTGTGACTAAACTTCCTCGACGAGTTTAAGTTTTTTTTTGTTTGTTTTTAAAGAGGCTGCTTTTCTCTAATGACACGCTTCCATTGCGTAAAACGACTTGGTCCCCACTGTGGACTCGCAGATCATCCTGAACTCGATGCACAAGTACCAGCCGAGGATCCACATCGTGAAGGCGGACGAGAACAACGGCTTCGGCTCCAAGAACACGGCCTTCTGCACGCACGTCTTCCCGGAGACGGCCTTCATCGCGGTGACCTCCTATCAGAACCACAAGGTAAGAAACTCCTTCTTTTTTATTCTCTTTGTTGTTGTTTTTTTTTTTCTTTTTATAACATACTGAATAGGCCACTTTAAATTCACAGCGTTGTTTTTTTTTTTATGAGGTGGTTTAATTTTAACAATGTTTAGAACAAGGAAAATCTTTGCAGAAGTAAACATGCAGTCTGTTGTATTTGGTGGCGGGGGGAAATATCTGGCTGCACAAATTGCTAAATTATACAAAATCCCCCCCCCCCCGTTACATTTTATTTATATATTTATTTTAAAAAGGGAGCAATTTGACCATGTGCGGGAGACTTTAATTGGATTTTCTGGAGCTTTTTGTGGCAAGCTTTGAGGGTAGGAGGGAAAAAAAGCAGAAAAAGCAGAAAAAGAAAGGCATGTTTCGGAGTTCAAAGTCTCGTGATACTCGCTGATATCACTGAGTCACTGACAGACGAGGGAAAAACTGCAGATAACCGAGAGACGACGTCTGACCTCAAGCGACTGTTTAACTCAGACTGCTGCAGATAAACTGGATCTGGCTTTCCTGCATCATCATCATAATAATAATAATAATAATAGTAATGTAAACTGATAAGACTGACACGTTTACGCGCGGCCGCTGCTGTTACAGCCAATCATTTTGATAAAATAAAAAGAATAGTTTAACTTAATTTCAGTTATATGCATGTGCAAAATGAATTTGATCACATATTAGATTATATATCTTATCGTTTTGGTGTATTTGTGGATTCATTCTCACTTTTCTAACGGCCTCCAATGCGTCATTACGCACAGACGCGCCAAGGATGCAGCCCTGTTTTCTGTCCATTCCTCCTCTGGTTTATTATAAAATTATACCTGAATATATTTCTCAAACTGCATTTTTTTTTTAAATCTGAAACGTTCCTTTGTTTTATAGTTTTATTTGAGTTATTATTTCTAAAGTGCTTTAATTCTGGTTTCCTCGTGTTTCTAATAAGTCATTTTGAGATAATACATCACACGGGAGGGGGAGTCGGACTGTTGTTAGGCAAGAAGGTAATCGAGAAGTTCGGAGGTTGGAATGATGAAATACAGTGAATTTGGGCCATTTTAAATAACTTTAACATTTTTATTTAAAGAGCACATAAGAGAGTTTACTTACACAGACTTTAAATATACTATATTGCGTAATAACGTTCATGTTTCAGGACTCAATACATTTTAAACAACTATCTAAACACCTTTAAATGCAAGATTTTGGATTAGATGAATTCTTAACATATAGTTCTTCAGGTTTTGAATGTTTAAAACTTGCGTAAATAATATGTGTTATTTTAAATCACTAATAAGGAAAATAAGAGGCATAAAACGTCAAATTAATCCGTTAACTCTTAATTTCTCAAGCCCGTTTCACCTCGGAGTTGTTTATAACTTCACTTGTGAGCGAAACCTTGAGGGACGACGCATGGAAAAGAAAAAAAAAAACAACCTCAATATTTACTCTGTCCAGATTTTCTGAGGGGGGGGGGAGAGAAAAACATTCTTGGGGGATACAAAATATCTGTAAACAGCGTCTGTTTAACATCATTTACCCATGTAGGCCTATATATGTTTTTAGTTTGGGGAATATGGGAGGAAGGGGCGAAAAGCTCGTAACGTGGCCGCAGCCAATCAGAACCCTCCGCGCGTCTGGGAACAGGAAGCGCAAATGACCGACATTCTGTAGAAACCATTCATTATTTTCAGACACGTTACTGGGGGCTGCGATCGTAACCCGGAGGGCTAATTATTAGGGCTTTCCAGACCTGCAGGAAAAAAAAAAAAAAAAAAAAACAAGCATTTTCTGATTTCCAGGCCGGTTTTTACTTTTTTTTTTTTTAAACTTGTTTCTTTTTTTTTTCGACCACAACTGTCTAATCAAACCGTTTAACATCTGCCAAAGCAATATGCGCTGCAGGCATGTGTCCAATTCACCTGTTAGACTCTCCGCTAATGAAAACAGCCAAAGTCTCGAGTTTCTAGTATTTCCTCTCATAGCTGCAATTAAAACGGGGTTTTTTTGTTTTGTTTTTTCTCTCGCATGGATTTCTTGGATTTTTTTTTTGGGAAACATGAATATAAGCCAGCAGCTTCATTTTTTAAGTTCTATTTCATAAACTGCTTCACTTGAGTTTTTTGTCATTTTTTTATTCGTGAATTTGCTCCAAAGCATCTGGAAATATGTGAAGTGCAGACCGCGGTGGTTCTTAATGAGCCTAGTTTGGACACACACAGACCAATAAAAAGTCACGTCTTTGAAGTTGGGATCTAACTTTGCACTGGTTGTCTTCTCAGTCCACACTTGAAACATTCACATTTGTCTCCATGTCCTCGAAGCCCACCCAGTGCAACAAGTCACATTTTATGAATAAATATCAGCGTCAATTTAAAAAAAAAGTTGCAGTGGAGTCCAAGGGAGCGAGGATTAAATGATAATAAATAATAATAATTAAAAAAGAAAAGGTAGCAGAGTGTCACGGGAGAGATTTGACAAGGTTTGTTAAAGTGTCAGGAAGCTGGAAGCCGCCGGGAGGACGAGCTGCCAGGGCGGCGGTCAGGACGAGGGGTGTCCCCGGCCTGTGGCCAACCTCTGCGGGCTGGAGAGCCACGCTCTGCGTTGTTTGCTCTATTGACGAACACATTCTGACCGAATGCATTTAAAAAAAATACAAAAAAAATCACATTATAAGTGGAATTCGTCTCGTTGCCAACTCTCCGCTTCGTATCAAGTCACTGTTCTGGACGATCCGGTGCAGGAAGGTTGACGTGGCTGCGTTTAAACTCGGAATTACTCTTAAAAAAAAACGTCAATTCCTGCAAATGCAATCTGTAAGTTCACCCTCCCGGGGAGCTCGAGGAAAACCTGAAGCCCGTGCTGCACGAGGGCAGGTTGTAATATTGTCATCGCACAAGTTTACAAAAATAAAAAAAGACTCCGATAACCCACAGACGGATCAAGGAGTCACCCTGCAAATCGAAATGCTTTTTTTCCCCCATATTCATCACATCTACTTACATTGAAAAGATAAAAATAGAGCTTTGTGTCCGATAACCCACATGAAAGAACCTATACGAGGATATATGTGCATATATGAAACCTATAAGCAGTTTATATGCACATGTATGTTGCATATATGCGTATATATGCAGCATATAGGCAAAATTGAGGTGCATATATGTGAATATACAGGCCATATAGGTCTCCTGTACTGCTTCTTTATTTCCACATATATATCGCCCATATCTACATCATACATTATCAAGGCAATAATTAAGAACTAACTAAAAAACAATTATACGAGAACATATAGGTGCATATATGCACACATATATACGTGCATATATGTACCTATATAGGTGCCTGTGTGCACGTATATGTGTACATATATGTGCATTTATGTACATATAATATAGGAAAACGGCCAATTTTATATATGTCACATATATTAAAACCTATATGTTTATATAGGTTCTTTCCATGTGGGAACTTTCACATTGAGGAGATTTTCAAGGTAACTGTGCAGAAACGTTTCAAACGTGAGCCTATTATTTACGTTTCACGATCCCTGCCACTGTTTCCGTTCAACCACCGTTTTAATAATACATTATTACATCACTTCCTGTTTATTTCAAACCTGAAGCGCGCGTTGGTTGATAGGGGCAGCTGCTGGTGTGTTTTGATCATATTTTCCCCCCACAGAAAAGAATATTTTCCTTCACCTGATTGTGCTCAGAGCTTCTACATGTCCGTTGCAGAAACACGTCTTTCTTTGACGCCGATCTTTTAACGAATTCCAGCGACACTTTTCATGCTCCACATGGTGGAACATGTGTTTCACACTCACGATGCAGTATTTAGTTGTACTTCGATGACATTCCGGGACGTGGTATTTATTTATGAAGGTTTAATCCGCCTCATAAATACACTTTTATAACACGTTTCTTCAAGGGAGACTTTTAAGCTTTGCCACTTAAGTAAATGAAAATACACACATTTGTGTTATTTATATGTGAGAACAGTTTATAGAGCGACGGACTGAACAATACCACAAACATTTCACTATTTACACAATAAAAATGGTGATTTAATGAGACATGTTTATGTAAAAGGTACACGACACCGTTCAAACACGATTAATGGGAGAAAAAACTTGGAATATTTGAACATAGTTTCATATTTTAAATATGTTTGGATAACTTTATTGGGTATTTGAACAAATGCCCTATAAAGGGTTAAAATGTCTTATAAAAGAATTTCCCTCTGGGATTTATAAAGTATTTCTAAGTTGACAAACTACGTAGTTAAATTCCCTTCGCCTCTTATAAAGCTCTGACTTGTTACTGCAGGATATTTCAAGGCTGAAATTAGGAACTTTTGCAACTTAATTGAAGGAACTAAAGATTATTTGTATTTGATAAAGCTATGAACTGAACAAAACCACAAATATTTCACTATTTAACGAGACAAATGGCTCTCGTGCGTCACGTGAAAGGTACAAAACGTCGCCTCCCGTCCTCTATGAGCATTTGAAAAGTTCTCTTGGTGCAACTTCTTTACATCTTTTTGAACCGCGGCCTGTTTTCTATTCCAGATCACGCAGCTGAAGATCGAAAACAACCCGTTCGCTAAAGGTTTCCGCGGAAGCGACGACATGGAGCTGCACCGGATGTCCCGGATGCAAAGGTGGCGCGTTTCTTCTTCTTCTGGTTCGAAACCTCTGGAAACACCGACGCCCGCTGAAACCGATGTCCAAATGGGAGCAGAAAGTTCAGCCCCCCTATTTAGGGATCAGCCACATCCTGATCACACTGTCACTTAACAAGCCCCCATTTTTTCTTTAATCCTCCAATCAGACCAAATGTGAGCCGGTCCTGACTTTTATTTTCACTGATGTAAGTGTAGCTCTTGATCGGCGGCCAGATTTCATGCTGGAGACTTTTATGGCTGATCTGGCAGAACCTCTGAAACACCACTGGAACATCTCCTGTGTGTGCGTGTGTGTGTGGTTGTGTGTGTGTGTGTGCATTAAGTCCTGGAACTCGTGGGTATGGCCCGGTCAGATGGCCAAGGCAGTCCACAGCCACATCGCTCGCTCTCCCTTTCTGTTATTCAGTCCAGATGAGGGACGGAGCGGGAGCCCGCACTATGTGGAAAACACATTTTCAAAGGAGAAAATCTGGTTTTCAAACCCCCCACCCTACCCTACCCCTCCCTTTTCTGTCTTTTTTTTTTTGAGGCAGCCCATATACAGACTCCGTATGGATTCAAATAAAGAAATCCACCCCCCAAAAAAAAAATCAGTGGAAAAGCTACCCGGCTTTTCCAACACGGCGCAAAAAAAAAAAGAAAATCCTCCGTCGGTCCTGAAACCTTCATCCCGAAGCCACAGGTGGTTTAAGTCCTTTCCCGATCAAGCATTTAAGATTAAAGACCTGATTTATGTCGCAGAAAATCCCCCTAATGTCGACAGATTCCCGTACCTTCATGCTAGCTGCACGCCGGATCGTAGCGGACACGCGCTAAGTAGGTGCGTGCCGCGAGATAATGCGACGTTTCGGAGCGAGCTGCACTTCAGCTATCAAAAGTCACAAAACGTGGAGACGCTGGTGAGCGTCCAGACCGCACCATCAATCTCTCGCGCTTTTGGTTCCGACCCTTGCGGAGTACAGTAAGGCAAGGCGAGTCTGCTCTTGGTTACATTTTCTTTTTCTTTTTTTTTTTATGAGGAGAGCTTATTGCAAAAGCCAGGTCACTTTTTCTAACTGAAGCGACTCTTTAAAAAAAAAAATCAAAGAAATCAAAGAAATCAAAGAAATCAAAGAAATCAAAGACCCGAAAGTATCAAAATGATCCGTTGATGGATCCTGTGGGTTAACGGGAGAGAAAAGCATTTTTCTTTTTTTCTTTCCGCGGCAGGGGAGTGTTTCTCGGGATCCAGAGTGGGAGTGAGCCACCGCTGGTGAACGCCGCTGAAATCCGCGGTAGAACTAAACTACAAAAACAGCTGTTCAGTCTCCCGACGAGGCTTTTTTCTCTTCCCCTCCTCCTCCTCCCTCGCTTCAGTCTGGGTCATGTGCTGCACGCACACATACGGTGTGATTTCTCTCGCGTGTTCGTCACTCACCGCCGTCCTCGCGTTTGCCCCGCAGCACCAAGGAGTATCCGGTGGTGCCCCGCAGCACGGTGCGGCAGCGGGTGGGCTCCAGCCAGAGTCCGTTCGGCGGGGAGGCGCAGGGCATGGCCACGCCGGGCGCCCTGGGCTCCCAGTACGCCCCGTGCGAGAACGGCGTCACCAGCACCTCGCAGGACATGCTGCCCCAGTCGGGCTCGTACCCGCTGCCGCACGAGCACGGCCAGGAGTACCACTGCATCAAGAGGAAAGGTGAGAGGTGACGAAGAGACACACTCAGCACGGCTTCGGCTTCAAAAGCCAAAGAATTAAAAAAAATGGGTTTTAAGACGAGTTTTAAAAAATGGATAGAAGATAGGATTTATAGGATAAAAGCGTTTTATGTCCCCGGGGGGGGGGGGGGGGGGGGGGTTTCGACAAAATAAGTTCCACTTCGGACGAAACCTTCGTTCACGAACTATAAGAAGGATGAGATAATTACTTTATTCATCCCCGAAGGGAAATTGTTTTGTTGCAGCAATCTGGTACCGAGGAATGTTATGAAATACAATAGAATAGAATATAAAAGTAAAAAATAAAAATATAAAAATATCTGGGTGGGACATAAATTTAGTAAAACACAGAACGGAACATGGGCAGGAGTGATTATATTGAGGCTCTGACGGAGGTAGACGAGTTAAAAACTCTTATTGCCGCGGGGAGGAACGACTTCCTGTCACGTTTGTTTTATACCGACTAAACTACGGCTACTCCAGTTTGAAGACTAAAGTACTGCCGTTCTGCCCCTCCCCCCCCCCCCCGCAGTGGAGGACGACTGCCACTCCGGCGAGCACGGCTACAAGAAGCCCTACCTGGAGAGCTCGTCCAGCGAGGAGGACCACTACTACCGGCCGGTGGCGTACGGCCAGGCCCTGGGCCTGTCCGGCGGGCCGTACCGCGGCGAGTCCAGCCAGCGGCAGGCCTGCATGTACGCCAGCACCTCGCAGGGCGCCGAGCCCGTCCCCAGCCTGGAGGACATCAGCTGCAACACGTGGGCCGGCGTGTCGCCGTACGGCGGCTGCTCCGTCGCCGCCATGCAGCCCATGGAGCGGCTGCCCTACCAGCACTTCTCCGCCCACTTCGCCTCGGGGTCGCTGGTGTCCCGGCTGGGCGGCGTCGGCGTCGGGGGCCACGGCTCGCCGCAGCTGGGCGACGGCCACCACGCCGCCATGTACCAGAGCCCCATGGGCCACCAGACTCTGGGGCGCCAGTGCAGCCCCGGCGGCGGGATGCAGTCGTCGTCGTCGGCGGCGGCGGCGGCGGCCGGCCTGCAGGGCAACGAGTACCTCTACGCGCACGGCATCCCGCGCACCCTGTCGCCGCACCAGTACCACTCCGTCCACAGTGTCAGCATCCTGCCCGAGTGGAGCGACAACAGCTAAGAGACGCTCCGACCGGTGGCGGCGCGAAGGGAAATTCAATGAAAAAAACCGGGAAAAAAAAAAACAAGGACCAAAACAAGGCAGGGTTTCAATAAATTTATATTTATATTTTTTAGTACGTGTTGCTGTTCGTCGGTTTCGGCTCCCCGGACGTTTGTGGGACAGAATCTGCACTTATAGAGACGAGCAGGAGCCGGACGGGGACGGACACCAGCTCTTCTTCTTCTTCTTCTTCTTCTTCTAACCAACTGAGATGTTTGGATGTCAAGTGAGATCAGTAAATAGAATTTGTTTTTTTTTTTCCTATTAAGTACAAAACTATTGTTTTTTTTTGTTTGTTTTGCCTTCATGTTCCCAATTTGTATTAAAAAAACAAAAGGACTTTAAACTTTCCGTCGCAGTAGCCCGAGTTTCTCGTTTTGAGATTTTTCTAGTGGACGAGTTAATAAGTGTAAAGTTGCTTTTTTAAAAAAAATTTCGTCCTAAATCGAGCAGATTTGAGCTTTTGTTATTGCTCTTCTGGGAATTCACTTGTTTTCAAATCTTCACAAGGGATTTTTTTTTTTTTTTTTTTTTTTTTTTTTTTTTTTTAAAATCGCCTGGTCGCAGTCAGATCAACTCCCATCATGTGAAACATGACAATCGAATAGTTTGAGCTTCTGCACTGAAGTTAAACGACGGCTCTGATAATCAGTGTTAAACGTCCCTCTGTAGACTGTTACTAGAACTTCAAAGTATTTCTGTAAGTCTCGTCACATTTTAGTGAACGTTCACCTTTATTATGCCAACTTCACTCCAACGGAGGCTTTTGTTTTGACATCTCCAAAACAGGAACACCTTCTGCACTCCCGGTGGCCAACTTACAAAAACTCAACTCGATCAACTAACTAACGACACAAACTGAGCGAGAAAGACACGATCGTGACCAACACTAACATTTGAAACGCCGCTAAGCCAACTCCCATGATGCATTGCAGCGATCAGCTCCGTGACGCTACGCGAGTGTTAAATCCACCAAGATGGTAAAACACCATTAAAGAGACTTAAACAAACTTAAACGATTCAGCTTTGGGTCGGCAATTATGTTATTTTTACACGATGCATTACGATGCTTCATATTTAACACTTGGGGGGGGGGAGGGGGAGGAGGGGGGGGCTACTGTGCTGCAGCACACAAAATATACGGTAAAAAACAAGTCCAACAGTTTACGAAACATAAAAAAATAATTCAAGCGGGAGAAAAAGGCTCAACTCCAGTCAGTCGAACCTCCGGGACTCGGTCCTCTAACCTTTCACAATAAAACCCAGTAGTAGGAGTGGAGGACGTCCACACCTGGACCAACGAGTCCATCACAGGGGGGCGGGGGGGGGGAAACCCCCCACAAAGAGACGGACAAAGGACGCGCTAGATGATTTAAACCAGAAGACGCGAACATAAAGACATTTCACTGTTTTATCATCATTAATCCTCAATTCTTCATGGCTTCACGTTTCGTTTTTTTTCATCACGCATCGTCTGAACAAAAGAAAAACCTTAAAGTTTGAATCTCAAGGTAATTATGGTTTTATTTCCCCGTTTCTCCATTTGAAGATTTTGGACTGCGGGAACCAGGATTTCTTGTAGAAAAGCTCAACATTGAGTCAATGGAGTCATCTCAGGAATTAAATGGTTAAATACACTGAGTGTCTCCACATCGAGGGGAATAAATGGCCCTATGGATAAATGTTTGCAGAACATTTGGTCGACTGCAGTTCACAGGAAATTAAAAAAAAAAACTAATTTTTAAATCTAAAATCCACTGAATCAATATCTCCTTCAAACCATTCCGCTGCTTCTCCGTCACTTCAGCAAGTCATCCCTACTTTTATTTCTGAAATCACTTCCTCCACTCGCGTCTGCACGTCCTCCCCCGTGCATGGCTTCCCTCAGGTCCTCAGGTTTTCCAGCAGCTATACGTTGAATAACACCGGATTTAAGACGGATGGTCGACGCATTGCTGGAGATTTAATAAAACACACTCACAAACCCCCCCCCCCCCACTGTTTTCACGGGCTAATAGATGGAAATGTAGATATAAAAGAACAGGAAACACAATATCCACCTTTACGTGAGCAACATGCTCCAACCATCCCAGTTTTTAATCTTTAAAGTCAAATATAAATCATTTCTTGTGTGTGAAACTTTGCTCCAGTCCATCGATTGTTCACCTTTCGATATTTTCGACATAAAAAAACCTGCGAACGTTGAAATTGTCTTTGTCGTGTTTTCAGCAGTTTCATTGTGAAACCCAGTGGATCATTTGTTTTTTTGTTTTTTAACACGGATCCTCAAAATGGCACTTCTCCGACAATCAAAATGTAAATTTGGACGCTGATTTTTTAATTTTCTCTCTTTTTGACACACATCATGCAGCAGTTTTAGAGGTTTGTCGGTTTTTTCCCCCCACGTGGACAAAAGCTAATGTTTAAAAGCTTGTAGTCGATAGGATTGGTATTTGTCAATAGTATTTATTTTTCAATTATGTAAATTAGCTCGCTCCTGCATGAATCAAAGAGAGATGATCCACTTCCTTTCTTTCTTTCTCTCTTTCTTTTTTTTTTAAATAGCCTGCTTTTTTATGATGGTATAGGACTTTTTCTAATCATACTTATGTAGAAAACGGGAGATTACTATCGGAAAGTATCGACGCAAGATTAAAAACACATGCTTACCCTTTGTAAATAAACATGTACATAACAGAATACCTGCAATAAATTAATAAAAATAACACATTTGTTTGTGGTTGTCTTGTGTTCACGGATTTTTGTATGGATGTTGGAAACGAGAAATTACTTTGATGTGATTTCTTTGATCATATCTCGTATTGAATTAAAAAAAAAATTTTTAAATGCAAGAAGAGATATTTTTGGAACGTGAATAATTTAAGTATTGCGAGCCAATATTCTAATAATTTCAAACACTACGACGCCCATAAGGTCACTTTACTCGGATTACATTTTTCATGTCAAAGTAAAATAAATTACTTGAAACCAAGAATAATCTTTCTTGATCAACACGAATTAAAAAAAAAAAAATACAAAAATACAAAAAATTGCTGATTATTTTTAAGGAGATCTGGTGGAATATTTTCATCAGTGTAGTTTTTTCTTCATGTAGTATTTTTTTTCCGGATGGGGGGGGGGTTAATTACTTCATCCAGTACTAATGAGCCTAATAATGCTTGACGAGGAAAAGTGATGGAAGGAAGGAAAAATTCCTTCATTAGAAAACGTCTCCGGCGGCTGGTCGGGTTTAGGAGACAGTAAAGAGGGAAAGTAGCAGACAGACAGCAATAAAAACAAACAAACAAAACAAAAAAAAAAGGTAAATAACAACCGCAGATCAGGAAGTTGGGAGTTTGTGATACGACCCAACTGGGAACTGGACGAAGTGGATTGTTGTAACGACGGCTCGTGTTCGGACCACCCAGTCGTTCTGCTGCTGGCAGTGAAACGCAGTTAAAAAACTAAAAAGTAAATAAAACAGAAAGACGCTGGGATGTGGGCGGGTTTACGCAGTTTGCTCTGCGTTTGGCTTGGCGGTGCTGCAGCGCCCCCCAGAGGAGCCAAAGCACCACCGAGAAATGTGATTTTTATTTAATTTTTTTTTTTTTTTATTTAGATTATTTTTTTATGTGTGAAGATTAAAATTTGTTGCCTGGTTAATTACTAAACACACCAATAAAACATGTATTTTTTTCTTGTTGTCTTTTTTTTTTTTTAACCAAAAAGCCGTGTGACGTGATACAGCCAATCGCTGCAGAGCATTCACTGACCTTTCAACTTGCTACTTCCTGTCACTACCAGCGCATTTTTCCCGGTGACTGGTGGTTTTATTCTGACGTCTGTATTTGAGCGACTGTTGCGTACGCGGCATGGCGGCGAGTATTGTCGGCGTTACAGTGGAAAATAAACTAGAGATCCTTAAATTCCCCAGATCCGCCACTGAATGGTCGAGCTCCCCCACAGCACCCGCCAAAATAAAATATCTGGCGCCGCCACTGCATGATAAGGTTGATTATGACTTTATCGTAAGATATTCAGCAAGTTGCCAGCATGGCGGTGAGCTGGTTTGCACTCGGTGTTTCAGAACTGAATAAAGTCACGGGATCAGACTTTGTGACGACGGTGCTTTGTGACGACGGTCCTTTGTGACGACGGTCCTTTGTGACGACGGTCCTTTGTGACGACGGTCCTTTGTGACGACGGTCCTTTGTGACGCTGCTGGAAAACCACCGTTATCCTGCACAGACTTATAAACCACACCGGAGATGCCAAAACACGAGGCTCCAATCCGGCCAAACCACCGAGAAACTTGTGAGCATTTCAAAGTAGAACTGTGACTTGGTAGTTTTATTTTGACAGTAACCATAATAACAATCCAACTTGGTGGTTTTATTTTGATAGCCACCATAACAACAATCCAACTTGGTGGTTTTACTTTGACAGTGACCATAATAACAATCCAACTTGGTGGTTTTACTTTGATAGTCTCCATAATAATAATCCAACTTGGTAGCTTTACTTTGACAGTGACCATAATAACAATCCAACTTGGTGGTTTTACTTTGATAGTCTCCATAATAACAATACAACTTGGTAGCTTTACTTTGACAGTGACCATAATAACGGTCCAACTTGGTGGTTTTACTTTGATAGTCACCATAATAACAATCCAACTTGGTGGTTTTACTTTGATAGTCACCATAATAACAATCCAACTTGGTGGTTTTGCTTTGATAGTCACCATAATAACAATCTAACTTGGTAGCTTTACTTTGATAGTCACCATAATAACAATCCAACTTGGTGATTTTACTTTGATAGTCTCCATAATAATAATCCAACTTGGTAGCTTTACTTTGACAGTGACCATAATAACAATCCAACTTGGTGGTTTTACTTTGATAGTCACCATAATAACAATCCAACTTGGGGGTTTTACTTTGATAGTCACCATAATAACAATCCAACTTGGTCGTTTTGCTTTGATAGCCACCATAATAACAATCTAACTTGAAAGTTTTACTTTGACAACCACCGTTATAACAATCCAACTTGGTAGTTTTATTTTGACAGTCACCGTAATAACAATCCAACTTGGTGGTCTGTCCGTACAAACGTCGGTGTACTCCCTTTGTTGTCGTTTATAATATCGAGTATTGTTTTCTGAGCACATGTGTGGTTTCATTACAAAAACAAACAACAGCCCCTACTAGTGGCCCAACGGGAAAACCATGTCGCCTCAAGTCTTTCTGCCATTTCTGTGTCAGCGGACGTTATTTTCAAAACGTTGTGTAGACGTGAAACTTTTCCGAAACGACGCGTTTTGACCTGAAACGTCACGTAAGCAGAGCCCGAGTCGCGGATTCCTTCCAAAATAAAAGAGCTGGCTGGATCAGCAAACTTTAAACTTTCCAACCCCTTTTCCTGCTCCCAGCTCCCGTCTGTCTTGTTTCTACCCTCCGCTGCTCGTCCCGTCTCTTCATCTCCTTTACTCTCTCCATCCCGTCGACCACCCCTCCGCTCTCTCTCTCTCCCTCCCTCCCTCCAAACACACTGCCCGAGCCTCCCCTGCCTCCTTTGATGTGAGCGATGTGACCCCTGCGCTCCAGATGCCCCTCCACCGCCGGTCTTATCCTCCCGGAGAGCCGGCCGAGAGAGAGCCAGTCATTAACCCCGTACAACCCGGGGCCTCCCCTCCACTGCTTATACACATGATGTATCACAACCCCCCCCCACCCACCCCCACCCCACCACACCCCACCCTCCCTCAAACATGCATGTGTGGGCGAGGACGGGTGACGCAACAGGCTCTTTAAACATTTAAAGAACGGGTCAGCTTTTCAAAGGGAGGAGCTGGAACCTTTGGCCACCGCTTCAGTTATCACGGTCAGCGGCTTGAAAGCCTGCTTGATATGTCACAAAGGAAATTAATGGACGCCAAAAAGCCGGGATAACGGATGGAAGTTTACGGCCCGGTGCGTCGCTGGTTTATTTGGACTGCGGGGCGTCATAATCGGGGGGGAAACGAACAACGGCGGCGTCGTCAACGTGACAAACAATTCTCAATAGGTGGAGGGCGACGGCCCTTGAGAAACGCAGAATTCCTAGCGCGGCGTCTTTGCCTTTGACCCGCCGTCGCTCCGTTCCGTCTCGCGGAGGGAAAATTAAAACAAAGTCATCGGAGAGTAATGATGAGTCATGGCCTCGGCCGGCCCCCTAAATCTTAAACCTAAACAAATCACCGGGCCGGGTGCCCCGCGTGACAAAGGAGAAGTGCCGCGAAGAACAAGAGCATTCCTGGGAGGAGGAGGAGGAGGGGGGGGGGGGGGGGGGGGGGGGGGAGACGAGGAGGGGGCGGCTCACTTTATTAAGATGTACTGAAACACGGATCACCGCAGATGGATGAGCGCTTCGCACAAAGAGGGGCCTTCAGAGACCCGAATCCATCACCAGCCGGAGTCACAAACATCTGTTTGAAAAGTCAAACTGTTGCAACTTCATGTCTTTCATTAGAAAGTGGAACCCCCCCCCCTACAACCCCCCCCCGTTTCTCCAGAGCCTTCAGATAACAGGCTAAGAGATCAATGTCTGGAGGACAAAGAGTGGAGGGGACGGAGAAATGAGCTCTAATAAAGACAATCCAATCTGGGCTTCAATCGACAGAACATCTGGGATCGTCCAAATGCTAATATTGTTCTTTGCCTGCAGATAGAATAAAAGTCTACCCCCCCTCCCCCCGATCCGGGGCAGATGTTTATGGCGAGTCTGGGACTGGCAGCGGTGGGTCGGCGTGGAATTAACAGAGTCCTCCGTCAGATCACACGTTTTCTGGTTCGTGTAAAGACGTCCAGCGTCTCAACGTAGACATGCATCACCGCCATGTGGACATTCTGCATCTGTGTCCCTGAGAGAGCAGAACCCCCCCCCCCCCCCCCCCGTCCCACCCCCGCACCCCCACCGCCTCCATCTCCGACCATTCAGTCTTTCAGCACCGCTCCTGGCCGGAGACCTGGGGAGGGGGGGGGGGTGGATGAAGACAGGGATGGTGCCGTGTTGAAAGGCTGAGAACCAGAGCCCCCCCCCCACACCCTCCCACCTCCCCAGGGGGGCCTCAGAGCAGCGTTATAAAGCCGTTAAGCTGCGTCCACGAGGCCGCCGCCGCCGCCACCGTCTCCCGCCTCGCACCTCCGCCTGTGTGACGTCACAAACCTCCGCCTGTACTGAAACTTTCAAATGTTCCACTTCTATTCACACATTTAAAAAAAACAACAACAAAAAACCCCTTTAAGACCGAATGTCATAGAAAAGGATTTTGCTCTAGAGCGGCTGTGGCTCTTCAACTCCGCTGCAGCGGCTCCAAGGACATTTTTGAGAAAATTATTTATAAACACTTTTCTTGCACTTCAATACGACACTGATTTTCTTCCCCACTTGCTCCTGGTCTGAACAGATGGAATTGCCGATTTATTATAATACTTTTTTTTAGATAAAATATTAAAATTTGCATAAATTAAAAAAAATTGTAAAAAAGGCAAAAACAAAATGATTGAAATTAGTCGTAGTTTGGGTTCTTTTTTTAAATCAGGAAAAGGAAAAAGGAAAACAGGAAATGGAAGGAAAGTGGAAAAAAAGAGGATGAAAAAGTAAAATGCGCAGCGGCTATAAATAGTTAAATAGCTAAAGCGTCCAAAATAGTTGAGATGCTTAAAAGAGCTAAAACGGGAAAATCCACGGGGGGGAAAAGGAATTTATCTCTAAAAATGGCTACAAGAGTCCAAAAAATTAATAAAATATCAAAACTTTACCTCTTTTTGGTCATAAAGGTTGCAGAACCCTGCTCTAGAATAAACACCAGGAATATTAATAATATGATCAATTCTAGTAATAATAACAAATACTAAATAGCAATAGTATTATAATAATAGTAAATAAATAAATACTAATGGGAAATATAAGTGTAGTTGTTGGTGTATCTATACTTGTACAACTATAATGTATGGGATGTAACATGTGTATATATAATATATTGTGCATATTTATATAAATGAAATGTATTATGTTTTTCACTTTATATATGAAGCTGAGTTCAGAGTCTGACGTCTCGCTACATGTTTTTTACTTTGTTAACAGGGTTTAGGCGTAATAAGTGTTTAACTTCAGCCTGAACCTTTTCGGTTTGTAAAGTTGTCAAACTTTGGAGGAAAAATTGATCTCGCTTATTTTATTTTGTTGAACCCTGACCGAAGAAACAGAAAAAAGGACAACAACCCCAACTGGTATTTTCATGTCATTGATTTTGTGCTTTTTTTATAAAATAATTCGCTTTTGTGTTGGGTTTTTTTCCACACGACACTTTAAAGTCCAAACATTTTTGTCTTTTTAAGAAAAGCTTCACGTTGACATACCAACGTTTTTAAAATCGATGTAAGTTTACAATGAAATCTGCAGGAACTCTGAAAACAATGTAGTCATCACCGTGGGCCACTGGCGGGTGCTGTTGGTTGTTTTTGTTTTCTTACTTTTGAATTTGATGTTTTTTGGTATTTGCTTAAATGTAATCATTAATTATTATTATTTTTTTTATTCTTATTCAATTTCATATTTTTTAATGACCAGACTTACGTAAACATTATTTGCAATTTTAGTCTGTATGCAGACGACACCCAATTGTTTGTCTCAATATCAAAGTACAGTTTTGCGTCTGAATGGCTTCGGTCACGTATTGACAATAAACAACCTTGAACGTTAAATCTTCCTCCAGCGTCTCTCTTCCCCACCACTTCAATCGCCAGCGGGGATGTTCTGATTGAGTGTCGAGTTACAGGCATTACATCCGACCTTAAACAAGCCAAATAAATGATGCGGCCGGCGATATTACAACGCAAAGAGATCCATACATCAGGAGGCAGACGCAGAGTTCGAGAAGGATGGAAAGAATCTCGCTGCACTTTCATGTGGAAAGAAGCAGATTCTTGCGCCGGTGAGAAGAATTGCTTCTATCGCGTAAAAAAAAAAAAAAAAAGAAGTACACGAAGGAAACCTGCGTCGAGTCTGGCCCAAATCACTTTATAATCACCGACTGACGGCTGGCGCTGAATTATGGCTCCGCAGCCATCCCTCACTGGAGTGAAAGACTGCGCCGTGCCAGCGCGTCTGTCCGGTTTAGCACAAAGCGCACGCGTCCATCCATCAGCCGCGGCGGCGGAGACGCTTTTTTAATCACAGCCGACATTCGTCAGGATTTGATTTTAGACATCGTTTTTTTTTTTTTTCGACAGCCGCCCTCCGCCGGAGATAACCAGAGACCGAGCGGAGTCAAAGCGCTTCTGCCCGGGCGAGGCGGCCGCGGCGGGACTTGGGGAAAAGGTGGGGGGGCGGTTAGCATTCGCGGGATGTCTCATCCATCTCCGTCACGGTGAGACTGGGCAGGGTACGAATTCGATGTCAGCGCAGGGCCCCGGCGGGAAAATGGCCTCCAGCTGTCTCCTCACGGGAGCTGATAAGGAAGCAGCCAGCGTTTCAGTCCTCCCCCACGCTGTGGGAATAACAACAGGTAACGGACTGCAGGTAACCGGAGAGAAGAAGAAGAAGGAGGAGGAGGAGAAGGGGAAGAAAAACGTAAACCAAACGGCGTTCCCTCCGATCCACCTGGGTTCTAAAGTCTCTCCAGATGGAAGACATTTGGGCCGGTGTCAGACGTTTAAGCTCCGACTGGCTTGTTTCAGCTTAAACATTTCGATCTGCTTCATCCTGGGAAGATCTTTACATCCAGACGCAGAACGACTACAACGCTTATATAGTTTAAAAAAAAAAAAAAAAAACAGACGGGAAAGTAATCCCAGAGGCAGCCGTCGTCTAAATACGTGATACATTTGATCTTTTGTGCTTAAAATTAAATCATTATTTGTTCTGTAGCCAATGCATTGGCTAAGTTAGTTTTGATAGAAGTTGGCAAAACACATTTTTTGTTAAGTAGAATATATATATATATAAAAAACACCTTGCTTCAACTTTCTTTAAGTAAAGATAAGTGCAGGTTCTGTAAAGTACTCGTTGTTTCGTTCTGCAGTGCATCTCTGATGTGAATGACAGTCATCTATCTCTATATCTCTATGTCTATGTCTATCTCTATATCTATCTCCATATCTATATCTCTTATTTCTCTATCTCTATCTATTTGTCTATGTCTATCTCTATATATCCAACTCTCTATATCTACCTACCTACCTCTCTCTATATCTATCCATCCATCCATCCATATAATAGTTGAACTTTATAGACTTTTCTGGTAGTTGTGGGATCAAATACGCTCATAAAACTAATAGAATGCATTTCACGTGAAAACATCGTTTTGGAGTTTCACATTTCACACAGCAGCATCCTCTCAGAAGTGTTTCCTCCCGTTTCCACGGAGACGGAGTCCGAGCACCCCCCCCCCCCCCCCCCCAAAAAAAAAACCAAAACAGACTGGACGCCACTTTCAGAAAGCTGCATGTCAATGGTAGTCTTGTAAACCGCGACGTAACGGAGGTGTAAGCCCAGCTCCAGGTAGCGAGGTAACATAGAGGGGTAATAGTACACTGGGGGGGGGGGCAAGTAGAAATGGCTTCACTGAATAAGTGATTATTTTATTACAAAATGAAAAGAGTCGATAAATAGAAACAAGGAAATCAAACAAAACAAAACCATATAGAGTTTTCACAAACGGCAACTAAAGTAGAATCCAATAGAAGCTGCAGAGTCTCACCTGGACTTACACACTCACTCACACATCCACACAGGGCTTTAAATTAACAAATTAAAGTGAAAAAATAACCCTGGTTGGAAGCTGGGGAGCCTGGGGGCTCGTGCAACAAAAGTCAGTTCATTATTCTCAAGGTCTCAAGGTGTTTTATTTGTCATTTAAACAGTAAAAGCAGGTTTCACAGTGCAATGAAATTCTTACTTTGCCGGCTACCCTGGTGCCGACATACGTAAATAAATAAGTATATACACGAGAAAATAGAATAAAATAAAATAAAATAAAATAAAACAAAACAGAGCAGTGCAAAATATTAGTCAGAAGTCACGAGTGCAGTGTTGGGGAATGAAGGTGAAGAAGGAATGGGAATGGGGGGGGCAAGTTGTGGGTGGAGGGCAGGTGCAGGAGGGTAAACTCACAGCAGGTAGGGCAGCACAGCTCGTCCAGAGTCCCTGGTCCTCCTGCAGTCAGCTCCTCCAGTGGATCACAGATCACAGAACTCGTCGTCAACCCCGGCAGCAGAGACGCATCACACCCGGTTCGTCTAACGCACGTCTCCTTCAGCGTCTCCAACGACCTGCGCAGGTGAGCTGAAGACCTCCCATCTAACCGCCTGATTGGCTGGTGAGCTGCAGCTGCAGGTAGTTGACTGCCCACAGCAACAATACTGGCTCAGGCGTGAGCATAGAGCTATAAACATAGATGGTAGAACAAAATACATAGAGTGCAATTAAATGAACAGAAAATGAACACAAAGTAACACTTGAGGAGAGCAGTGTTTTTCACACTGGTGTTTCCGTGAGATCTAGTCAGGTGTGTCGTGGGGAATTATCTAATTTCACATTTTTTCTAAAAAAAACCTTTGATCTCACAGCCGCTGTCAGAGCAGTGTGCAGAGTAATAATATATAAATACTGTGGCGAGCGCCGTGGAAGGATTGCTCTGAGTCGGGATTCTTTTCAGCCAGCTGATCACCAGAGGCTTTTATTTTGACATGATCACACGCAACCGGAACTTCATAACAGGATGAGACTCCACGCAACACGTTTCTCACTCCTGGTTGATCACCAACATCCAACAAACCAAACTAGACGAGATAATGAACGATCTGAACCGAGGAACAAAAACACAACACAAACACAAACCAACACACACAACAACCCCGACAATAACCCTCCATAACCTCCAGCTACACATAACCTGAACTCCCATCATGCCCTGCAGCGACCGACTCCCTGATCGCTAACAATACTCTTCGCCACTAGAGGGCAGCACAGAACTTTGCCGGTGAAATGTAAAGTGACAGACGTCAGTGTGGTTCATCTCCACCTCCTGCTACCATCTTGTATCAAAGTACTGTGTCAGTGACAGTGATGGGGAAGTTTTTGAAAAGGAAGAATGTGAACCAGGATCTCAGCTCTTCATCCATCAGGTCCAGGTTTCACACTGAGGGAGGCACTATTAAAAAAAGTCCTTGCTTTCTGGATTTACTGGATTCCTGTTGATAAAACTTTGATGAGAAAGACTTTATATTGTTAATAGAGGCTACAGAGTTTCACATTTTAACACGTTGGTGGTGTGACTCCAGATTTTTCCAAAGAAAAAAGTGTGTCTCGGCTCAAAGAAGGTTGAAAAACACTGAAGTAGACAAACACATTTCAAAAATACACATTTTACTCGGGGCTACAGAGGTTTTCCGTTTTCCACTTAAAAACGTCGTCTGAACGGGGAATTTAAAAACCGGTTTCGCGGCTCAGGCGGTAAAAATGGCTTCCGGGAATAAAATGCCAGTTTTCGAAACTGCTAGAATGGCTAAAAGCGCGTAGACGCTCCGGTACCTTTGTGTAGACGCAGTCGGTCATAGCTTGTTAGTATTGCGTCACAAAAGGTCCAATGTGGACGAATACCAAAGAAAACCAGTCGTCACGTTTCGAGAAACTGAACCGGCGCGGAGCATCTTGAGACCTTTTAGTGAGCTCAGCATTTCTGGAAGAAGTCGCTGCTTGTTAGAACCTTATTGGGGTTCCTCGTTCCGTCAGAGTCACCAGAACTATAAAATAAAGGCTCAGATCTATAAAACGTAACGAGGCTTCAGTTCCAGCGTTTATCCAAACGTGTCTGAGGTCGACCGAACTCTGCAGTGTGAACTTCATCATGTCCCGTTTTGTTTTAAGAATCGACGTTTGGCTTTCGTCTGTTTCCTTTAATATCAGTTCAATGAGCAGCAGCCGGACGGACTTTCACAATAAAGGGGAAGTGAATGAAGGTCCCTGTCAGAATAAACTGCAAGATCTCTGTCATCACCCGACCTCAAATAACTCCACCCTACCTTACATAACTCCACCCTACCTTACATAACCCCACCCTATCTTACATAACCCCACCCTATCTTACATAACCCCACCCACACACCCTCACACAAGCTCACACAAGCTTACACACCCCCACACACCCTCACACACCCTTATACACCCCCACACACCCTCACACACCCCCATACACCCTCACACACCCTCACACACCCTTATACACCCCCACACACCCTCACACTCCCCATACACCCTCACACACACCCTCACACACCCTTATACACCCCCACACACCCTTATACACCCCCACACACCCCCACACACCCTCATACACCCTCATACACCCTCACACACCCCACACACCCTCATACACCCTCATACACCCCCACACACCCTTATACACCCTCATACACCCTCATACACCCCCACACACCCTCACACACACTCATACACCTTCATGCACCCCCACACACCCTCATACACCCTCATACACCCCCACACACCCTCATACACCCCCACACACCCCCACACACTCTCACACACCCCCACACACCCTCATGCACCCACACACACCCCACACACTCTCACACACCCCCAGACACCCTCATACACCCCCCCACACACTCTCACACACCCCCACACACCCTCATACACCCCCACACACCCCCACACACTCTCACACACCCCCACACACCCTCATACACCCACACACACCCCCACACACTCTCACACACCCCCACACACCCTCATACACCCCCCACACACCCCCACACACTCTCACACACCCTCATACACCCTCATACACCCCCACACACTCTCATACACCCCCACACACCCCCACACACTCTCACACACCCCCACACACCCTCATACACCCCCACACACCCCCACACACTCTCACACACCCCCACACACCCTCATACACCCACACACACCCCCACACACTCTCACACACCCCCAGACACCCTCATACACCCCCCCACACACTCTCACACACCCCCACAC
>NC_137664.1:1268547-1276047 GCF_963422515.1 Blennius ocellaris | reverse complement strand
ATTGTTTGTGAGTGTGGTTTCCTTGGCGACGGTTCGGGCTACAAGCAATAGTTCAGTCTGTGGTAAGTCGAGAGTGATGGTAGAGAAATCTCCTAGAAGGGTATCGACGGTTCTGTCACAATAAAGCGTAAGAATACCGCGCAAACGAGACAATCGGGCTGAAGCATCGCAGTCGTCTCCTCCGCCACCTCCTCTTCCAGTGAGCAAAGGCTCATGGGAAAAAAAACACGGCCCGTCATCGGAGGGCGACGGACGCCCGTCCGTTTCGGCGTCCGGCGGCAGACGAGCGGTGGGGACATTAGCTTGTTTTCAGAACGACAAGGTGGGGAAATGGCGGCGGTTCCACTCCGCTGAGCTATTGATTCTGTCCCCGGGACGTTTGGTGGCGTTTTTTTTTTTTTTTTACCCCCCTCTCAGGCCTCCTCCTCCGGGACGGCGGGTAAAAGGACGCTGCCGCCAAACGGGCCGCTCCGATTCGGAGACGTTCAATTGAGGGAAACACCTCCAGAGATGGCCGTCCTTGTTTCTCTTGAAGCGAGGACAATCGTCCCCCCCCCCCCCCTCTCTCTCTGCCGCGGCGCTCGGGGGACGAGACGTTCGAGTGGAATACAAAGAGGAAGGGGACCAAAAAATAAAGCTGTAAATAAACAGGACGAGTGGGGGTTGGGGTTGGGGGGGGGGGGGGGGGGGGGCAGTAAGTGCATTTTGTACAAGACTCTGTGACAGTGAACTAAAAGGGGAGGACGAGAGCTACTGGGATTACTGTGAAGCTGCCGACATGCCAGATTACTTCTGGTGACAGACGATACGTCCATACATACTGCAATAGTCGCCGACATCACCGCAAAGTAATCGTGCATGTTTGTTCTATTTGGTTCGGATAATTCGTTTATTTCTATTCTGGTGGCAGTTGTTTGTCTTCGATGAGAAATACGTTAATATAGACTCGTTTTGGGAAGTTAGTCACCTGCATGTGATTCATTGTCGGCTTCTCATGTCGACCTCAATCACACACAAAACATTCGCGTTGATTTAAAGTCCTAGTGAAATGAAGATTCCACCTTCAAAACACTTCTCCGGATGTTTTTCATGCTAACTGGCTGAAGGGTAAAATGTTAAAACACGACAATCTGCGAGAAAATAGCCAATAAACGTTGGTATTTCCTCTGCTGGGCGGAGCTTCTGACAATAATAGAGTGACATCACGAGTTGTGCACACGCCCAAGTTGTGTTTACATTATGGAGGATCAGAGTTTTGACCACGAAGAGGCTGAATTTAGCCATAGTTCATCATAATCGGGTATTTCCGAATCACCGAAGATGAGTCCAGGTATTACTTGATCGTCTACTAGCCGCCCGAGCTAGCGGCTCCCGCTAGCCGCTAGCCGCCCAAGCTCGCGTCGCCCGAGCATCTTGGACGATTTGCAGCTCTCCTATTGGACCAGCAGCTGACATGTGACCCAGACGCAGCGCGCACAACAACAATCAATATCGTTACGCTTAGTAAAACTAGTACAGACTTTAAACGCTGCTTTTTAAAGAAACTCTGGGATTCCACATGGAGAAGTTTTGACCTCTAGCTCAGGACTAATATATCTTTATAACGGTGTAAAGACATTATAGTGTCCCGACGTCGGAACGGGACAATTTGAGTGATGCGTTCAGGTGCATCACGTAAGATTGTGTTCCGACCGCGACTTTAAACGATAAACATGGTTAGAATATGACTGATGGTCACTAGAGAGCTGCAATGTGAAGTTTCTTAGTGGGCTGTATGACCTCATACTAATGCACATATACTAGATATATGAAACATATATAACATATCAACTAGAAATCATATGTAACAGTAGATTGTACAGGATTTATTTTCTCCCCAAAAAATCCTGAAATCTCATCCGTGGATGAGTTGTTCTAGAATGGTGAGCCACGTGGCTCGTCAGTCCCTCTGGCGGCTCCCTGCTGCTTCACTAAACTATATACAAATTAACTCAACACTTTCAAAATGACTTATCCTGCAGCTGGAGGTGACAAATGTGGCGTTTGAATAATAGTGTGGTGTCATCAGCATGAAAGTGAGACAGCTTTGGTGGGACGGTGCAAAAACAGTCCTTTTATAAGAGGTTAAAAAAAAGAAAAGAAAAGTAATTAAGAGGTGAAAAGAGAGCAAAAATAAGAAAAGGTCGGCATCACAGCTCGCAGTCAGCATAAAAACACATCAAGAACTGATTTACACACTTCTCATCTGTTTGTAAAACAGGCATCAAATCAAAAAAAAAACCCGAATCAGTGCATGAATCTGGTTCATCGTCAGGAAAACAAAGAGGAAAACATTTTTTGGACTCATTATGTCGTCATGTGGCTCAGATAAAGAGTCGGAGGACATATTACTCATTCTGAACGGCCTGTTGGATGAAATGCGTGTCGCCGTAATACACCATTAGCCGCGCTGCCGTGCTCCATTTAGTTTTATAGGAACCTGCGCCATGACGGAACGATCTGACGGGGGGGGGGGGCGCGCCGGGGCCACGACTTACTTCATACAAGAAAAATAATAATGATTTCCATCTTTGATGTCGTTTCACTTACTGACATCAAATGTGGAGTTTTGAGGGCGAAGAGGTTCAGAAACACACGCTCATATTCTATAATATTAGTTTTGCATTTACTCTGGCTCTACATCGGTGTGGGGTTGTTGTTGTTGTTGTTTTTAATCATAAACACAAGTTGTTATGTTTTAAAAGGCTAAAGATGCCAGTTAAACACTTTCACATGATTCCAGTTTAGAGGAGATATTCTTTGTTTTGTTTCGCTCCAGTTACTTTTATAACCACCTGCATCGTGACTGGATCCTCTGAGACGAGACCCGGCGTGAGATTCGGTACCTGGAGAATTCCGTCTTCGATTTTTTTTTTCACGACGCTTTGAATAAAAAGCGAATAACAAAAAGACGCTTGCAGTGGATGTCTGGAGAACAAATGTCCAGCGCCGCCGACTCGGCGGTTCCCTGTGCTTCGGCCACACGTCGTAAAGTGTTTTTGGCTTCTTGTTTCACGAAAGATGAGTGAAATTAGATTTTTTTTTTTTTTTTTTGCTCCACAAACGAGCCGTCATCGGCTGATGGGTGCCGATTACTAGTTACCAGTTCTACTCGAGTACGGTCGCATTGCCTCACGGTTCTTCTTGCTTTTCATCAGCATGTATGAAAAAAAAATGTCCACATTTCTCAGACGGAATAAAAAAAAAAAAAAAGAAGCTTTGAGTTAATTATGCTTTGTAACATAGAAAATAAAATCCGGCCTCTATTGACATTACTACGACTTTGGCTGCTTCAAGAACCGTCTTTTTAATCTTCTTGCAAGGTGAAATAGGATAAAAGTACAGGGGCATTAAGGGCAGCAGGAGGGGCATTAAGGGTAGCAGAGGGGCTTTAAGGGTAGCAGGAGGGGCATTAAGGGTAGCAGGAGGGGCTTTAAGGGAGCAGGAGGGGCTTTAAGGGTAGCAGAGGGGCTTTAAGGGTAGCAGGAGGGGCTTTAAGGGTAGCAGAGGGGCATTAAGGGTAGCAGGAAGGGCATTAAGGGCAGCAAGAGGGGCTTTAAGGGAGCAGGAGGGGCTTTAAGGGTAGCAGAGGGGCATTAAGGGTAGCAGGAAGGGCATTAAGGGCAGCAAGAGGGGCTTTAAGGGAGCAGGAGGGGCATTAAGGGTAACAGAGGGGCATTAAGGGTAGCAGGAGGGGCTTTAAGGGTAGCAGGAGGGGCATTAAGGGTAGCAGGAGGGGCATTAAGGGCAGCAGGAAGGGCATTAAGGGCAGCAAGAGGGGCTTTAAGGGAGCAGGAGGGGCATTAAGGGTAACAGAGGGGCATTAAGGGTAGCAGGAGGGGCTTTAAGGGAGCAGGAGGGGCTTTAAGGGTAACAGAGGGGCATTAAGGGTAGCAGGAGGGGCTTTAAGGGAGCAGGAGGGGCTTTAAGGGCAGCAAGAGGGGCTTTAAGGGAGCAGGAGGGGCTTTAAGGGTAGCAGAGGGGCATTAAGGGTAGCAGGAGGGGCTTTAAAGGTAGCAGGAGGGGCATTAAGGGGTGCAGAGGGGCATTAAGGGCAGCAGGAGGGGCATTAAGGGGTGCAGAGGGGCATTAAGGGCAGCAGGAGGGGCTTTAAGGGGTGCAGAGGGGCTTTAAGGGGTGCAGAGGGGCATTAAGGGGTGCAGAGGGGCTTTAAGGGGTGCAGAGGGGCATTAATCAGGCAGACAGCGACAGATGAAAAGTAGAGAAAGTAAAAAGCCTCCATTAGTCTGGACTCATTGTTCTTCTCTGATTTCTGTCCTCGTCCTAATTGGCCGGCTTCTGTGAGGCTCGGCGGCCATTTTTTCAGTTTAAAGGGGAAAAGCTCCGTGGGTCATGGGGGTGGAGGAAGGGGGGAGGGCGGGGGATGAAGGCAGCCGGCTTGACAGGTCAGCGGGCTGACGTCTGCAGCGTCGTCTGGGGTCAAAGGTCAAACTAACATCAAGATAGGCTGTGGCAGTGTGGGTCAGCTCCTCCAGCCGGACCAGTAAGTCCGTCGGCAGACTGGCAGGAATGTCGGGAGTCCTGAGACGATCGGGGAGGAAGGAAAAAAAAAAAAAAACGAGAAACGCTGGAGCCGAAGAAGGAAGAACCCGCCGGGGGAATTGAACCAACGACGACAAAGTGGGAAATTGTAATTGTTAGAAAGAAAATATCTAACCAATGACCGGGACTCTTTTTCCTGTCAGGAAAGTGTCTTGGGTTGTTTTGTTGTTGTTGTTGTTGTTTTTATTTTTTGCACAATGCATTTTCAAAAAGTTCCACCGTTTTCAAAATGTCGCATTTTCCAGTGACTCCGTGTGACGTCGTCATGGAAACAGAGCCACGAAACACATTTTGCATCCCGAGTCACGGGGTGACAGTTCAAATAGTATTCAAACACGCGTTTTTTTTAAGCATCGACTAGCTAAAGTCAAGTTAAGCGCAAATTTGAGCTTTTAATTGAAGCGAATCACGACATTTTGCAGGAAAATGCAAATATTAGTTACGTGTTCTACGTTAGTGGAGCCAAATAGGACAAAAATAACTAAAGTAATCCAATTATGAGTAATCCATGAATGGCAGTAGTCAGAGGGCTTAAGTAACTGACAACAGTCTATTGGGGGGGGGGGGGGGGGGGGGTCGGAGGGGGGGGGGGGGTGGATGTGTGCAACAGATCACATTGGAATCAGTAGCCTCCTAACTCGATTAGCATTAAAGTTCACCTCGAGGAGATGAGTCGTCCTAAAACATGAATTTCACCGCGCGCGCGCACACACACACACACACACACACACACACACACACACACACACACACACACACACACACACACACACACACACACAGAGAGGCAGGACAGTCTGGCACCAGACAGCGCTGTGCGGCCAAATGAGATGTGTGAGAGCCCCCTGCTGCCAGGAGGCGGACAGGAAGAAGAAACAAACCCTCTCTAATGGAGACATGACATGCTCGCCGGGGCGGAAACTCAAACAAACGATTAATGGGCCATGGAGCCTTCGGTACACTGCCCCCCCCCCACCCACCCCCCCCACCACCCCTACCCCTTACCCCCTACCCCCTACCCCTTACCCCTTACCCCACCACCTCCCCCTCCTCTCTCTCTCTCTCTCTCTGGCTCCCCTTGCTCTTGTTGTGTCCCACGTTGGCCCCCCGGGGGGGTCGGGGGGGGGGGGGGGTTGGGGGGGGTTGACATCTCGGGACCCCGGCCTCCCGGCCTCTACCCCGAGGCGACGTGGTTCTGCCACCCTTTACCGCCGATTCTACCGAAGGCAGCGTGAAGATCCTCCGGGAAGAACGACCCTCAAGATATTCCCGATCCGTCCCGAGCTCCACCCCCCCCCCCCCCCCCCCGGCCGGATGAGACGGAATCGACGGATTCCGCGGCCAAAGCGAGCGTCTCGGCGCGTCTCGTCTTGCGGCGCGGCGGCGGCGGCGGCGAGGCACCGGGGATTTACGGTGAAAGAACAGAGGAAGGAGGGAAGCCCTTTACGTTCATGTGTTTTGATTAGCAGGTAATGATCTTTGATCTAATGCGCTGACTGGGAAAGTGCGGCGCCCATTGAAATCCGGCGGATGCTTGGCCGACCTGGAGCCAGTGTCACTTCTCGTTAGGGCCGGCAGCTCCCCGACCCCCTCCCCCCCCGCCCGCCGGCCGCCCGGCCCCCGGCCCCCGGCCCCCGCCTCGCAGCATGAGCACCCTGCGTAATGATATCAATAGCAGCAGGGGTGCAATGAATACAAATCCGCGTGCAGAATGTTTGGACAAGAATTCGCTCCCAGCCCCCCCCCCCCCCCCCCCCCACCCCCCACCCCCATCCCACCCCCCCTTCTGCACAAAGGGCAAGGTTGTGCTGTAATCTGGATGGTTGGTTTCACACAAAATACTTGGCTGCCGCAAAGAGCAGGCGCCCCCTGCTGGCCGCCCGCGTCTCTCGGCCGGCTCCGAATTCGTTTTTTTTTTTTTTTTTTTTTATTCACGCGTGCAGCAGCCCGGAAAACCATTTCAAGCTGCAAACTACACGACAATGTGGTCGTTAACGTGACAAATTTAAAGAATTACAAACCCCCCCCCCCCACAAATCGTCATTTTGCATTGTAGCATTTCACGCTAAGCTAAAACATCCAGCATGAACACTCAAAGTCCTTCTGATGGTCGCATTCCAGCAAAATGTCATTTTATTACCGTATGTTAAAGTCCCAGTGAAATGAAGGTTCCACCTCCAAAACACTCTGGTGTCTCTTCTAGGGACGTTTTTCATGCTAACTAGCTGAAGGGTAAAATGTTAAAACGCGGCAATCTGCGAGAAAATAGCCGATAAACGTTGGTATTTCCTCTGCTGGGCGGAGCTTCTGACAATAACAGAGTGACATCACGAGTTGTGCACACGCCCAAGTTGTGTTTACATTATGGAGGATCAGAGTTTTGACCACGAAGAGGCTGAATTTAACCAGATTTCATCATCGTCGTCATTTCAAACCCAGTGATTGATGAAGAAGACACAGAAGGTGGTTCTGCCATCGGTGACCCCGTCTGGAACATGTTTGAGGCAGAATTGACCCACTGTGAGACATTGCGACACTAACTGTAATATATATCTGACCACCGGGGGCGCACTTTAGTCTGTATGATCAATCAAAGATCATTTCTGGATTTTTACAAGTTATTCTGACGTTAATTTGAACTAATCGACAATATTCTACAGTTCCAGCTGCATCTGGCCGAGAATTTTATACCTTTTAGGATTTTAATAGTGGAAAAACTGTAAGTATTGATGAAGTTGCGGTTCTTTTATTAAAATGTCAGGTTTGTCATGTTGTGGTGAAATTAGAGGTATGACACACAAGTGTTTGGATTTTTGTCATAATTTCACGACCAGGAATGACATACCTCAATATTAACAATTATACATATTTAGTCACATATTCTTCATTATTATTGTG